>NC_042615.1:369420519-369740579 GCF_901001135.1 Rhinatrema bivittatum
GCAGAAGTGCCGGGCCAAGTAAAAGGGGCGGGTCAGGGGGCATGGTCTGGGTGGGGAGGGCAGGGCAGGGGGTAGGCCGGGATAGTGCCATTAGACACTGTCCTGGGGAAACTCACACCAGCAGCTGACCGGCGTGCGGAGTTTACTTCTGCTCCCAAAGACTAGTAAATATAGAAATAAAAAAATTTGGGGTAGCTAGGTAGGGGTTGGAGGTTGAGGTGGCGAGGGGAAAGGGGAGGAAGGTTAGGTAGGGAAGTTCCCTCCCAGTCCGCTTCTTAATTGGAGTGGACTGGGAGGGAAACGGGAAAAAGGTCGCCAAGAATAATTGAAAAATCTCCCCTTGTATGCACGAGTCGCGGGCCGTCCGCACATTTGTGCACATATGTTAAAATCTTCTGGCGCGCACCTGCATGCGGACATTGCATTTTATAACATGCGAGCGTCACCAAATGCATGTTATAAAATCAGTGTGCCATGTGCGCTCGCCGGGAACCGCACGCACATGGATGCACGCACGCGGGGGTCTTAAAATCCACCCTTTTGTGTAATGAATTTGAAGTCCAACCCTACTTTTCCTTATCACATATACAAAGTTGCTCTTCTAATATCAAGAACACCTGTAACAAGGTGGAAGAAGCTTTCAGCAGGCATACTGAAATCATGATATCAGTAAGAACTAAAACAGCAAGAAGACAAAAATGCTTGCCAACAGTCATGACACTGCCTCATTTAAATATGCTCTGAAACTCTCATACATATTTGCTTCATGGGAAGAAATAAGAAACAGGAAAACTAAATGTACAAAGCAAAGAATAATATGCTGACATGAAAATGAGTAGTATACAGCAGGTGAGCAGGGTACTGCTTACTGAAGGTATATGGCTACAGGCTCCGATTGCCGCACAAACCCTGGCAAAGAGGGGTGGGGGAGGGAAACACTGGAAGAGATCAGAAGTGGTAGGTTTCTGTTTAAAAGGAGGAGCACTGGTTTGCCTCTTCCTTTTGATTCCATAGTTGAAGAGGATTAGGAATCTGTTGTTGGATGCCATAGATCAAGGGCCTACCTAAGGCATGTATTATGGTGGAGTTCCCTGGTAAGGCAGAATAGTGACTGCTCGGGGAGAGTCCGAGAGAACAGTAGTGCCCCAACAGGCTGAGCAGATGGTGGGGGAAGAGGTGGCATACAGGAGCTTGGAGTCATGGCGGGGGGCAGGTCTTGTTGTGATGAAGGAATCAGGTGTTTGTCTTTGTGGTGGCAGGGGGAAGAAGGGTACAGGTGATATGCTCCAGCATACCACCTGTACCCTCTGACTCCCTTGGGATCTGGAAATGCTCCAAGGGAGTCAGAGAGGTCCAAAACGAGGAGAGCCTCATTGATCCTTGCATCCAACAAGTGTACAGGTGGGGCATGAGCCATCTTCTGATGTCAGATGTGGGCTGGGTCAGTGAGGAGAGTGGCTCTGTCCATGCTTAAGGGATTGTTTTGGGCGAGGGGAAAGAGCAAGGGGCAGGGTGTAAGCAGAGTGATGTGGAGTAGATAGAGGCTCTGAAAAGGGAGGGGGAGGGGTTTGTTTCCCGGAGCTGACACCTCAGATGCCTGCTGATGCTCGCAAGTTAGAAAACAGCAGCATTCCACCATTGCAGAAGGGAGAGGTATCAGTGGAATGGGGGTAATGGGGTAAGGGGAGATGGATTGAACGGAAGGGGAGTATTATGAGGAAGAAGGATGGGAGAAGTTGGGGTCAGTTTGGGATACAGGATAGGCAAGGCTTGTTGACAAAATGCTGGTTACAGGAATGTTGCTCAGAGAGAAGGTAGTATGGGGATGGTGGGGTATAAAGCCAGTGGCTTGGTTAGGGGTGGTGCCCAGGGAGATCAGAATTACAGGCACAAAGAGTAATTCCTAGGCACATCTCTTTATTCCTAAAGATGGAGGAAGATTTTGTTTGAAGCTATTCTGTTTCACGGGATAGGTTGGTAAGCCATAGGTGCTCTTAGGGAGAAGATGTTTGAGGGTGTCCAGTATGGCTTTTTGTTCCTACAGGCAGTTTTGGATGAAAGACCAGGGACATCTCATCAGGATGTTTGGCACCACAGAGATCCAATGAGTGAAGTTCACAGTTGGCGGAGGGGAAGTGGTTGGTAGCAGTCATTTAGAACTTTCATTGGATGTGCAGTACTTTAGGGTAATTTGTCTGACCCATGTAAGGAACACAAGAGGATGCACTCAGAGAGTGAAAAAAGGAAACATGAGAAAAAGAGGCATGTGTCATCTTTGTCCTTGTCTTCTTTCTCTTCTTCTTCCTCTTTTGACAGGTGAAGTGAATAGGAAAGAGCAGCCCAGACAGCTTATATTTGGCCTCTAGATTGTCCCATCCAGCTTTAATGGCATTTTCTGAATTGAAGGAGGCTGAGAAAGGAGCATCCATAAAAGTGTTTACATAAACATGTTCAGTTTGTTGGAAAGGAGAAGGGGAAGGGGAGAAGAAGAAGAAGAAGGGAAAGGATGTATATCAAGGGGAATTCTACTTAACTTTGGTGTGGAATGCTGTCTTTTCAACTTCTATGAAGCCTTGCTTAACATGCCCGACATGGGTCTATGTTTTGAACAGCCATTTCTGTATCAAGGGCTCAATAACAGCGTTGTAAGTGAGTTCAGTAATCGTATAGCATGGCGTTTGCACTGTTTCTTTTCCTGTATGTTCGAAACATGGACTCATGTCGGGCATGTTAAGCAAGGCTTCGTAGAAGTTGAAAATACAGCATTCCACACCAAAGTTAAGTAGAACTTTTGCACAGCATATATGAAAAATATTGAAAAATAGATGACTACTAGACCTATGAGTAAAAATAAGGCAGAGTTATAAAGTTATCACTGTTCGATGAAGCCTATTATGATAGTCTTTAAATAAGCGTCTGTAACTCAGGTGTTTGACAGGTACTTTTGGCAATTTTGGTTGCTTCATATGATATTCTGCCATAGTCCTTTATGCATTTAAATAGACGGGGTAACGTGAACCACATATTGATTGATATCCAGGGGGACTGCCAGGATGATACCTAATTGTATGAGGAGTTTCTTATGTTTTACCAGTACAGTGGTTCATTATGACCCTTCACAATATGCTGATAGCATTTTGGGGCCTGAGTGATTATAAAGGGTGGGCATGGCTAAATTATAAGATGTTCAAAGATATGAAAGAAGAAAGCCATTGCATGTCTTGGGGGATGAAAGACATTAATTTATGACTGACACAGATGACAAGTAAGAGTATCAGGCTGGTGCTAGTGAAGGGGGGCAATCTATGGGAAGCTATTCCTTTCATACACCTAGGATATCTGTGGGTTTAGGGAGGGGGAACATTGCTGTTAATGAGTCCAAATGGTTGAAAGTAGGTAAGCAGGTACACAAGATATTTGCTGGCACTATAACAAATCTTCCGTTTGTTCCAGGACTGCAAGTTCTTTCAGTTTTTCTCATTGTGTCAGGTGGGACATTCAGCATCTAAGAACCAGGAAGGGTCATCTGATATTAAATCCAGAACAGTTAATGATGATGTGTATGTATATGTGTGTGTGTGTGTGTGTGTGTGTGTGTGTGTGTGTGGCAGCTATATTGGAACATATTTTCTTTGGGTTTTGTCATCCCATTTGAGGGTACTGTTGCTGAGAAGGGTGGGTACACTTGATGTGCTGTTGGTAGTGGTGGTGAGGGAGAAAATTGGCAGGGTTATTGTCAAATGTAGCATTGTGAGTACTTTTTGGGATCCACCCTTTTAGGAAGATGTTGGGCTTCTTTGGCAGTGATCCTCTAAAGGAGCTGGGAAGTTCATCTGATATTAAATCCAGAACAAAGATCAGTTAATGATGATGTCTAGGGGGCAATTGAGATCAGTGAAGTATCTATCCTTTGATGTGATGTGGCTTTGGTACAAAAGTCAGGTAAAGGAGCTTTGATGACAGAGGCTTCTTTCAGGTTGTTGTCAGTGAGTCCTATCAGTTTCCATTGCTGGATTTTCATTTACAGGCCAGTACTGTTTTGACAAGTGCAATGACCATGGGGTACTTTTTTTCTTGTGCTTATTTTAAAAAATTGAATGCTTTCATGTACTGGATTATAGCGTGTGAGGCAAGGATTTATATGGTTAATCACTATATGATTTCCTGTTTGCAGTTTCTGGGCAGGGGTCTTCATATGAAGATAAGTTAGGAGATCTATTTTTTTTTTTAGGTGGCAGAGTGATTTGGTATTCACATAGCAAGTGATAAAAATGGAAGGGGCATGCATACAGTTAACATTTTGGGGAACTGAGCTGACCTGGTGGCTATGCTTTGCATTTGCCTCCAAGTAAGGTGGGGGTGGCATTGAAGGCAAGAAGATATAACATTACACAGCTTCAGTCAATGACAGACAGTCTTAGCTTTGCTTATTGAGTTATACTGATAGGACAGGCACCTTCTGCAGGCAACTTTTTGTCACCATGCCGAGAATTCATCATAAAAAGGATTTTATTAGTGGTGTCAAAGCGTATACAGGAGGATTTAAGGGTTTAGCAGAAATCTTTGGAGAATTTTAATGAGGTGTCATGTTACAGGCTGATTCTAATATCCAATAGATCAGTGGTGCAATCGTGTTTGATAGGATTTTTATTTTTTATGAAGATGTTGGGATAATCCAGCATCACATTTCGTTCTGGAGCTGGGATTGTGGGGGTGGGGGGGGGGGGGGGGGGGGGGGGGGGGGGGAGGGTGGTGATCCGAAGTTTGGCACTGATGAGAGATAGGAGGCATCTGATCATTTTTGCTATGTTACAGGAGATATTGGGGGTATTGAACTGTATGTGTGTGCTACCTTTCTGATTTGTTATTATTTAACGTGGCATTTTCCCTTGCCTTTCTTGCAGCATGTAGAATAAGTGAATTTATGGCATTATCTAAGCAGGATGTGGAGGGGCAGGTTTATTGATTCAGAATGTTTGGGAGGATAAGTGATTTCTTCATTTTAAAATTCAAAGACTGAAAGTGTACGACACTGGGTTATGGTGTGCAAGTTTAGGGGACAGTTATGCTGTAATCTTCATTGTGCAAGAGATGACGTGTGGATGAGACCCATGGCGGTTACATTTTTTAAAATTTATCAGGTTGGTAGTGCATATTCTAGGTACCAGTTTACTGCAGTTTTTTTTTAAAAAAAAGTTACTAGAATGTTTGGGTTATAATAAGACATATTTGGGGACTCATTCCTTTCGAATACTGCTATGAGTGCAGCAGTGGTTAATTTGCTTGAGGATGTAATCAAGCATATTGGCCAGTGGAGATTGAACGCTTATCAACCTTATATTAGGAAGGGTATTAGGAATTGATGGCACTGAGTGACTTTTTTGTTTTGTTCCTTAGAAAGCTGGAGTCAACTGGCCATACATGAGAGAGCCAGAATTAGGCCTTGCGTATCTTAGTTGCAGTTGTCACAATCTTTTTCCAATGGTTTGGTCAGAGTGGTATTTATTGGGATGACCACCTTCCATTGCTGCTCCATTAGCTGTGCTCTCTGTACAGTTCTGTTTATTGCTTTTACACTCAGGAGGATTTGGGACATTGGTCTTGCATCAGTTGATTTTGCAAGCAAGAAAAGATTTTGCTTTCTGGTTGAAATTGTTTTCTAGCCTTGAGGATTGTATGGTCAGATATAATTCCAAGGCCTAAGTGCATGGTGCAGGCACTGTGGAGTCACAGTATTCATAAGGACATTAAGCAGAATGGTAATGGTTTGAAGTCACAGAGTGGATTCCATGTGACACATGATTGGATTTATGACACCCACTTGGGATTTTACAGGGTGGATAGGATACATCTGTCTGATATTGGTAATGATTTATGCAATACTTCTTTGCAAGAGGCCTTGGAATGTATATCTGATTACTAGGAAAGGTCACACTTTATTTGAAGGACACAGTGGTTGGGTTTTTACCTACGCTATAACCGATTGTAGGTTGGAATTTGTCAGCTTTGATGTAAGGGTATACTGAGGAGCTGGGGGGCTGTTGCATCCAAACCTGGGTGAGGAGTATGGATGCATCTTGGAGTCAGGCCTCTGATGCTGGTCATGCCGTTGGGGAAACACTGGCCATGACAGAGGTCCATCAGTGGGTGCCTGAAACCTCAGGTGGAGTTACAGGTGGAACGCTGCTGGATCATGGTGACAGGCTTCCCAGACATTGAGTGGTTAAATGTTCATTTTCCCTATAACTCCATTTTTCTCTGAAAAACTGAGTTTAAATTAAAATGATTAATGGGTGAATATGGATATTTGATGTGTCCTTTCTGTATAATAGTGAAGTGTGACTGCAGGATTACTGATTAAAATACAAATACATGTATGTAAGTAGTTTACACTATGTTGACTTTTGTTAATGATGGGAAGCTTCTCACCAGATCAAAAACAGTGGCAAGTTCTCTTCAGCCTTTTAGTGAGTTTATATATTTTTATGTTTCATTGTAATGTGTACTTGCATGTACATGTGTGTGGGAATGTGAATGTCTGCCTGGAAAACATGAAACCATGGCTATATGCGTGTAATGCTTGGTTGTGTGGCAGCTTGACTGCTGTAAGTGGTTGCTGAATGTTGGAATAGCCATTTTCTGTAGTGTACCCATGATGGGTCATTATAGATGCAATTTTCAAAGTACCTTATCCCAATTTTCAAAACAAATGTATGCGCATACTACCCCTTTGACATTTGCCATTGGTACAAAATGCCAATAGATTTTGCACAGCTTTTCATGCAGGTAAATTTTATATAAAAAGAAAAACAATACATAGTTTTGAAAATGTTTTACTTATGTATTTAATCACATCTTAACACTGTCTTTCCTGAAAGTGCTGAAAACCATGTACAAATAAATAATAACAAATAAATATAAACAAGTTATAAAGACATAAAAGCATTTAAGGAATAATATACCCAAATACAACAAATGCATAATTAAAAGACACAACATAAAAATACAATCTATACATATCACTTTCTGATCCTGCCCCAAAACATGCTCCTTGGAATATCAATCTTCAATCCAGCTAAATGTATGGATGCTATGTAATCCTACTTGTACTTTTTAGCTCTTTGCGGAGAATAGTTTTCAGAAAATGTATGCAGGTAAATGGCTTTAACAGTTGCCCTATACAATTCTGTGCAGACAGACTCACCCATTTTAACAGATGACGTCACATGGCTCCACCAGCAGTACTTTTCACGTGCACAAACACCAGGCCGGAGTACAGTAACAGTCAGCAGGATTTTATTAGCTGGTTATTTGTCATAAGTCAAAAGGAACTTCTTAGTAATTTACATCAAATTATATGGGAAAAACATAGCAAGTGATGACAAAGTGGAATTTTTAAAACAAACTGCAATATATTCCTCTTGCTAATCAAGCCTCAGAAATTCAGCCTTGCAGTATCCTCAGCGTCCTTACTGCGTCCTCAACGTCCTTACTGGCTCCTCAGCTCCCCGAGTAATTTCTTCATCTAGCAGACCTAAATGTAAGGCAGGCTTAGACTGGTTGGATAAAAATTCCATGCCTACGGTTCTTTATGCCAGAGAAAATAGAGGTGTTAATTTACCTGGTCAGAAGTCAGAAAAAACTTGACCTCTGACCCAGGCACATTGGGTGAGGGGGGGGAGGGGAGAGGAAAAACCACCTGGGGGAAAAGAAATTCCCCAATAAGCTACGCCTGCTTAAAATTGACATATCATCAGAATAATATATTGCTTCCATTATTACAACCTTTGTATTGTGAAACTAAAATGAACAAAAGGACTAAGGGTTTTTGGTTATTCATGAAAATAAACAGCCACAACAGCCTAACTCCCCGACAAATTATACATTGGAAGAGTGCAGCACAGCTTAAAAATACACCCAGAAAGAATTCACTCACTGTTTCATTGTAAACCGGTCTGATATGCATTTGATGCATGAAAATCGGTATATAAAAATAAAAAATAAATAAATAAATAAATTAGAAATAAGAAAACATTCCTGCAGAATGCAATCAATTGGAAAAACGTTTCTCATATTATTTTTTATGTTTGCTACACCAGCAGATAGAACCTTCTGTACGTGTTTACCCTTTCAAATGTCATATATGAAGAGAAAGGTAGAAAAGAGCTCTGATCTTCCCTGGTTTACTCCAGTACCAAATTCAAAATGTACTAGTTGACCTTGGACTACAATATTCTAGGGTTTCTGTTTTTCAGTTGAAACAAAAAAAAACCTGATAAAACACCCCCAATGGGGAAAACGGGTTCTTCAGTTTTAACTGGAAAAACAGGCCTACCATGGAGGTACTTTGATGAAATCATCTGGCCACTGAAGTCAAGAAGAGGCTTCTGCAGTGTTAAGATGACATCAAAGGAATGGGCTCGAAGGGTCATGGCTGATCCATCCCATAATGGCCAAAGAGTGTCACATGTATGCTTTTTTACCTGCTCTCAGGGAACGAGTCCGATCTCTGGAGGCTAGAGTAGCAGACTTGGAGGAGCTGAGGCAGACAGAGAGGTACATTGATGAGACCTTCAGGGACATAGTAGCCAAGTTCCAAATCCAGTCTGGCAGCCCCAGTGCTGCCTTGGATCAGAAAGGTCTCCCAGTAGGAGAACATTACCCTGATGTAGCAGGAAGTGATCCTGTAGCAAGGATCTGCTCTCTAGGTGATGTATTGTCCTCTCGCACTGAGGACAAGTCTCCCAGGGCTACTGCCCAGGAGGGAACGGTTAGGCCGGCCATCATAGTTGGATTCGATTATTAGAAATGTAGATAGCAGGGTGGCCGGTGGACTTGAGGAATGCCTGGTAACTTGCCTGCCTGGTGCGAAGGTGGCAGACCTCATGCGTCACCTAGATATGATTATAGACAGTGCTGGGGAGGAGCCAGCTGTCATGGTACATGTGGGCACCAACGACTAGGAAAATGTGGGAGAGAGGGTTCTGGAAGCCAAATTTAGGATTTTAGGTAGGAAGCTGAAATCCAGAACCTTCAGGGTGGCATTCTCTGAAATGCTTCCTGTTCCATTCGCAGGTCCCCAGAGGCAGGCAGAGCTCCAGAATTTCAATGCGTGGATGAGACGATGGTGCAGGGAAGAGGGATTCAGCTTTGTAAGGAACTGGGGAAACATTTGGGGAAAGGGGAAACTTTTCCAAAGGATGGGCTCCACCTTAACCAGAGTGGAACCAAGCTGCTGGCACTAACTTTCAAAAAGGAGATAGAGCAGCTTTTAAACTAGAACAAGGGGGAAAACCAACAGTCACACAGCAGTGCATGGTTCGAAGAAATGTATCCTTGAAGGATACTAATGAAACAGGAGAGTTAGGGCATTCCAACAGAGAGGTTCCATTAAAAGCAAACATAATCCTTATGCCTATATGTAAAACATCACCGAACTTAATGATTTCCGAATTATCCCAAACAACTGAAAAGCAGGTTCTTAAAACAAACAAAAAACACACTTTGACATGTCTGTATGCCAATGTCAGAAGTCTAAGAAGAAAAATGGGAGTGTTAGAGTGTATAGCAGCAAATGATGAGATTGACATAATTGGCATCACAGAGACTTGGTGGAAGGAGAATAACCAATGGGACTGTGATTTATCAGGGTACAAATTATATCACAATGATAGAGAGGATCAACTTGATGGGGTTGTGGCACTTTATGTCCAGGAGGGTATAGAGTCTAACAGGATAAAGATCATACAAGAGACTAAATGCTCAGTAGAATCTATATGGGTAGAAATCCTATGTGTGTTGGGTAAGAGTATAGTGATAGGAGTATACTACCATCCACCTGGACAAATGGTCAGACAGATGATAAAATGCTAAGAGAAATCAGGGAAGCAAACCAATTTGGCAGTGCAATAATAATGGGAGATTTCAATTACCCCAATATTGACTGGGTAAATGTAACATCAGGTCTTGCTAGAGACATAAAGTTCCTGGATGTAATATGTGATTGCTTCATGGAGCAATTGGTTCAGGAACCAACAAGAGAGGGAGCTATTTTAGATTTAATTCTTAGTGGAATGCAGTATTTGGTGAGAGAGGTAACAGTGGTGGGGCCACTTGGCAACAGTGATCATAACATAATCAAATTTAAACTAATAACTGGAAGGGGGACAATAAGTAAATCTGCAGCTCTAACACTAAACTTTCAAAAGAGAATCTTTGATAAAATGAGAAAAATAGTTAGAAAAAACTGAAAGGTACAGCTGCAAAAGTGATCAACAGGCTTGGACATTGTTTAAAAATACAATCCTAGAGGCGCAGTCCATATGTATTCCACACATTAAGAAAGGTGGAAAGAAGGCAAAACGATTACCGTCATGGTAAAAAGGTGAGGTGAAAGAGGCTATTTTAGCCCAAAAAACATCCTTCAAAAATTGGAAGAAGGATCCATCTGAAGAAAATAGGATAAAACATAAGCATTGTCAAGTTAAGTGTAAAACATTGATAAGACAGGCGAAGAGAAAATTTGAAATTAAGTTGGCCATAGAGGCAAAAACTCACAATAAAAACTTTTTAAAATATATCCAAAGCAAGAAACCTGTGAGGGAGTCGGTTGGACCATTAGATGACTGAGGGGTTTAAGGGGCTCTTAGTGAAGATAAGCCCATTGCAGAAAGACTAAATGAATTCTTTGCTTTTGTATTTACTAATGAGGATGTTGGGGAGATACCAGTTCCGGAGATGGTTTTCAGGGGAGATGAGTCAGATGAACTGAGCGAAATCACTGTGAACCTGGAAGATGTAGTAGGCCAGATTGATAAACTAAAGAGTAGCAAATCACCTGGACTGGATGGTATGCATCCTAGGGTACTGAAGTAAATAGAAAATGAAATTTCTGATCTATTAGTTAAAATTTGTAACCGATCATTAAAATCATCCATTGTACCTGAAGACTGGAGGGTGGCCAATGTAACCCCAATATTTAAAAAGGTTCCAGATGCGATCTAGATAACTATTGTCGTGGGTTCCTCCAGCGATCTCCCCGGATGGCGTAATGTCTTCTCTCAGATCTCTGCAAATCCTCCAGGCACCGTAGCACTGCTGAAACCGCTGGTCTCTGCTGCAATCACAGACACTCTGGCAACTCTTCAAAACAGTTATTGGCAACCCTTTTGAGCCGGGTTCCAATATTGGCTCTGGCTAGTCCCCCTAGCCAGGCCCTTTTCCAAAGCTCCCACAGGTAGGGAAACTAGCAGTTCTTCCCCTCCCCCTCCGAGCAAGGATTAAAAAAAACAAAAACATAGAACAGTTTATTATAAGCTCAGTCTATTCCCCCTCTCTTAGGGTTGTGCAGAAATTTGTACTTCTAATACATCTTCCCTGAAAACACCAAATGTCTGCGGTCAGGCTTCCATCCTAGCCATGACAGCCCTGTTTGGGGATCCAGCACAACTCGCCCCTTCTCCCCTATAGTTGTGCTTTCAGTAATGCCTCACCTCTACCAACCAAAACAATCAGCCTTGTCCTTAGTTAAGGCCTGTTGGGAAACCAGGTGAGACAGACACTGCTTCCCTGCAGGTTTTTAGTCTTTTCTCAGTTCATCTTTACAATTCTTCCCCACTTAATCTATCTCCATGCCGGACACAGATGAATCCTCTGTGGGTATCTCCCAGTCCATCTCCTCCTCCTCCTCAGAGCAACTGCTCTCTTCCGTTTCCTCCTCACTCAGGGACACACCCTCTCCTTCCCACAGCATGGACTCAGCTGAATCTAATTCCCCCAGATCACCTTCAGCAGCCACCTCAGCCTCCTTCTGGTCACGAGCCTTCCACTGCCGCTCTGGAACTCTGAGTATTGTAGTCCGTACATGTTGTCTCAACGCCCCCTGCTGTTTCCCCTTGGTATAGTTAGACAACTGTTTAGTTTGGACCCGCTTACTGTCCTGCCGGGATAGGAGCTTGTTGCTCTTCTCCTTACACTATAGACCAGTGAGCCTGACTTCAGTGCCGGGAAAAATAGTAGAAACTATTCTCAAGATCAAAATCATAGAGCATATAGAAAGACATGGTTTAATGGAACACAGTCAACATGGATTTACCCAAGGAAAGTCTTGCCTAACAAATCTGCTTCATTTTTTTGAAGGGGTTAATTAACATGTGGATAAAGGTGAACCGATAGATGTAGTGTATTTGGATTTTCAGAAGGCGTTTGACAAAGTTCCTCATGAGAGGCTTCTTCGAAAACTAAAAAGTCATGGGATAGGAGGCAATGTCCTTTCGTGGATTACAAACTGGTTAAAAGATGAGAGTAGGGTTAAATGGTCAATTTTCTCAGTGGAAAAGGGTAAACAGTGGAGTGCCTCAGGGATCTATACTTGGACCGGTGCTTTTCAATATATATATAAATGATCTGGAAAGGAATACGATGAGTGAGGTTATCAAATTTGCGGATGATACAAATTATTCAGAGTAGTTAAATCACAAGCAGACTGTGATACATTACAGGAGGACCTTGCAAGACTGCAAGATTGGGCATCCAAATGGCAGATGAAATTTAATGTGGACAAGTGCAAGGTGTTGTACATAGGGAAAAATAACCTTTGCTGTAGTTACACAATGTTAGGTTCCATATTAGGAGCTACCAACTAGGAAAAAGATCTAGGCATCATAGTTTATAATACTTTAAAATTGTCGGCTCAGTGTGCTGCAGCAGTCAAAAAAGCAAACAGAATGTTAGGAATTATTAGGAAGGGAAAGGTTAATAAAACAGAAAATGTCATAATGCCTCTATATCGCTCCATGGTGAGACCGCACCTTAAATACTGTGTACAATTCTGGTCGCCGCATCTCAAAAAAGATATAGTTGCGATGGAGAAGGTATAGAGAAGGGCAACCAAAATGATAAAGGGGACAGAACAGCTCCCCTATGAGGAAAGGCTGAAGAGCTTATGGCTGTTCAGCTTGGAGAAGAGACGGCTGAGGGGGGATGTGATAGACGTCTTTAAGATCATGAGAGGTCTTGAATGAGTAGATGTGACTCGGTTATTTGCACTTTTGAATTATAGAAGGACTAGGGGCATTCCATGAAGTTAGCAAGTAGCACATTTAAGACTAATCGAAGAAAATTCTTTTTCACTCAACGCACAATAAAGCTCTGGAATTTGTTGCCAAAGGATATGGTTAGTGCAGTTAGTATATCTGGGTTCAAAAATAGTTTGGATAAGTTCTTGGAGGAGAAGTCCATTAACTACTATTAATCAAGTTGACTTAGGGAATAGCCACTGCTATTAATTGCATCAGTAACTTGGGATCTTCTTAGTGTTTGGGTAATTGCCAGGTTCTTGTGGCCTGGTTTGGCCTCTGTTGGAAACTGGATGCTGGGCTTGATGGACCCTTGGTCTGACTCAGCATGGCAATTTCTTATGTTCTTATAAGAAAAGCCCAGTGGATCCATGACAGTCCCGCATCCCACCACGGCCCAACAAGAGGGAGAGGTGCTGAGAATGTGTGTTCATGAGAGAGAGTGTGTGTGTATGAGAACCTGTGCTTGTGTGTGAGAGACAGAGAGCCTGTGTGCATGTGTGTGTATGTGTGTGAGAGAGAGAGCCAGTGAGTGTGTGAGAGCATAAATGTGTGTGTGTGTGTGTGTGTGTGTGTGTGTGTGCCAGCCCTGAAGCTGCACATATACACAGCCTGCCATCAGCCATAAACAGCCTGCTACTCTCTAACCCTACCTCCACTCCCATCTCCATCCCCACCTCCACCTCCATTTCTTCCAGCCACGCACATACACACACCCATACCCATTTTCCCTCAATCACATACATCCCCTACCATCCCCACCTTATCCACATATACATACCATGCAACACAGCATGTAAATATTTTAAGATAAATTGATATGAACCTTATTAAATTAAATCCAGCTAAAAATGTGGGAAAAATTTTAACTCGTGCCGTGAAAACCCGATGTACTCTTATTTTTAGTATCTGCCAAATACACCAAATCACCTGAAAAATAAACCCCTATATTTGCAATTCATAAACCTCTAGAATCAGAAGCCCTAAATATATCCCATATGTTGTAATGCGTAGTTTAGCTTAAGACAGTTGTATTCATTCCCAGCCCTTGAGGACCACAAACAGGTCACGTTTTCAAGGTATCCCTGAGCTAGATTTGCCTGCATAGTGCCTCCATTGTATGTAAATCTGTTTGATGCATATTCATGAAAGATATCCTGAAAACCCAACCTTGTTTGCAGCCCTTGAAGGTTGAGAGTAATTACTTCTGCCTTATGGTCTGCCGGACACTATTTTAAATTTGGCACCAGCTTTCTCCTGCCTCTCTCTTTGCAATATATTTGAAGGATAGGCATTGGCGTAGCGAGGTGAGGTGTCTCCTCGGGGATCTGCCAGGAGAGGTCTGTCTGCTGAGGGCAGTCTGCAAGCAGGATGGCTGCTGGGGTGAGCTGTGGAGGGTCCATTTTAAACACTGGCAGGGGATGAGACTTGGGCTGGGTTTGCTGCAATCAGTAGTGTAGATGCATTACCAGAGCGAGAAAGCAGATACATTTCTGATGCCAGTCATGAGTGCCTGTTACGGGACCCGGTAAAGTCTATCAAAATGCTAGAGTCACTGATGGGCTATTATACTTCAGCAGCTCTGGTATTAAATTCCTGGCCAATGTCCACATTAAAAGCAGGCTTTTATGTCCTATTTTAATGCAGTTTAGCAGTTATAACCCCCTGTCGTTACAAGGGATTAAATACTTGGGCATTTATAATGTGTCTCTTTTCTTTGGCCAAACAACAGCCACATCAAGAAGTTACTCTCCTGCTTCTGCTAAAGGAGGAACACGACTCAGAGTAGGAAGAAAGATCCTGCAGTCCCCAGAGCAGGAGACCAGACATCTAACCTTTGCCTTTAAACTACTGCAAAGCAGTCTAAATGTTTCATTTTACTCTCCCATTTCTGTTGGAGAATAATAATGAGGACATTTAATTTGCTTCTTTTGTCTGTTATTGCTCCATTCTTGACCAGTGCTGTATAGTGCTATGTAAAGTATGAATGGCAGAGAAGACCTCAGTATCAGGCTACAAGTGGAGATATGCATGTGAGGGGATGATGTGATTGAGATATAAATGCATAAGTCTCTGTGGGATAAAAGTTATGCCTGTGTATAGTAGTGCGTTGAGTGCGCCATACGAATGAATCCTGCAATGTCATGTAGTACAACTATGATCATCTCAGTAAAATGCTGAGAAGACATAGTACTGGGGGTGCCTGCTGAGTCTGAAGAGATGAAAAGTTGATATGTATAGAAAGGACTGCCTATATAGAGAATGACTACAGAATGTAATATATCTACAGAATGTCATCCCCCAAAATAATACATTTATTTTGTGTGAAGTCTGAGTGAATGTGTCTACATGAGGGAGATATGGTATTCTAGAGAGAATGAGAGTCCAGGCTTAGCTGAGAATAAAAGAGATAGTATGTGTGTATGTTGTAAAGAGCCCGACAGGTGTTAGAGTCAGGACCCAATCATATCTGAAAGGTGAGCACTACAAGGCTTTGTGGGAAAAGGGGCAATGTCTTTTTAAAGTGACTGTTGTCAAGGAACACACTAGCAGGTTGTTACAGATTTTCTTTTCATGACATATAGAGAAATATGGAGCAGGTTTTTCTTGGTGGGCTTGTCATTTTTCCTGGATGAAAAAAAAAAAAGTATCACTCCCATTAACTATAAAGGAAGATGTATGACAGCATCAGCGCTCTTAGGGCTGTGCATAGAAAAAAATATATATTTGTTTTGTTTCATTTTTTTTCCTTACATGTTGTATCGATTTTCATTTTGCTTTGTTAGATTTTACGTGCATAATCATATCTATGTGCATAAAAAAATTACTTGTGCACAGAAACAAAATAAAATATATGCATATCCCTAAGTCTTATGGCCCAGAGATATTGTAGCTTGAGGCAGGATAAATGCATATAGGTTTGAGTGTTCTGGCAGCCTAGTAAAAGGCACAAGAGTCTTTTGTGTGGATGGGTATTTGCCCAGGTCTATGCACTGAATGAGTGTATTAATGTTGCAACTATAGTAGCTCCACATTCTGTGTTTTCCAAGTATCTTTATTCCTGCTTTGATGAATAACTTTTTTCACATTCTGAGTATTCCCTTTTATGACGTGCTAATACGTAAAACTTGAGTGTAGATATTTGCCTTCTAGAGATTAAAATTGTGGTAGGTAAATTTAATCCATGGGGCTAATTTTGTGACATTGTTGATTAAAAAAAAAAAAAAAAAAGTTGGCAAAAGCATTCAAAGGTTACACCAATTTTCAAAATGGACTCACAAGCCTAAGTCCGCTTTGAACATTATCCCGTCAAATCTATCTGCGCAAGATGCACCTGCTAAAACATCCACACAAATTTCTCATGAAATTTTACATGCAAAAAAGTGAATGTTAGAAGCTGGGCACACACTGAAATTGGGAGATGAGTGTGCATCTAGCACTAGCGTATGTCCACTCGAGATATTCACGCATGAGTGTCGATGCGCGAATATCTCTCATTGGAGGAAAAAGGGGGGTTGTGTGGGTGTGATGGGGTGGTGTGTGGGTGATCTGGGTCATAGTCAACAGAAGTACGTGCAAGTACCTATGCGCCTCAGCACGTGCCTAGGTCCAGTGCCCAGCATCTTTACTTCTGTATAAGTTAAAAAAAATTGTAGGCATCTGTGAGGGTTTTGAAGGGTCTGGGGTAACTGGGGAGAGTGCACACCAAAGATCCAGGGGGGATGGGAAGACCTAGGTGAACACTGGGCAAACGGGTAAACAAACTGGAGAAACTGGTCCTCAACTGGACGCACCTCTGTTTTAAAATACAGGCAATTGTTTGTTCGTAAACTGAATTGCGCTGCTGGGTGTGCATAAGCTTAAAATTAGGCGCACAGATACGTGTGGCTAGGCTATGCGCACAAGTTATAAAATTGCATCATTTCCAGGCACACTCATACATACACATTTATATGAGTCCCCACATGCCTGTTTGAAAGTTACCATCTTAGGGGGTCATTTATTAAAGGCTTATCGCACACATTTCTGTGATACAGCCGTATCGCGTGCGATAAGCCTCTATCACATGCGTAGAGGGCCTTTTTGCATGCAATACCATGCAAATTAAGGGGAGGGGAGGAGTCGGGGCAGGGAGGGGGGGAGGCGGGGCAGGGAGGGGAGGAGTCGGGGCGGGGAGGGGCGGAATCGACAGTGTTTTTGCTGCTGGCGATAATGTTACTAACATTATCGTCAGCAGTAGCGTGCTGATTAGTACCACCTTTCACGGTGGCTCTATTCGGTGCGAAAGCCGGCAGCCGGCGCACCGCCCTGGTGAGAAGGCTGTGGGCTTTTGCAGGCCCAACCCCCTTCACCCCCCCCGCCCCCTGTTTTCGCAGGATTAATCAATCTGCGAAGAATGATGAATCCAGGCCTTGGTTTTGAAATTTCTAAAGTATGTGAGATAGGTCAAGCCCCTCCCCGAAGTCCACCTCCAGGGACACCTCCACTCACTCCAGATTAACTTCCGCGTGAAAATGTGCATACATATCAGGCAGGCAATTTTGATAAAGGCCATTTCTGTACTTAAAACACTGCTTTACCCGCAGAAGTCCTTTTGAAAGTTTCCCTTCCTATGCATAGGAAAAAATGGGAGATGAGTCAAACGAAATCTGGAATCCAAAGCCATAGTGATTTGATGGCATTGCTGAAGAGTACCAGCCAATAATTGCTGAGAATTCTTTGTATCCTCCTACCAAATGCCTCAGAGTTTTTATTTCCCTGTTCATCTATGAATAGAAAACATAGTTTACAATTTGCCTGTTTAAAGTTAACCAGTGGAACAATGTTTGCCTCTGAATGTTTATGCATGATATTGTATAAAATGCTTTGCGACACTTTTTCAGCTTCAGAAACAGTAGGAAAGTAATAAAGTATTGAAAGTAGTACTTCTAGTTTCACTTCCCATTTATTTTTCAGCTTGGCCTGTTTCTGCCACTGTTTACACTATGTCAGATGTATTCTGGAGACGCTCTTTGTTCACAACATTTCTGAAGGGCACACGCCATTGAAAAATTTGATAAAGGTAAACTTCCATTTTATTTTTCTGTTAAGTGCAAATTAACTTTTCATGCTAAAGTTTTGCTTTTTTGGGTTCAAATGGTACAATGAAAATATGTTAAGCAGGCCTACGTTGGAAGTCTCCAATAGTTTATATTTTACCATGCAGATATCTAGGGCAGAGGTTCCCAAACCTTTCCTGGAAGATCCCCAGCCAGTCAGGTTTTCAAGATATCCGCAATGAATATGCATAAGAAAAATGTGCATGCACTGACTCCATTGCATGCAAATTTTATCTCATGCATATTCATTGTGGATAACCTCTGACTGGCTGGGGTTCCACCAAGACAGGTTTGGGAATTTCTGGTCTATGGCATTTAGCATAGCATTAGCTGTTACTTATTGAAGTTAAAGTGGAACTTCTGTGGAAAAGTATTTTTTTTCTTCTTAGGTTTGTATTACTTTGTTGCATTCAGTAACTGATAAACAAATCTATGTTTCTGCTTGCATTTTCTAGAAATTGGGGTTTAAGTTTACAATGTTGTATGGGGAATGAGGGAGAGAAAGAGAATAGATAGACTACAGGTGGTTAAGTTTAGGGTATGATACAGCAATTAACTAGAAGGAGGTATATAGAATATTGGTGGAATAATGCAGAAAGCAAGGTTCATTTTCTCTTCAGTTGTAGAATACATTGGCAAATATATGCAACATCTCGCCACTGAAAATGATGCACCAAAATTGTAGCTCTGCAGCATATTGTTAGCTTTTCTGTGCGGACTGCACTCCTTCACAGGATGTGTCTATTTCTCAAAGCTGAGCATGCAGGGAGTAAAAAATATTGAAACTACCCAAGAGAGATCATCTTTGCTGCATCCTTCATACAGTGACTTCATTTCAAAGTGATAAAAGGAACATATAGTCATGCTTTAGACTTTGTGTTGCTTTTGAAGGTCCCTGTTGTTTGTATTACGGAAGGGATTTTCTGTGTGCTGGGCAGTGGTGGGACATACAGGGGTCTAAGTACCAACCCATATTAAAACTGATACGGAAATGTGAATCTCCATGCTAGTTTTAATATCAGCAGAACTTACGTTTTTCATGCCTGATGTACTAAAATAAAAAGATGCATAATGCAGCAGTGTTCCAATGGGTGTGTTACAGACAACACAGTCATGCCAATGCTGCCACATTTGAAAGTTCAGGTTTCCCCATGTTAACCAGCTCTAAGTACAAAAAAAGCTGATTAACACAGGGAACCTTATAATCCAGATTCAAAACAGGCATTTAGCTCCTCTTAATAGCTCCCACTCTCACCTCTACTCAATGTATCAAGGATCTCCTTGCTCTTCCAGCAGCTTCAGGCTTCACGCTGACCTTGCAGACATCATTCCCCAACTCCCCCATCCAAGGTAACAAGGGTTTCTTGGCCTATCCAACACCCCATGCCCTTACTCGCACCTGGATCAAGCTTACCCTTAAAGTCATGCAAATATTTGCCAACAGGAGGGAACCAGATTCCCTCCTGCTGACTGTAGCACCAAATCAAAATTTCATCCTCGATAGTCCCACCCCCTACACAACTATCTTTGAGGTGAGTTTGATCTGGTAGAGTTGAGGTATCCCATGGGCTCTTGTAAACTAGGTGTGGACTGTGGAAGGAAGGACAGATTGTGTGAGTTAGTGTTACATGCTGGAGAACTGCAGCCAGAGACAAATTCTGCAGCAGTTGCCAAGACGTTGCACCGTCTGCTTCTAATCTGATACACTGTGGCATTAAGTTCTATTAGAATCATTACTGTTTGACCATATAAAATATTTAAAAGAAAAAATTCTTCAATAAAAAAATTACATGCAAATTTCAGGAACAGAAACCAAAGACAAGCATAGTTTTGTAGTGAGTTCTTTAAATGGTGTTTGTGTGAGCAGGGTTAGCAGAGCATTTAATACAGGAAGTCAAGAATCTCACAAAAGACTTATCCTTGTGCATTTACCAGTTTCTCAATTATCCCTTCTTTCTCCTCGTCAAATAGCAAAATTATTTTCACATTGCTTTTTAAAAATATATTTTTCTGAGATATATATGAAAAAATATATATGTCTGAAAAAGTGACACTCCAGATGCCACAACTACAACATGCTATAATATAAGAGTAGTAAAAGGACTGTCCGTGCCCAGTGCACATTCTGATTATGCGAATGCAGCATGCTCATGAGGTCAATTAATATAGAAGGATGCTAGGTGGAGCCCATGGTTCATACTGGGATATCAGCAGACACACAGACAGCATGCAAGTAAGCAGAGAAAAGTGCTGGAAGGAAGCAGACTGATGATGATCCAGTGTTGCAAAGATTGCTGCTCAGAGGATGCTGATGTGGCAGGTCAATGAAGGATCCTCCTTTGAGAGAAAGAAAGCATTATTTGACACAGGTCCAACAAAACACATGGCAGAGGAAATATTATGGGAAAGCTATGTATATAGTGTAGATGTTTAATTGCAGACTTTTACCTAGATAAACATGCCATTCAGGCACTTTAAGCTCAGTTTAATGTGGTATGTAATTCATACAAGTATGCATTAAATATTCGTAGAGTACGTTTTTAATGTGCCTGTTCATAAATCTTATTCATTAAGTAGGAAGTATGTCTAGATTTGTTACCATTGATAGAGTATCTGTTATCTAATTTTTTCTTACTCATTTTGTGGATCACTTTTTTCAGTATTATCATGCCTTTCACGCAGTTTTCATTTACAGGAATAGCTATGCAGCACAGTATAAATGGCATCTTTAGGTTCTCCATTTTCACCTGCCCTTTTCAACTTTCTCTCCAGCTGTTACGTGCCCCGCCCGCGGCCATCCCGCGCACGGGACCACTCACCTGCATAGTTCCTCAGCAGGTCCCGGAACGACCTCGCTCGTGTTAGTTGCTAGTCCAGCTAG
This sequence comes from Rhinatrema bivittatum, assembly GCF_901001135.1. Classification (NCBI taxonomy): domain Eukaryota; kingdom Metazoa; phylum Chordata; class Amphibia; order Gymnophiona; family Rhinatrematidae; genus Rhinatrema; species Rhinatrema bivittatum. The sequence goes on from NC_042615.1 coordinate 369,441,576, forward strand.
GCCCTGGCTGCCCTGGCGGCAGTCGCCGGGCCTTACACTGCACGCCAGGCCTCACGCCGAGGTTCAATGTCTTCCTCCATGCTAGCCATGCCCATACGCACGCGCGGCCTGCTCCGAGACTTGTAGGGCTGAGGGCGGGTCCGGGTTCCACTGCATGCCCTGATTGATCTATGATATAAGGAAGTTCCTGACTTCACTTACTTGCCATGGCATGTGGTGTAGTTCCTAAGGTGAAGAGACCTTGATCTGATGGTCTTGGGTTCAAATACCACTCTCGGTGCTTCCAACAATTGATTCTAAGTTTGTGGGTCCCAGCCCACACATTCCTGAATCCAAGAACACTCGTTTCCAAGCTTGTAGGTTCAAGCTCCCACTCCACAAACATCTACCTAGACTGGAACTGGAATATCTCTGCCTTGTTCAGCTGCTTGCCCTGGACCTTGCTCCTGTTGATCAGGTCTGTTTCTGTCCAGTCTTCTGTGTTCCTGCTGGAGATGTGGCCCATGGCCCAGTAGGATGAAGATGGAGCACAGCTTTGGGTTGGCTTGTATGCTAGATTATCTTTGTGTTTGTTCCTAGTCTCTTTCCAGGATCACTCCATTCCTGAGTCCTGCCTGTTCCTGTGTTTGTCTATCTGCCTTCCCAGGTAGTACCTGTGGACTGACTTCTGGTACTTGCCTGCCTCTAAGCCTCTGCTTCTCTTTGACTGTATCTGACCCTTGCTTCGGTGACTGACCTATGGACATTGACCTTTCGCCTGCTGACCATGCCTCCAGATTCTGGATCCTTGCCTTGTCGTCAACAACTCTGTTCCTGTTCCTCCTGCTCCAGCTCGAACCTGACTGTGCTCCTTCTGTGTCTGTGGGCACTCTGGACTATCATTCTCCCAGGAGACCCTGCGAGGCCCACCTAAGTCCAAGAGGCCCAGGTCCCTAAGGGCTCCTCCTGGGGGGGGGGACGGGGACCTTGGGCTTCCAGTGGTGAAGCTCTAACTAGACTCTGTCTCCTTCAGTGCTCCACCCCCTGGTGCCAGTTACCTCCTGTTCCCTTTCAAGAGCCATTCCATCATTGCCCCAGGACAAGGGTCCACCCCCGAGCGCAACAGGTTGCCAAGGCCATGGACTCAGTGGAGTCTCCCACCTCTAGGGCCCTACCAGGACTGGCTGCCACAGTGAAACAACATCACCAAGCCTTAGAGACGCTGGCCTCTTCAGTAGAAGAACTGCACTTTCAATTACAAGATACAGTAATGGCTGATCCGGTGGGCTTCTCAGCCTCTGTGCTTCCGAAAGCAATGTTGGCACTTCCTGCACCTCCCCCCCCCCCCCCCCCCCCCCCCCAAGGTACAATGGGGATCCATGCTCCTGTCTTGGCTTCCTTAATCACTGCTTTATGCAGTTCACACTGCAACCCTCATTGTTTTTGAAGGAGATTACCAAAGCCACCTTCATCCTGTCCCGGTTGGAAGGGAAGGCTCTGGCATGGGCCTCTCCCTTATGTGAATGTTCTGACCCCATCCTTTCCAAGATATCGGACTTTATTACTCAGTTTAAGCAGACCTTTGGAGACCCAGGTCGCATGGCTGTCGCCAGTCATAGTCTACTCCACCTCCGTCAAAGATGAAGAACCCTCTCCGAATATACAGTGGAATCTCAGACTTTGGCCACAGAACTTGGGTGGCAAGAAGATTGTCTGCAAGCCATCTCCCTAGATGGACTCTCTAGTACTCTAAAGGATGAGCTCGCAGTCCATGAGTCTCCCACGTCTCTAGAAGACCTGATCTCTCTTGCTGGTAGGATTGATCATCGCCTCCAGCAAAGACGCCTAGAAGTAAAGGCTCCACGCCCTTCTGCTGCATGCCCCACAAGTGCATCTCGCTCTCCAGTGAAGAACCCGGTGTTACCATCTTCTACCACTGTGGAACCTATGGAGGTGAATTGTGGGCAATTATCCCCCACTGAAAATCTCTGTCGGCGGAAGGAAGGGCTTTGCCTTTACTGTGCATTTCTGGACATCGCCTGCGGTGTTGCCCTGTCCGTCTGGGAAACTGCAACGCCTGAGTCCAGTGGGGGTCCTGAGTTTGGGCGTGACTGTTTCTGGCCCTCAACTCTTGCTTCCTGTAACCTTGGGCATTAAGGCCCACACCTTCATGATCACTGCTCTCATCAATACCAGAGCGAGTGGTAGCTACATCATGGACAACATCGTCAAACGTCTGAAAATACCTCTTCACACCCTCGAGGTGAACCTTCTTATTGCCTCCATTCAGGGGGAACATCTGCCAGGTCTCATTACTCAGCAGACAGTGGTGATCCATCTCACTGTAGGTACTTGGCATCAGGAGGAAACATTAGGGATGTGCAGAGGGAGGCCATACATTGCATTCGGGATTCATATTCATCGGGGGCCAGATACGTTGCATTCGGCAAGGGGGGCCCCCGATACGTACATGCGTTAATTCTTATTTGTTTCCCAGCTAAAATTGAATTAAGTACAACCCTCCACCATCCTGACACCCCCCCCCCCCCCAAGACTTGACAAAGTCCCTGGTGGTCCAGCAGGGGTCCAGGAGCAATCTCCTGCACTCGGGCCGTTGGCTGCCAGTAATCAAAATGGCGCTGATAGCCTTTTCCCTCACTATGTCACAGGGGCTACTGATGCCATTGGTCAGCCCCTGTCACACGGTAGGAGCATAAGATGGTGCCGACCATCCATTGCTTGTACCATGTGACAGGGGCTGACCAATGGCACCAGTAGCCCCTGTGACATAGAAGGTCAAAGGCTATCGGCACCATTTTGAATACTGGCAGCCGAGGGTGTGAGTGCAGGAGATGGCTCCCGGACCCCCCACTGGACCACCAGGGAGTTTTGGTAAGTCTTAGGGGGTGTCAGGAGGGTGGGGGGTTTAAATTTGCCTCTTTAGACAGCCAAATAATTCAGCGAAGATTCGTTGTAGTCGTGGGGAATCGCGATATGTTTCGCTTCCCCACGAATACAACGAATATGGCCCTATACATTGTGGATTACAAATACGTAGGAAACAAATGCACACCCCTAGGAAACATCCTTCTACGTCCTCAAACGCTCTACCCATCCGGTGATCCTGTGGATTCCCTGACTCCAGGCCCATGAACCTCAATTTGATTGGCAGTCCCAGCAGTTGGAACAGTGGGGCCCAAAATGCCTGAAGACTTGTATGCATCCAGTGTCCCCCGTGATACCTGTTTTGAAATTGGTTACTCTTCCAGGTCTACCTCTGCAGTACTCTGACTTCAGTGATGTGGTCTCTAAGCAGAAAGCAGATACCTTACCCTCCATTATGCAAGTTCAACTGTCCTATTGAACTCCTACTGGGCACCATGCCTCCCAAAGGCAGAACCTACCCGTTGTCTCAGCCTGAAAGCCAGGCCATGTCAGAATATATTAAGGAGAATCTTGAAAAAGGGTTCATTTGTCCTTCTGATTCCCCCGCAGGAGAGGGGTTCTTCTTTGTGAAGAAAAAGGATGGTGGACTCCTTTCCTGTATTGATTACAGGGGTCTCAATGCAACAACCCGTTAAGACTATTATCCGTTACCCCTGATCAGCGAGTTGTTTGACCATCTTGAAGGGGCACAAATCTTCTCCAAACTGGATTTGAGAGGTGCGTTCAATTTGGTACGCATCCAACCCAATGATATCTGGAAGACAGCGTTTAATACCAAAGACGGCCACTACGAATACGTTGTAATGCCTTTTGGGTTAAGGAATGCGCCAGCCGTCTTTCAGTGCCTCGTGAATGAAATCTTCTGAGATCTCCTGCACAATTATGTAGTCATCTACCTTGACGATGTCCTGATATTTTCTAAGGATATAGAGTCACGCCGTGAACACGTCCACATTGTTCTCCAATGTCTGAGGGAGAATCACCTGTACACAAAGCTAGAAAAATGGTTATTTGAGCGGAACGAACCACTTACCCTTCCTGGGATACATCATCTCCGATCGAGGATTCGCGATGGACCCAGAGAAGCTTCAGGGAATCCGCGACTGGCCTCAGCCAATAGGCCTCCGGGTATTACAATGCTTCTTAGGATTCACTAATTATTACCGGAGCTTCATTGCGAACTACTCTTCGATAGTTTCCACACTCACTGCTAAGACTAGGAAGGGGGCCAACACCCGAGTCTGGACGTCGAAAGCTATTGCTGCCTTCCAGAGAATTAAAGAGGCCTTCAGCTCCGGCCCTTGTCTCTACCACCTCGATCCCAGACATCCATTCATTGTGGAAGTTGACGCTTCCGCGGTCGGCGCCGGAGCCGTCCTGAGTCAACATTCTCCCACAGGCAAGCCAGTACCCTGCTCATTTTACTCTCATAAGTTTTCCCCCAAGGAACAACGTTACATCATTGGTGACCGCAAACTCCTTGTGGTCAAACTGGTGCTTCAGGAATGGCGCCCCTGGTTGGAAGGGGCACAACATAAGTTTACTATCTACACGGACCACAAGAACCTTGAACATTTCAAAGAAGCTCAACTTCTGAACCCTCATCAGGCCCGGTGGGCCTTGTCTTCGAGAGGTTTAACTTCAACCTCTGCTTCCATCCAGTTTCTAAGAACCCGTGTGCTGATGCTCTCTCTAGATCATTTGAGCCGGAGGACATTCCAGAGTCTCCCAGTTTCATTATTGATCCTGCTTGTATTACCCTGGCGGCTACCACCACAGTTCCAGTTGGGAAGACTGTCGTTACCCACCAGTTACGTGAGCGTGTGTTAAGATGGGCTCACAATTCCAAAATGGCAGGCCACCCCGGTCGCACCCTGGACCTTGGAGATGGTGAGAAGGCTGAGCACATGAAACATGTTTTTGCTGAGCACATGATACATGTGCTCAGCAAAAATCACCTACGGGGAAGCCTTGGGGCTTGCTTCAGCCTCTCCCAGCACCTACTGAACCGTGGTCCAGTATTTCTACAGATTTTATTACAGATCTGCCTGTTTCCCAGAACAACATGGTGATATGTGTCGTTATTGACTACTTCTTGAAAATGGGACATTTTATCCCTCTACCGGGTCTTCCTTCAGCCCTGGAACTTGCTAAACTTTTCCTGAAGAATATCTTCCTTATTCACGGACTCCCCAAGGAGAATGTGTCTGAGCGAGGACCACAGTTTACTGCCAAGTATTGGCACTCCTTGTGCCAAAAATTCAATATTACTCTGAACTACACATCAGCCTACCATCCTCAGGCAAATGGGCAGGCCAAGAGGGCCAATCGGACCTTGAAGACATTTTTACGTTCCTACATTAATGATCTACAAGACAATTGGTCGGAGCTCCTCCCATGGGCCGAGCTGTCGCATAACATTCATGTCGCAGCAGCCACCGACACATCTCCGTTTGCAGTAGTCTTCGGACAGCAGCCCCGACTGCCTCTTCCTGTACCTTTGACTGTTCCGTCTCCAGCGGCTCAATCCATGGCTCAAACTATTCGCCACGTGTGGACCTGAGTAACAGAGCGAGTGGCACAAGCTGCAGAACATGCCAAGTGCTCCTCTGATATTCATAGACGACCTGCTCCACTCTTTTGTCCAGGCCAGAAAGTATGGTTGAGTGCTCGACACATCCATCTAAGACTACCCTCTCACCACCTGGCTCCTAAATACATAGGACCATTTCTGATAATCAGAAGAGTATGAGCTGTTTCCTATCAACTCCAGCTACCTCGTTCATTGGGTATCCACAACACGTTCCACGTGTTCCTGTTGAAGCCATTGGTTTTCTCCTGGCCCTCTTGTAAAGACCCTCCTGCTCCACATGTATCTGCAGAACCAGACACATCTCTCCAGGTAAGAGAAGTCCTCGACATCCGGTGATGCCGAGGCAAGTGGGAATACCTCTTAGCTTGGGAGGGCTCTGGGGCCGAGGACAATTCGTGGGAACCGTCTCAAAATATTCTCGATAAGGATCTTCTGAAGACTTTCTATAGAATGCACCCTGAGAAACCATGGCCGCATAGGTGGAGGCCTAGAAGGGTGGGCACTGTTACGCACCCCACCCGCAGCCGTCCTGCACACAGGACTGCTCTCCTGCATAGTTCCTCAGCGGGTCCCGGGACGACCTCCCTCGCAGTAGTTGCTAGTCCAACTAGGCCCCGGCGGCATTCCAGGCCTCACGCCGAGGTTCAACGTCTTCCTCCATGCTAGTCATGCCCATACTCACGCGTGCACGTGGCCTGCCCCGAGACTTGTAGGGCCAAGGGTGGGTCCGGGTTCCGCAGTGCACCCTGATTGATCTACGATATAAGGAAGTTCCTGACTTCACTTCTTTGCCTTGGCATGGGGCAGAGTGTCTAAGGTGAAGAGACCTTGATCTGAAGGTTGTGGGTTTAAGTTCCACTCTTGGTGCTTCCAAGAATTGATTCCAAGTTTGTGGATCCCAACCCACAATTCTTGAATCCAAGAACATTTGTTTCCAAGCTTGTGGGCTCAAGGGCCCACTCCAAGAACATCTACCTAGACTGGAACTGGAATACCTCTGCCTTGCTCAGCTGCTCACCCCGGACCACGCTTCTGTCAATTGGTTCTGTCCCTGTCCAGTGTTCCTGCTGATGGCCAGAGACGTGGCCCAGTAGGATGAAGATCGAGCACTGCTTTGTGTCGGCTTGTATGCTAGATTGTCTTCATGCTTGTTCCTAGTCTCATTCCAGGATCCTTTTGTTCCTGTGTTGGTCTATCTGCCTTCCCAGGTAATACCCTCAGACTAACTTCTGGTACTGACCTCGGCTTATTCCTGACCTGCCTGTCTGTCTGCCGCCTGCATCAAGACCCAGCCTGTTCCTGATCTACTCATCTGTCTACCACCTGCATCAAGGACCTCAGTTTGTTCCAGATCTACTTGCCTGCCTGCCTCTAGACCTCTGCTTGCCTTTGACTACATCTGACCTCCGGTAACTGACCCTTGCTTTGGTGACTACTCTTTGGACTGACCTATGGACATTGACCTTTCACCTGCCTGACCATGCCTCCAGATTCTGACTCTGTTCCATGCCTTGTTGTCACCAACTCTGTTCTGGTTCTCCCTGCTCCAGCTCGAACCTAACCACGCTCCTTCTGTGTCTGTGGGCACGCCAGACTATCATTCTCCCAGGAGACCCTGTGAGGCCCACCTAAGTCCAAGTGGCCCGGGTCCCTATGGGCTTCTCCTGGGGGGGACCTCGGGCTTTCATTGGTGAAGCTCTACCTTGTCTCTGTCTCCTTCAGTGCTCCAACCCCTGGGGCCAGTTACCTCCTGTTCTCTTTCAGGAGCCATTCCATTCTTGCCCCAGGACAAGGGTCAACTTCCGAGTGCAACACCGGCTTGGAAAATTTGGAGCTCTCAACTGCTGTGTTTAGATTTAGGCTTATTTTAGGGATAGGTAATTCAGTTAAAAATCAAATCTAAACTTTGTTTAAACCTAAACTTTCCAGTTGCTTCTAATTTAAAGCCAGTGCTATTAGGATCTTTTCAGTTCAGGTCATTAGTTAATCTGCTCCACTATCTTCTGATTTCACAAAAGATTTGTCAGATTTAAAAGGCAGTAGACCAAATACAGATCCTATTTACCTCCTGATCTTTAAAATGTTATTAAAACATGGTATGGGCATATGCTAATCCTTGTTTAACTTTTCTCTTCTTCACATTCAGCTCTATTACGATTCATTATTTAGGCAGTATCATTATTGCCAACTAATCCTACTTGTTGCTACTTTATCTCAAAATCTTACCAATGTATTAGTAGAGTATGATAATGTAATCTAGATTTTGTATCTATATTTTCCTCATTAAAACATATGTTGTCTTTTCAGGGCTGTGCCTTTTATTGGGGATTTACTTCTTGGATAGCTTATTACATCAACCATCCTCAATATACTCCTCCATGTATGTATAACTAACAAAAATATATATTTTTTTTATCATGGTGGATATCTTAATATTTTTTTAATTAGATCATAAATTCAATTTCTATTAAAATATGCAGTATATTATAGTCTTCAATTAACTTTCTGGCAAAAGTAATTGAAACTCATTGGGGAAGAAATAACTTAATGATGACTGTACTGTAAGAAAAGCAAACTATACCCTACCTGTAGCAATTATTAAAGAGCTGGGGGGGGGGGGGGGCAACTTTCAAACTGTGTACAGAAATGTAAAGTCTGCAGCTACTTTTTACCTGTAGACTTAATGTCAGTTTTGAAAGGGAAAAGATTCCCTTTGAAAATGGACTTAGGGAAAAAATCAGTGCACAAACTTGCACCTGCTGTTTGTGCATTTTGCAGGAAATTTGAGGTGGGTGCTTTTGAATTTTCAAAAGCACACACTTAAGTGCTCACTCTTTCCTAGCCCTGCCACTGGAAAGTCTACCCTATCTGGGTGTAAAGTTATGCATGTAGTACCACTTAGAATATATATATATATGTTTCTGATCAGATAAAAGACCGATGCAATACCGTGTAGTGATGTGCAGCAGGGATGGATTCATCCCATTCGGTATTCATATTCGTCGGGACCCAAATCCGTTGCATCCGTTCTCGGGGGTCCCCGATCCATTCATTAGTTACATATGTATTCGTTTCCCCCAAAAACCCCATCCCAACCCTTTAAATTTAATTTACTACAACCCCCCACTCTCCTGACCCCCCCAAGACGTGCCAAAAGACCCTGGTAGTCCAGCAAGGGTCCTGGAGCGATCTCCTGCACTCAGGCCGTTGGCTGCCAGTATTTAAAATGGCGCCGATAGCCTTTGCCCTTACTATGTCACAGGGGCTACTGGTGCCATTGGTCGGCCCCTGTGATATAGTAAGGGCAAAGGCTATCTGTGACAGTTTGAATACTGGCAGTCGACGGCCCGAGTGAAGGAAATCACTCCAGGACCCCCGCTGGACCACCAGGGACTTTTGGCAAGTCTCGGGGGGACTCCTGACCTCCCCAAGACTTGCCAAAAGTCCCTGGTGGTCCAGCGGGGTTCCTGGAGCTATTCCCTGCAATCGAGCGATCGGCTGCCAGTATTCAAAATGGCGCCGATAGCCTTTGCCCTTACTATGTCACAGGGGCTATCGGCGCCATTTTGAATACCGGCAGCAGATGGCCTGAGTGCAGGAGATCGCTGGAGGACCCCCGCTGGACCACCAGGGACTTTTGGCAAGTCTTGGGGGGGGGGTCAGGAGGGTGGGGGGTTATTCATTAGTGATACGTTATATTCGTGGGGGTTCGCCATAAGTTTTGTGACCCCCACGAATACAACGAATATGGCATATACGTTGCGGATTGCCAATATGTTGCTAATGAATGCACACCCCTAATACCGTGTGCTCAGGCTAGCACGCAGGTCAACTCGCAGTTGGATGCGCGTTTTGGACTCACGTCCATAATCCCATAGGCAATAAGGGGATCAGTGTGACTAAAAACGTGCATCCATACCAGGGCATAGCAAATAGCGCTTATCATGTATAAATGGCAGGTTGATGAGGCTATTAGCTATTACTCTCCAAAGTAAAAAATAACTGTGCACCCCACGCGCACATTTTAACTTTCAGAAATTAACGTCTGCCCCAGAGCTGGGTTCAGTTTTGAGCAGCCTCACAAGTTGAACTAAAAAGCAGAACATGCTGCTTTTCTGTGGTTCCTCCGACTTAATATTATGGCAATATTAAGTCAGAGGAACCACAGAAAACTGCAACATGAAAAAAAAAATGTAAATGTCTTGATGGTGGTCAGGTTAGGAAAACGGGCGCTCAATTTTATGAGCATCTGTTTTCCTAACCTGTGCACAGCGACTTCTCCTGGGCGCCCGATGCAGAGGAGGCACTAGGAATGCGCCATTTCTCCTAGCACCTCGTTTTTAATGCAGCAGCTGATTTGCCTACTGCATCATGCGCCTGGGAGAGATGAATGGGCGCATGTTAGGAAAGCGGGTGCTCAATTATGAGTGCCCATTTTTCCCAAGTGGATATTGCATCAGCCTGAAAGTAAGCAATTTTCAAAGATCCCCCATTTCCATGGGTATTATGATAAGAAATGGCTTTGAAAATTGCTCTTCTAGAAAATGTCTTGTGAATGTATAAATAGCAAGAGTGACAATTTGACATGAATCTTTAATCCTGGCGCTTCTTTTTAAAGTACTTTCCATTTGCTTTCACTTTCATAACAGGTCTTTGTGATATGTTGAGGGGTTGGCGTGAGTAAAATGGAGAGGGTGTGGGGAAGGCGGTGTCAGGGACTGACTGGGAAGTGGGTGTGTGCTCCCTTTCCCATTGTTCTCTCCACTTTCTCTCCTCCCCCTCTTTCTTTCCTGTGTGTGTGTGTGGGAGGGTGAGGTTTGTGTCTATGAGGAGCGCGTATATGGGGTCAATGGGGAGTGAGTGTCAGGGGTGAGATATGTGTGTGTTTGGGGAGGACACCTCCTTTTCCCTGTGTGTATGTGTGTGTGTGTGTGTGTGTGTGTGGAAGGGAGGGATGTAGTTGGAGTGGGTTGTGTGTGTGTGAATGTGTGTATGGGGGTGGTGGTGGTGGTGGTGGAAGTGGTAGTGTATGTGTGTGTTTGTGGGAGGGATTACTAGGGGGTGATGGCGGTGGTAGGGAAGGTAGTGAAGGGGTGTAAGTATGCATTCTTTCCCCGTCCCATGCCCTCTTTGTCCTTCCCTTGTGTGTGTGTGTGTGTGTGTGTGTGTGTGAGAGGAGAAGTGGTGGAAGTAGTACGTATGAGTTGTATGTCTCATGTGAGTGAGGTGGGTGGCTAAGTTGGGTTTGTGTGAGTGAAGTGGGGTGTGTGCATGGGGGACGGGGACTTGCCACTCCTTGCATTCTCCACTTTGTCCCTCTCTCTTCCTGCATATATTTGTGTAGGGGAGTAAAGGTGCATTTTCTGTGTTGGGGTGAGTAGTGGGAAGGGCAAGATATGCAAACTCTTTACCCCTTACACCCTCTGCTCTCTCTCCCTCCCCCTTGCACTTTCCTTTTTTATCACTCACACTTCCCTATCCTACTCCTCCTCCATGTGTGTGTGTGTGTGTATGGGTTATATATGTGGGATGGTGTAATTGATTTGGGGTTTGAGTGGAGTGGCGTGTGCGTGTGTGTGTATATATGCAAATATTGTCTTCCCTTTGCACTAACCATTTTCCCCCATTCATCTCCTCTCTATAGTGTGTATATGAATGAATATAGTTGTGTTGGGGGGGGGGGGGCTGTGAGTGGGGGGAGGCTCATAATTTGGTAGTATAAGTGGGGTGTATGTATGGGAGTTGTGCATCACGTGGAGCGTGTGGATGGCTATATGTTTGTTTTTTGGGAGGGGGCATGTTTTGGGACAGGTGTATGGTTTGTATGGGTGGAGTATGGGTGTATAGAGTGGTGTTGGGAGGGTGGGTATGGGGAGGGTTGTGGGTGGTATGGAGTGGTAGGAAAAGGAGAGGGAAGGGATGAGAAAGTTTGTGCATGCATATATATGGAAAGGGGTGCGAGCTTGCTGGTGTATGTGTGGGGGTGCATGGAATTGTGGGAGTAGGTATGTGTGTGTGTGCACTTTCCTCCCTCATACTCTCCACTTTGTCCCCCTCTCTTCTCACCTGCATTCTCCCCTCTGCCTCACTCACTTCCTCTCCCATTCCTCTCACCATCTCCTTTCCCACCCCTTTCCTATCCCCCCTCATTCAGTCCCCAGTCCTCAATCTCTTCCCCTCCTACTCTGGCACACCTCCACCTTGCCTCTCAGTCACCCCCTCCCTCTCTCACTCGTTTTACTCACCCACCCCTCTTCTTCCTTCCCCTTCTAATCACCTTCCTACTCTCCCTTACCTTTCCCTTCTCCTCCTCTCTCACCTCAGACCTTGCCTAACTGCAGTTGGCCAGGATTCAAAAACCTCGCCAGCCTTTCTGCTTCCACCATGGGGCTGCATTCACATCCCCACCAGCCTTTCCATTGCTGAATCTCTTTTAGTTTTCTGCTGTCACCACCACCACCACCAGGATCCTTGTGGTGCCCATTACACCATTCCTTACTCCGCTGCCTGAGGACTGCGACACTGGCCCCACCCCCAGCTACGGATGAGCCCCGCTGCTCACACACACGGGCGCCGTGAGGCTGCAGTGCTCACCCGCAGCACCTAATATTTTTATTAAATAGAGAAATGGTTATATTTAGTGTATACTCAATGACTAAACTCAGGCAAAGCACGAGCAGGAAGGACAAGATATGTAGGGAATGGAAGCAGGAAACAGAATGTGACAGGCATTGCATAGCAGAAGCAAAAAGAAAAATATCTTTTGTTTTGCAACATCTTCTGTGATTTAAAATAGATGCCAGTGCTCATAATATACTGTTTGTACACTATCAGCCCTGAATCATTTAAATGCAGCTAGAAAGAGATTTATTGTTGCATTTCCTATTGACTAAACAGTTTGTAACCCTCCACTGATGCTTATCTTAATTTTTCAGCTGGGAGTACAAAACCATCTCCCATTATCTCTCCCAATTATTATGATATTTAATAGCTCCAAAAAGACTGAATGTAATTTACCAAGGATCCTACTTACGTTGAAACTGAAAACTCTAGTCTTGTATATGTCTCTGTGGAAAACAGCAAACAAAATAATACAGCAGAGCACATTCCTGAAAGATTTCTTTGTCATAAGCAATGGCAGAAGTGAGCATGCGGCAGCTGAGATGGAATTTTCTCAAATGCCTATCTCTATTTAAACTTTCAGTATCTCATCACAGGCAGGCATGAGAACCAGAACAGAGATCAAGGCTGTCAGGTGTCTTCCTTTCAGTGCCTGGGACAAGGGGATTATTTGAGAGTGCTCTATGTTATGTTCTTTCCCTCAAATTTAATGTGAAGTTTCTGTGCTTCTGGATGTCAGCATACATTCTATGCATTATTATAAAAGATGTGTGAAAGCATACTACACATTCCCACTGTTCACTTACAGATTAATAAATACAGATATTTAATTATAATTCATTTTTATAAATTGCTTTCCCAACAATTGTTCAACATGATGTAAGCAATAAATTCTACTTAATAGCAAATCAATAAATGCAACATAATGAAATAAAAACAATAACAAACTAATTTAAAAAAAGAATATGAACCAAAAACACGATAAAATCAAATAAAACAATAACAAGAATCTCAGCATATATAAATTGGCCAGTTTAGTAAAGCCAACAATATACATCAAATAAATACATTAAATTATAAACTAAAAATCTTGTTCGGAAAGTCAAGCCTTCACAACTTTAATAAAATGCAAATAATCTATTAACAAACATATTTCTTTTGGCAAGGCATTCCACAAGCAAAGGGAAGCACTAAATAGAGTGCAATTTATAGTCCAATTTAATGTCTGAGGGAGGGGGAATGCTTAAGAGGACTTTTGACTAGAAAACAGGGTGCAAGTTTTGATTTTTCAAATAGCAAGGCTCCCCATCACATGAAACAGATGTTCCCAAACCTGTCTTGGGGGGACACCCATCCAGTCAGATTTTCAGGATATACACAAAGAATATACATGAGATAAAATTTGCATGCTATGGAGGCAGTGCATGCAAATTTATCTTATGCATATTCATTGTGGGTATTCTGAAATCCTTACTGGCTGGGGTGCTCTGGGACAGGTTTGGGAAGCACTGATGTAAGGTATTGAAAGTATGTGGCAAATCTTGCAAACAGTTTTTAGATATTGGGTTTGTTAAAACAGTCAAAATAAAAATACATGGATATTTTGCTTTGATTATTTCCCCTTACAAAACAGCCCACAAGTTTGCATCTGTTATTTTGTTAAGAAATCTTTTTCTTTTAACTTTATTTTTTGCAATTATACAATATTACTTCAAGACTAACTTGAAACATGAAATACAAGCTCTATAGCAAAACATAAAAAGGAAAAAAGAGATACCACAAAAACATCATAACATTATTCAAGAGCCCATTAAACAATATTTAAAAAGTGATTCATCACAACCACCAATGAGGGATTTTCATTTAGGAAACAAATAAAATTAAACTACAATAAACCAAATCCATCAAAATGTACTATATATACCAGAAAGATGCCTATGGCCTAGATTTATCAAACTACACTAAATATTGCATGCAATAGGAAAAGGGTATTATGGTAATAGCCTATGTATTGCAATGTGCATTATCTTAGCACAGGTATTACCACAAAGTGCATTAACTTTTCACACTAACACCTATATAATTGCATTTCCCTACCTGCAAAGTACTCATTTCCCCACTGGGGGGGGGGGGGGGGAGAGAGAGAGAGAGAGAGAGAGAGAGAACATAAGAAATTGCCATGCTGGATCAGACCAAGGGTCCATCAAGCCCTGTATCCACAGAGACCAAACCAGGCCACAAGAACCTGGCAATTACCCAAACACCAAGAAGATCCCATACTACTGATGCAATTAATAGCAGTGGCTGATGTGGAGAGGCCATTACAGTCCACAAAGGATCTAATGTAAAAATCTTGGGTTTAACCAGGCTTTGGATACAGAATTGGGTGCCCTCAACAGGGGGGGTAAATAAGATATATCCTACTTACTTACCCAAGCATGTCAACTTCTCCCAAAGGTCCTGCCCTAACAGTTACCTCCTTAGTTCCAGCTCCCGTAATCTCTCTCTATTACTGTGCTTCATAGAAGTACTGCTTCCGCATTGCTGCAATCTTGCGCTGTCTGAGACATCGGTTCCAACAGCAATCGTGATGTTCTCCGCCTGCATGGCATCCAGTGAAAGCCCCAAATTCTCGGCTCCAACTCATTGTGCTGGCTAAGCAGGGGTAAATCAAAGGCCCAGACTAAGGGAGGTATCACCTCCTGAGCTTGAAGGTGAACCAATGCTCCCCGCAGGCCTCATCTCCATGGTGGATCACATAAAACCAATGATGAAACTCTGGAGAGCTGTAGGTAAGTTCAGGGCATGAGGGAAATCACCCCCAAAATCTTGCCTTTCTATTTCTTAACCATCTAGGTTCAGGAAAGAAACAAACAATAAGAATAAACTGCAGCAAGCCACAGAGATTGGCTATAGTGTAGCTGGCTGACACTGCCAATTTGAATCCCATGCAGATATCTTTTTAAGAAAAATGTTCGTGGGTAGTTTTGATTGTTAAAAACTACCCACGTAAAAAATTATTCAAAACTATCCTCATAAGTGCCTCTCCTGACCAAATCTGCCTCGGGAACACCTCTGAAGATACACAGGTAAAAATACCATTGTGGCTGATACATGTAGGTATTTTTACACATGTATAGGGTAAAGCAGAGTTTGGTCCACAGAACGAGCTTTCCTTGTTGTCCATATTTTTACTTTGATCCTAAAACAATTAGGAAGCTATTGGTACTTTTTCCTTAAAACATACATCTATAACTAACTATTGTATCTGAGGGAGGAAGTTTAGATAGAATCTTTCTTCAGAGAAGGGTAAATCCTGTACAGCTAGAAATAGTTTTAAAATACTATACAAATGCTGGTACTAATCTCAGTGAACCTCCTTTGATAGAATGTACATTATATTATATTGTGCAATTAAACTGTATATAATCAAACATTATGATCTCAGTCTATGGACTAAAAATCATATCCATATATTATAATCCATTAAACTGAGAGACAATGTTAGTGAACTAGATTTCTTTGGAAATGCAAATTAAGTTACTGTTTTACGCACCATCTATGATGATAGTTGTGTTTAATATGTAAATAATACATTTAAAAGAAACTTTGATCCTAGTTGCCTGCAGGCATAAATCCCAGAGAGATATTAACCAAAGATATGCTGATGAATGGCATGTGAATAGCCATGCATGAAACTAGTTTCAATTAAACTAAAAAATACTGGATTTCAGCCTGGTCAAATTGACAAAATCCCTCAGAATGTCCCCTACAGGTCTTGAAAATATCTGACATATCCAAAGCTAACCTGAAGACATACTTCAATCTAAAGAAATCTGAATTGGAGCTCTGAGTCGATGTGGCAGCAGATTTCAGTAGATGTATTTTGGATTTTGGCAGCAGTTGAGCTCTGAGTTTAAAATTATTTAATGAATGAATTTGACCAGTCTGCACATGTGCTTAGGTTTGTTGAATTGATTTGCAAACCACATCTAAAAGAAGTTCACACCTATTTACAAATGAATTTAAGTGACATAAAATAATTCATTTTATCTCAATATTTTGTGCATCAATATTTTCTGCAGAAATGTGTACATTTTCAGTTTCATAAGTAATGCCCTGCTTTTAATGGTTAAGACTGATTTATAAAGAATTTTCTTTAAGGATGGTGTGGTACCAATTGGTCAGAGAATAGCCAGAGAACAGACTTCAGGCTGGACTCTGGCAAAAAAAACTTTTATAAATCTCCTTATTTATAAAATGTAACAGCCAAATTCTTTTGCAAATCTTTGTAGCTGCACACAAATAACATGGCAATGTAAGTTAGAATTCAGTGAGGTTCTCTCTCTCTTGGCTTCCTTCTTTTTCCAGACCCCCTCCCCCCCAATCCTTCTGGACCCTGCCTTCTTATCTCAGGCTAAAGGGATTCTCCTTGGCCCAGTATCCTTTACTGTGTTAGGTCTTATTGAGGACCAGACCAGATATCAGTGGCAGGTCCTTTAAGGACTTTCTTATAGACTCTCTTGTAAATGGGTAGTGTCTAAATATTAGACTTTAATAAGGCGCTTGTCAGCACTTTTTCAAACAAAGATATGACTCAGAATTTTAGAACAAATATAATTTTTAATATTTTATATCTTTGGAAGAACAGGAGCTATCCTTCAAGATGGGCATAGCAACGCTGTGTCTTGTAATATCTAGTACACACTGTTATTTTATACTTTCAATTATACATAGAAAATGCTTGTGAGAAAATCCTTCACCAATTTGTCAATGTCATAAACTAAACTTGTCTATCCTGAAAACAATCTCCTCCCACCATAAAAGTTCCTTTATCAACATGGCTTTGATGCACTTTGTTTCTTCTGATCTCCTTTTGATCTTCTGTGTTTTGTAAATAGATAGTAAGTCTGTGTTCTGAATAGATAGTAGGCCTGAATTCTGTTGCTGGTGCCAGACCTTTCATTAAAGCTGTAACCTCCGGGAATCTTCAGTTCACCTGGCTCCTGTCAGTGAGATAGGAATCTGTGAGAAACAAGCTTGTATTTTGGTTTCTGTGAGAACCAAGCTTCCTTGTATTATGATTTAAATATTGCCATTGATGCCCTCCTGGCCTTTAATTATAGGCTTTGCAGAGCCTACAAGTTTCCCAGATCTTCCACATTCTTGAGTCTGAGGTGGTCAGAAGTTCACTATATCTCAGCAGTGTCAGTGTGAATCAGCCAGCTGAGGATTCTGGGAATGGCTAAATGAGCCAAAGTTCTGAGCCAAAGTTCTGAATTATTATATCAGTAGGGCAGTTGACATTTGTCTGAGTCTGCTCAATCCTGATTGGAGTTCTCTTCCACTACTACATATTTTTATTATAACTGATTACTCTTTTTTTGTATCCTTAGTGTAACTTAAGACCTTGCCATACTGGTGAGACCAAGGGTCTATCAAGCCCAGCATCCTATTTCCAACTGTGGCCAATCCAAGTCACAAGTACCTAAACATGTAACGAGAGAAAATCCTTAGTAAATGAGGCCTATAGTCACCTTTAATCTGGGTAAAAATAGACTTAACCCAGTCATATTAATGTAAATGGATTATTAAGCAAGTAACCTGCGCAAACCTTGCCAGAAAAGATAGAGACTTTGATGGGGCATTTTGGGAGCATATATTAGGGTACCTGCTACTCACAAATGGAGACAGCAACTCTCATGTTTGGGTAAGTGTCCACCTTAGCACTAGTGATCATCACACGACAAAGTTTAAAGTACTGGATTTAAAAAATACTGACTTTGTAAAAAATGGGAAGTACCTTGAGAAAGAGCTAGAGTACTAGGAGATGATGAGTAAAGGAAAACAATAGCTGACAGGAGCTATAATAATGGCAACAAACCTTTGTCAGAAAAGTAAATAAGAAGAAACTAATATGGTCTTCCAAAAAAGGTGACTGAAAAAATTAAAGGCAAAAATATAACCTGTCAAAAAATACAAGGGATCTCAGAAGCAAAGCACAGCTAAGAATATCTGGAGGAGTTGAAACAAGGAAATCAGAATGGTAAAAGCTGAAGTAGAAAAAGGGCTAATAAATATGTAAATTGAGGTGACAAAACATGTTTTTAGATATGTCGGAGAAAGTAAGAAGTTCAGAGGTGGAATTATAAGATTGAAATATCATGAGGAACAATGGAGAGAGATGAGGAAAAATCAGAAATATTAACAAATACTTCAGTTCAAGCAAGAAGACCCTGAAAAAGAACCACTGCAGGTTGGTAAGCATGCAAATAGGAGTGAGGTAGACACCACCCTATTTACAGAAGAGTGTTGGGTGGAACTGGCAAAAGTGAAAGTGGGCAATGCTATTGGGATGGATAAGATACATTCCAGGTTGCTCAGAGACCTGCTGGTGGTCTGCTGAAGGAGCTGTTCAATACATCCTTTGAGCTAGTAATAATGCCACAAGGCTGGAGAAAGGAGATTGTGGTCCCACTTTAAAAAAAAGCAGTAGCACTTAGGGATGTGGAGGGCAAAAACTTTTGTGCTCAGTTAGTTTTATTCATTTTTCATGATTTTATTTTTGAGTTTTGTTATTGTGGGGTTTACTTTTTTATTTTTATTTTTGGCAAATAACATGCACTATTTGCAAATAGTGCACGCTATTTGCTGAAAATGAACCAAAGCAAAAGTTTGTGGTTTTTTCCTTCTCAAGATTAGTTTGTTTGGCTTAAACCAAAAATGGGCTCATTTGTCCCATTTTACATATTTTTTTCAAAAGAATGCACATCCCTAGTAGCAGAAAGACAGTTGGAAACTACAGACTGGTTACTCTTTCCTCAGTGGTGGAAAAATTAATAGAGATTCTGCTGAAAGAAAAGATCATGAACTATCTATAAACTACTAGGTTGCAGGTTCCTAGGCAACATGGTTTTACCAGAGAACAGTCATGTCAAATTAATCTAATTGATTTTTTAATTAACTAATTAGAGAATTAAATCAAGGCTGGGCACTCGATGCAGTTTACTTGGATTTCAGCAAAACTTTCAATACAGTCCACATAGGAGGCTCATGAATAAAATGATCCATCCTGGATTGAGTTCCAAGGTGTTGCAATGGATTAGATACTGGTTGACTGACAGACAACAGTGGATAATGATACATGGAGTTCACTGAAAGTAGAAAAAGTTGATTAGTGGGGTACATAAGAGATTGTTTCAGGGGCTGTTTTGTTCAATATGTATGTGAGCAATTTTGTGGAGGAGTTAGTGTTGTAGTTGGTGAGTATGTGGACCCTTGGCCTGAGGTGAGAGTTGACACTGCCTGTAGGGAGGAGCCACACAGGTCTGCACCTTCAGGAGGCGAGGTGATGGAGTAGCAGGTAGCTCTGAGCACAGCGGGAGAAGGACCCCCAGAAACCAGGAGGTGACCCCCGTAAGATAGCAGACTGTAGGTGGCACTTGGAGAGTCAGGAGAGAGAGGGCGCCAGGCAGCCCACAGTATAGTGGATGCAAAAATACACGTACAGGATATTCTCCAATAGGACAGCATCGCAGGGCGGAGCTGCGGCATGATGGGCATAGACAGGAGTGTGCAGGCCAACCCACATGGTGGGAAGCCCAAGCCTGGTTCCAGCAGCTCCAGTAAGCAGGTACCCGGAGATCAAGGGAGAGCCAGTTGAGTAGTAGAGAAGCTGGCCCGCAGAGCGGGACAGCTGGCAGAGATAGTATTTCCTGGAGATGACCCTGAGAAGTGGGGAGGCCCAAAGAAGTTTCTGAAATAGTAAGTGCAACCCATGGAGTGGGAGAGTGCAGACAGTCTTGAATGAACCAGGCACATTCCGAGGAGCGGGAAGGCCAGACGAGGATTCACCAGTCGCTGCAGTAGTTCCAAGGGAGACCCGGGTGATAGATCCTCGTAGTTCGGGGAAAATCAATTTCGGGGTTCGGGGGCACGACCCACGACGAATTAGGCACTTTTGTTGAAATTGCCTAATTCGTGATAAATGAACCACATCTCTATTAACCATGGGCTCCCAAGTGTTCTCCTCAGGGCCAAACCCCTCCCATGACAGGAGGTATTCCCATTTCTTTTGATGCTTTCAAATATCCAAGACCTCCCAAACTTGGTACGTAACATCTGCTTCTGAAGACAAGGGTACAGGATCTGGTGGAGAATCCAGAGAGAATCAGAGGCTTGAGTAGAGACACATGAAAGGTATTGTGTATCTTGAGTGATGATGGTAGTTGCAACCAATAGGTGACAGGCCACAGATGACGTACCACTGGAAATGGTCCAATATATCTCAGAGCAAAATGAGCAGAGAGCAACTTAAGGTGAATGAACTTTGTACTGAGCTATACTTTATCTCCAGGTTGAAACTGGTGTCAAAGGCCTTTTTAGATCTCTGAGCGGCCTTTTCCAGCAACTTTAGAGTGTTTTGCCACAGTTGATGTAACTCTTGGGCAGTTGCCTGTGCTGCCGGGGAGATGACGGTCAGTGGAAGTGGAAGTGGTGGCAAGGGTTGTCATCCGTAGACCAGCTGAAAAGGTGATGAACCAGTGGTGGTGGAGACATGGGAATTCAGGCGAAATCCACCCAGGGCAGGAGGTTCGCCCAGTCATCTTAGTGCAGGCTTATGTATGCTCAGAGGAATTGTTTAAGGGTTCTTAGTCCTCTCGGTTTGGCCATTGGCCTGAGGGTGGTAGGCCGAGGTAAAATCTAAGGAAATGTGAATTTTTTTGCAAAGAGCTTTCCAAAAGCGCACAGTAAACTGGATCCCACAGTCCGAGAGAATGTGTCTTGGGAGACCTTGGAGCCAAAATATGTGTTTGAAGAATAGTTTGGCCAGCTGAGGTGCCGTAGGGAGACCAGGTAGAGCCACAAAATGTGTCATCTTAGAGAAGCGGTAGACAGTGACCTATTTGGCATTGTTTCTGTTAGAGGGCGGCAAATCCCCAAATTGGTGGCGATATGGGTCCACAGTTTGCTGGGAATGGAGAGCAGTTGTAGAAGTCCCCAAGGTTTCCTGCTGGAGGTTTATGCTGCGCACATGTGGGGCAGGATTCTACATACACTTGGACATCCTTGCACATGGAAGGCCACCAATAGTAGTGTTGCAGAATGTAGAGTGTCATGGACTGACCTGGGTGTCCAGAGGTCAACAAATTGTGAGCCCATTGCAACCGCTTGGGTCATAATGGATGAGGAACCACAGTCTTACCTGGAGGCACTGGAAAGGTAGCTGACAGGAGAACCTTTGTGGGGTCGATGATGTGTCAAGGAGCATGTGGTAGATTATCAGTGATTAACGAGTTAGAGAGGGCATCAGCATGGCCATTCTTATCCCCAGGGCGGTAGCATAGGATAAAGTTGAACTTTGTAAAGGAGAGGGATCAACGGGCCTGGCAGCTGTTTAGGCGCTGAGCCTGGTGTAGATATTTGAGATTCTTATGGTCCATATAAACTGTAATCTGATGTTGTGCCCCTTCATGCCAGGGGTGCCACTCTTCAAAGGCCAATTTGCTGGCCAATAGTTCTTTATCCTCAATGCCATAGTTACACTCCGCTAGTGTAAAGTGTGGAGAAAAGAAGGAGCTTAGATGGAGTGGGTGGGCGAGGGAGAACTGACTCAGCACAGTTCCAACTCCGACTTCGGGGGCATCAACTTCGACCATGAGCGGCTGTGTAGGGTCCGGATGATGTAGACAAGGTTCTTTCAGGAAAGCCGCATTGAGATCCTGAAAAGCGGTCATGGCCTCTGGTGATCATTGAGAAGGAGTGGTGCCCTTACGGGTCATGGCAGTGAGTGGTGCTGTCGAGGTAGATTAGTGGTGAATAAAGGAGCGGTAGTAATTGGCAAAGCTAAGGAATCTCTGGAGAGCCTTGAGAACTGTAGGCTGAGGCCAATCACGGATGCATTTCAGCTTCTGGAGATCCATCCTAAACCCCTGGATGGACACCACATATCCCAGGAAAGGCACAGATTCTTTCTCGAATGAGCACTTCTCAAGTTTAACGAACAGTTGATTATCTCGCAAGCATTGCAAATTAGGATGTGAATCGGGCTTCGGACGATTGAAAATATCGGACGATATTTTCAAAATCGTCAGAAATCGGGGGCTCCCCCAAAACTATAGGAAAACCCCATGATATTGATCGGAGTTAGGGGTAGATTTTAAAAGGAGCGTACGTGGTGAACATGTGCGCACACTACCCAGCGCGCACACATGTATGCCCGATTTTATAACTTGCGCGCACAGGCGCACGCAAGTTATAACATCAGAGGTTGGTGCGCACAAGGGGATGCACAGTTGTGCACCTTGCACGCACTGAGCCGCGCTGCCTTCCTTCGTTCCCTACAAGGCCACCCCGGAAGTGGAGTGGCTTAGAAGGGAACTTCCTTTCCCCCCTAACCTAACCTTCCCACCCCTTCCCCTAACCTTGCCCCCCCAGCCCCACTGTAACCCCCCAAAATTATCTTACCTTTTGCGCCTGCCTCTGGGCAGACACAAGTTATGTGCACCGGCAGCCTGCCAGCACGTGATCCTTTGACACAGCTGCAATGGCCGCTGTGTGAGAGGCCTCTGGCCCCGCCCCCACCCTGACCAATGACCGCCCAACCCCGCCCCTTCCTTGCCCATGGACTGCCCCTTTAGTAAAGCCCCGAGACTTATGTGTGTCCCGGGGCTTTACGCGCATCGCTGGGACTTTTGAAAATAGGCCTGGAATGTGTAATCTTTTGGAAATCTAGCCCTTAGTGTGCAGTATCCACGTTAGTGCGCACTAAAATGAAATTTGGGTCTCCCCAAGTTTTATAGGCCTGAACCGTGGGAAATACAAAATTTCCCACGGCAGGCCGAAAACAAAGCCCGAACCAATAGGTTCAGACTTCGCACATCCCTATTAAAAGGTACATACTTAGAAATCATGGCATTAACATTCCTAATTTTATACCCCTTTTTGTATCATTAAATGTATATAAGTATATTTAGGACCGATAAAACAAGAGGGCAGGCGATCTAAAAAAGCGGTGAGGGCAACAAAGTGGATTAGATGCCAAGTAATGTCCGTTCAGAATCTTTATTCAGGAGACTCGTTCATCAAATATAAAGCCCTTTTTTTTCCGTTCAGAACCTTTATTCAGGAGACTCGTTCATCAAATATAAAGCCCGACTCAGGCTAAGTTTCGCCCCCAATGGGGCTACCTCAGGGGCTACAATACACAAATATCAAATATAACTTAACAATGCAGGACATACGGAATTAAATTAAAAATTCATATGTAGATATAAATGATAACATATAAAATAGAGCATATAGAATGTAACACATGAATAGAATATAAAATGGACAACCAGACCAAGGTGGTATAGGTGTGTACAAAAAATGTATGATTTTACTTGTGTGGAAATATCACTTGAAAATGTATGATTGTGATCTCATACCAAAGAGAATATCAGGAATTCTGTAAAATGTGCAAGGAAAAAAAGACTACTCAATATTTAACTAAAGGATAAAACTTCTAATCAAAATTAAATCGGGAGTGTAACTATACCAAGGGTTGAAGCCAAAAACAATTGCTTTGTTAACAACAATTGGAAAATTAGAAACTGAGCTCTGTGTAAAAACTCTGAGTGAGTGGTTATGCTCACCTAAAAATTGTGAAAACATCTATAAAAGAAAAAATCTATAAAAGAAAATAACTGCACAGTGTTCAACTTAAGGACATAAATGCTTTAGCACTACCTCTGTGAAAATGAATCAGGAGTATAACTTAGGGGTGTGCATTCGTTTTGAACTTAAATGTAAAACGCTACTTTTTTTTTTTAACTTAAAAAAGTGATGAGGCGAAAACGATCGGATTTCCAACTTATTCAACATAGCTATGTTGAATACGTTGGAAATCGCGATTGTTGATCCAAAATAAAAATTTAAACCCCTCACCTTCCTTAACCCCCCCCCCAAAGACTTACCACAACTCCCTGGTGGTCCAGCGAGGAGTCAGGACGCCATTTCTGCCATTTCTGAACTCCTTTGCGAGGAGCACGTGACGTCGGCGCCACGTCGGAGTGACGCGGCGTCACGTGATTCCCCGCGGGTTCGCTCCGGGACCCTCGTTCGACCCAAAAGGAACTTTTGGCCAGCTTGGGGGGGCCTCCTGACACCCCCAAGCTGGCCAAAAGTTCCTTTTGGGTCGAACGAGGGTCCCGGAGCGAACCCGCGGGGAATCACGTGATGCCGCATCACTCCGACGTGACGCCGACGTCACGTGCTCCTTGAAAAGGAGGTCAGAAATGGCATCCTGACCCCACTGGACCACCAGGGAGTTTTGGTAAGTCTTGGGGGGGGGATTAAGGAGGGTGAGGGGTTTAAATTTTTATTTGCACATATGGACATAGACTCAACTTATGGAATTCTCCATATGTCCATATTGACCGCAAATGGGACCCCCTTTCGACTTATGGACTTATGAACATAAACTTTTGCTCTGCACATCCCTAGTATAACTACACCTTTGTATATAATATTAAAAATATACTCTCTAAATGGTCAGTGTAGAAACACTGGCCAAGTAGCAATGCTCACCTAAAAATGACTACGATAGGAAATCAATCAAATACAACATGCCAAAGAGCGGCAGTGCAGGAGCCCATGATAAAACAAATTATTCCTGTGGTCTATACTCATAATACATAGAATAATTTACCTTTTATATTGAGTATCACTCATACGTGTTTTTTTAATTTAAACGTGACTCCAGGTCTCTAAATGCCAGTAGAAAAATAAACAATGTCAATAGTTATATGCAAACTACAAATGTGTTTCCCCTGAGCCGCAAATGCTGATGTAAATAATATTAAGAACTGCCAAACAAAGAACCACGGTAAAATCTTTTAATAATATATATAAGAATCTTTCTATAAGGAATCGATCACGACTCTGAATCTCTAAAATTAACTTTAAAAAGACTCTAAAATTAATACTTTGAAACTTACTTTTAGTGTGTTCAAGCAGCGTATGGGTCTCCTTTCTAAATGCAAACATTGATGTAACTAATGGTAAGGCTTTTTTGAAAAACTAAAAATCGCGCCAAAATCGCTTTCAATCAGTGAAGGGGGTGTGACTAAAAAGTACCCGTATCTGACAGCTCAAAGTGCAGGCTCGCAATTCAAACAAGGATGGCAGATAAAAGATAAATAAACAAGGTCTCTTTATAAGTCACTTTTAAACCGCAACCGCTAATGTGTTTAATATTAAGAACTGCCAACCATTAAGAAACGCGGCAAAAACTTTTAATAATATGTTTAAGAGTCTTTCTCTACGGAACGATCGTGGCTCTAAATCTCTAAAATCAACTTTTTAAAAAATAAAATTAAACTTTGAAACTTGCTTTTTAGTGCGTTCAAGCGGCATATGGGTCTCCTTCCTAAACGCAAGCATTTATGTGACTAATGGTAAGGCTTTTAAAAACACAAAAAAATTGCTCCAAAAATGCTGTCAATAAGTGAAGGGGGTGTGGCTAAAAAGTACTCGTGTCTGACAGCTCAGAGTACGGGCTAACGATCCTAACAAGGATGGCTGATAAACTTATACTAAAAGAAAAAATAAATAAGTTGGGACTATAATAAATTAGAATAATATATTAAAAATATATGGGAAAACTAAACAGCCATATATCTGTAAGGTGGGCATATCAAAAAGGTACCCATATGTGAAGGCTCCCGATAGAAAAAAAGAAGAAATATAAAATCGATCCACATACATGTTTGCACACTAATCTGAAAGTAGGAAAAAACCTATTGAATGTAAACAGTATGCACAACAGACAAAAAAAAAAATTAAATAAAAAAATTAAAACATATTGTAAAATCTTATGGTAAAATCATACATATAAAAATAAAGTATCAACCATTAAACCATGATTGCTCCAAAAAACTGACAAATCCTGAAGTATGTTACTTCCTAAACCATGATGTTAAAAGCAGCATACAATTATTATAGGAAAACAGAGTATTCAACTTCTAAGTTAAGACCATTCGGTTCTATAGTGTTGATCTCAAAAATATACTTTTGTTCTAATTGAAGTAACAATTTATCTAAATCTCCTCCTCTCAAATTAAGAATTGGTTGGTGCAACACACAGAGCCAGATTTTCAAAGGGGAACGCGCGTACCCCCCCCCGAAAACCTGCCCCAAACCCCCCCTGCGCGCACCGAGCCTATGTTGCATAGGCTTCCGGCGCGCACAAAGCCCCGGGACGCGCATAAGTCCCGGGACTTTCCTGGGGGGCATGTTGGGGGGCGTTCCGAGATCTGCGCATCATCGGGGGCGTGTCGAGGGGGCGTGACGCGTTCGGCGCATCATCTGGGGGCGGCGCCGCGGGTACGGTTTTGGCCCAGGGGCATTCCGGGAGCATAGCCGTGGCCTCTGGACCAGCCCCCAGACCGGAACATGGAGCGCGGCAGCCGGCCCGGCGAGTGCAAAGATATGCCTGCTTCGAGCAGGCGTAACTTTCGTGATAGAGGTAGGGGGGGTTTAGATAGGGCCCGGGGGGTGGGTTAGGTAGGGGAAGGTGGGGGGAGGGCGAAGGAAAGTTCCCTCCGAGGCCGCTCCTGACCCTCCTGACCCCCAATGGCGATCGGCGCCATTTTGAATACTGGCAGCCTACCGCCTTTGCCCTCACTATGTCACAGGGGCCAAAATTGGAGCGGCCTCGGAGGGAACTTTCCTTCCGCCTCCCCTCACCTTCCCCTCCCTTCCCCTCCCTAACCCACCCCCCCCGGCCCTATTTAAACCCCCCCCTACCATTATCGGTAGATTTATGCCTGCCAGAGGTAGGCGTAAATCTGCGCGCGCCAGCGGGCTGCTGTCGTGCCATCTCCCGACCCGGGGGCTGGTCTGGATGCCTCAACCATGCCCCCGGGCAGGCGTCACGCCCCTGACACGCCTCCCGCCCCACCCCGAAATTTGCGCCGCCCGCTTGACTCGCCCCCAACACACCCCCTTTGCAAAGCCCCGGGACTTACGCGTGCCACCGAGCCTATGCAAAATAGGCTCGGCGCATGCAAGGGCCTTTTTTAAGGGTTACGTGCATAACTTATGCGCGTAACCCTTTTAAAATCCGGCCCCTTGTGTACTGAATACAGGCAACTAATTCTATTCTTGACCTGCTTACACAAAATAATTTTAAGCACTATTCCAAAAAGACTTTATCGAGGTTATACACTTTCGCATTAAAACGCCTGTGCCTTTAAATCTGGCCTTTATGGGTGTGGCCGGGCCTTGTGCGTACTGGGCGAATTTTCCAAGAGGCACGGCCATGCACATAAAGGCCGGTACATGCTCAAGTGACGGGCTTCCTGGAAGGGGTGGGCCGGGGGGTAGGGCAGGGCTGTGCCATTGGTTGCCGGCACACGCAAATTACTTCAGCTTGGGAGCTGATGCAAGTTGCAAAACATAAAAGAAAAAAGTGAAAAGTAGAGTTTAAGGGATCGGGAGGAGAGGGGAAGAGGGGGTAGGGGTTAGAGAAGTTCCCTTCCAGTCCGCTCCTTAATTGGAGCGGACTGGGAGGGAACTGAGGAAGTGCTGATTGCATCACCATGTGGACTTTGCAAAAGTGCACCTCCCTTTCACATGCCGTATACACATACCCGCATGGATTATAAAATCGGCACATCCATGTGTGCGCGTCGGGAAGCGTGTGCACATGAATGCACGCATGCACCTTTTAAAATCTACCGCTATATGTGCATGGGTAGAGTATTCCAGTATAGTGGGCCTGCAATGTAAAAGGCTCGATCATGAGTTTCATCAAGATGGGCCAATCAGTTGGAGGGTACTTCTAGTAAGCGTTCCTGGGCAGATCTCAAAAAATATACTGGACTATAAATTAGGGATGTGCATTCATTTTAACCTAAT
The DNA here is from genome assembly GCF_901001135.1 of Rhinatrema bivittatum. Lineage (NCBI taxonomy): Eukaryota > Metazoa > Chordata > Amphibia > Gymnophiona > Rhinatrematidae > Rhinatrema > Rhinatrema bivittatum. Next base: position 369,469,618 of record NC_042615.1, read on the forward strand.
TTTAAAAATGCAACAAATATGGTCCAAAATTAATTTCAGGGTCCCCCGAATTAAACAAAGCCTATTTGTTTAATTTGGCAAAAATGTCCCATCAGGCTTATGTTTAGGCCCGAGGCCTGGTTCTTGCCTAGTGCGTAGGCCAAGGCTCTCAACAGTTAATTGAATTGCCGTACATCAAAATGATGCCTTCTGCTGAGGAGGACGCACCAGAGTTAATTTACTCTGACTTATCCCTAGTGGATGCAGCCATTTGAAGAAGAAAGAAGAAAAGAAGAAGGCCTAGATGGCCAGTTCTCCAGCCTTCTGGCCTGGGCCTGATCCTGTGCCAAGGACCATGCTTTGGGAACTGGTCTCTAAGCTCAGGACCAGGCATGAGACCCTGGCTCCAGGCCAGGCCCAGTTGTCGAGACCTTGTCTCTAGTCTGTTTTCAGGTCTGGGCCCAGGAATCAGTACCCAGCCGAGGCCCTGGCAACGGCCTAGGCCTCGGCTGGGTACTGAAATTTGTAGGGGAAAAAGTCCCTAAGAAAAGAAAAACAAATTGAATTTTTTACCCCTGCACATCCCTGTTCTACATGAGGCAGAGACATTATTTTAAAAGCTTATGGATAAGCATGTTTGATTTTAATTCTCCTTTGCATGGAAAGCCAGTAGAGAGAGAAAAGCACAGGTTTAATGAGGTCATGTATTCTAGCTCCAGTTAGTATTCAGGCCACAGGAGTTTGCACCATATGCAGGGATCTCAAGGAATTTGCTGAGAGATCAATGTGTAGCATATTACAATAATTAATACCTGAAAATACAAAGGTCTGAATGATGGTGCGGAAATTCTGAGAGTCCAATAAAGGTTTCACTCTTCGGATCATGCACAATTTAAAGAAAGCTGACTTGATCACAGATTTCATTTGTACGCACATAGACAGATTACTGTCAAGGATGACCCCAAGATTCCATAGGTGAGACAATATTTGTAGTTCATGTTCCTTAAAAGTGAAAACCAATGGAGCATCAGACAGGGGAAACCTGCTTAGAATAATCACTTCAGTCTTGTCTGCTTTCAGCTTTTAAACAGATACATAAAAATTCAAATATTTCAGACCAGGAAAACCAAGTTTGTAAAAAAAAAAACAAAAAAAAACACACAAAACTGAATATCATGGGTGTAGATTTTATAAAGCAAACTTATGCAAGTTTTTGTACTTTAAAAATTGGGGCAAAGTCTATTGGTAAAAAGCCTCCACAGACTTTGCCCCATTGTGAACAGTTTGAAAATTGCATCAAATGAAAAAAAAAAAAAAAGATGCCTTTGTCTTCTAGAAGAAACTGCAGCAAGATTTTGTTCCTTACATATTACCATGATCAGAATTTTAAATTATTTTGCCATATATAAAACCACCAAATTATGCAGTATTCTCCTGTTGTGGACAGAGTGGGCCGGATTTTAAAAGGGTTACGCGCATAAGGTACGAGCGGCCTCGGAGGGAACGGGCAGCGCGTGCCAACCCCAGATTTTATAAGATACGCGCGTGCGTAGAATTATAAAATCTACCCCAGTGTTATGTTAATTTCTTATCATCATTGTAGAATTAAACTTGAAAACCTATGCCCAAGTAACTGTAAAACATATTGGGCCGGATTTTAAAAGGGTTACGTGCATAAGGTATGCATGTAACCCTTTAAAAATGCCCCTGTGTGCGCTGAGCCTATATTGCATAGGCTTCTGGCACGCACAAAGCCTCGGGGCTTTCTTGGGGTGGGCATGTCGGGGGGCGTGACGCGGTTGGCGCGCTCATTGGAGGGCGTGTCGAGGGGGCATGACACATTCAGCGCGTCATCCGGGGGCGGTGCCGCGGGCGTGGTTTTGGCCCGGGGGTGTTCTGGGGCATGGCCGCAGCCTCCGGACCAGCCCCCAGATTGGAACAAGGAGCGCGGCAGCCGTCCCGGCACACGCAAAGTTACGCCTGCTTCGAGCAGGCTTAACTTTCGTGCTAGAGCTGGGGGGGTTAGATAGGGCTGGGGGGGGGGGTTAGGTAGAGGAAGGGTAGGGCAGCGCGCGCAAGGCTCGGCACGCACAAGTTGCTCAAATGTGCAACCCCTTTGCGCCGACCCCGGATTTTATAAGATACGCGTGGCTACGCCTGGTGTGCGAACAAAAGTACGCGCGCGCGCGCATGCTATGTTTTGAAATGTACCCCATTGTAAATATAAATATATATATAATCAATAGAGCACATTTGATCAGGAATAATTAGGGCCAAACTTCTATAGCTCATATATTTGTCCAGATAATGGAAGCTCCAGATAAGGTCATTTTCTGGTAAAAGATTTCCATATGTTGAGGAGTTTTCCAGATTAACATATGATGCCAACCAAATTTTGGATAAGACATTTTCCCAGATAATGGAACATGGTTCAAAGTAAATTCTCTTCCAGATAATAAGAGATTATGGATAAAGGAATTTGGGATAGTAGACACTTTACAGTATCAAAATGAAAATATAATTTTATATTCAAAACATGCCTAATATGTGTCTCATTATAATTGTTTTATAGCATTTGGAAACAGACAGATATTCCTGCCTCTCTTCACTTTTTTGGTATGTATACAAAACTGCTATTTAATTTAACTATTAAAAGACAAAAATGTATAATTATTTTCATTGGTGTTCATCTTTGTTAATTTTCCTTATTTAACTTATTTTCATTTAATATATAATAGAATAATAACTCAACTTTTTCTGTAATTACAAATACAAAATGACATACAGCAATAACAAAAATTTACAAATACAGTAAAAAAAAAACAATGGGACGGATTTTAAAACATACGTGCGTGGCCTACATTTGCATGCACTACTCGGCGCGCGCACATGTACTCCCAATTTTATAACATGCGCACGCATGTTATAAAATCCGGGGTCGGCATGTGCAAGGGGGTGCACAATTGTGCACCTTGCGTGCACCAAGCCCTATCTGAGCCTCGCTGCCTTCCCCCATTCCCTACCGCCCATCCCACCTTCCCTTCCCTTCCTGTACCTCCCCCGCCCTTTCCCCCCTATCTTTGATGCTTTCTTTTTTTTGTTTTAAAACTTACTTCAGCCCTGGGGTTGAAGTAAGTTGCGTGCACCAGCCGACTGCCAGCGTGCAATCCTCAGCCCAGCAGCCGTGCAGAGGCCTCTGGACATGCCCCTGCCCCCAGACTGCCCCGCCCCACCCCGGACCGCCCCTTTTGTAAAGCCCCATGACTTACAAGCATCCCGGGGCTTTACACATGTCGCCGGGGCTTTACGCGTGTCACCAGGCCTCTGGATTTACGCGCGTAACCTTTTGAAAATCCAGCCCAATATATCTACATTTCTATAACCCTACTGACATTTTTTATATAATCAGTACATCCATATCCACTGTCCAAAGACAACACTACCCTAACCTCATTTAACACACACCCCCCTCCAGCATAGGTACCCTATTTCATCCAAAACCATATTCCTACCTCATTTATTACACATCCTAGAATTAGCGGCTTATAAGTAGGGATGTACATACAAAATATTTTAAGTTTGGTTTGCTCATTTGGATCATAATGTTTTTGGTTCATTCTTTTAGTTCAGGTAATTTGCTTTTGGAAATGAATTTTATCCACATAAATCACACCTGCATCAACCCCAGTTTTCAAAACAGCCTAAAGTACACCATTTGCACCTTTAAGTGTGCCCACGAAAGAGATGTATGCTAGTATTTTATAAACTGTGTGGTGGGAGCCATTTATAACATACAACTTATTTCTGCCCCAAAAGTATGTCCATCTATATGTAATTCAGGAGCACACATTTTTCCTCTACACATTTTATATATACACATAATAATTGCAACAATTCACATAGTAACCCACAAATGAGGTGGCAGATATTTTATAGAATAAGCATATACTCCACTTCTGGAAAGTTCTACTTGCGTGCATACTTGGAATCAGAAGTTCGGCAAGTCCTCCTTCAGTCCATCGAGAGCCTCCAGCACTTCACCCTGAACCCCCACCCATTTACCCAGACCTCCCATCCCAAAAATTACAGGCAAAAGACAAGTCTGATTTCAATTGTGCAAGTCAATTAACAGGTGTAAAAGCTTATGGACAAGTGCAGTAGTGAATGTGCTTATTTTGCTTACAACAAAGCAACTTATGCACATATTTCTGGAATGCCCCTAAACCACCCCTTTTCTTCCTCCACTTACCTACACATAACACTGCAAGCACACACACATATTCTCAAGGTTTCTGAAATAGCATAGAGATGCCTGCATGCTACTTAGGTGCATATATGCTAATTTTTCCCATGCAATCCGTGTGTAAATCTTTGATAATTACCTTCATAAACTCTAAGTTTGTGTGAGTAAAGTATTTGCATGCATTAACTATGAAAACAAATGCACATCCCTACTTACAAAATTATGTACTTTTCTATTTGTTTATTTATTTATTTATTTATTGATGTAAATTTCTTATTGCCCATGCCCTCCAACGTTCAGGGCAGGTTACATTAAAACATCCCTAAAAAAAAAAGAATAACATATCAAACCATAGAACAAGGTACTAGTACATCAAAAACAAACAATTCTGCAATACTGGTGCTTACTTAAAATTTGAAGGACTGTATTTTAGAGCTGTTGTCCATTTACAGATGGAAATGTTGTGCTGAATAAAAATATTTTCAAAGCCTTTTTTAAAATTCTTTCAAGTCAACTATGCTGCGGAACTGTGTAGGGAATACATTCCAAAGGGCGGGGCCATACATAGAGAATGCTCGTTTGCGCGTGGGGCGTAATTGTGCCCCATCTAAAGGATGTTGACTAGAAAGGCAAAGTGATCTTCTGGGAGTGTAGTGTCATAAATTAGTGCTGATCCATGCTGAATTGACATTGTTTGAGAGATTGTGAATTAGAACAGCTAATTTGTATTATACTCTCCAATGAATGGGAAGCCAATACAGTGATTGTAAAATTGGGGATATGTGATCATGAATGCTTTTACCAGTCAGAAGGCAGGCTGCAGCATTTTGAACAATTTGTAATGGTCTGATTATGTTATATGGGAAGTCCAGTGTAGAAGAATCACATTAGTCAAGTGAAGAAAAAACTAATGATTAAAGAACTGTTCTAAAATCAGCAGGGTCAAGGAGTGGTTTGAGATGATATAGCAATTTGAGTTTCGCAAAACATGATTGTACAGTGGTTCTCACTTGTATTTGCAAAGATATGGAAAGAATAATTAATACTAGGGCTATACCGAAAAAATTTTGTTTAGTTTTTTGTTTCATTTTTGGAGGGGATTTCCCCTACAAATGTGGTTTCATTTAATGTTTATTTCATTTAAAAAATCAAAATAAACTTAAAAAAAAACCAAACAGGAAAATAAAAGGAAAATGGGTCTCCCAAAGTCTCCTGTCCCCACCACCCATCCCTTCCACCAAAAAAATGCCAGGGCCAGGATCCTCACTGGCCCCTACTTACCCAGTCTGGGGTGGATCTGATGTAGAGACCATGGCCCAGACTGAAACATCGGCCTTGCATAGGCCTAGGAAATTGTATGTCACCTCAAACTTGGCCTAGGCACTTTCAAGGCTCAGGCTTGGAGGTTTGGTCCCGACACTATGGCATGGTCTGGGGGCCAGGTCCCAATACTTGGGCCTCAGCCTAGACCAGGGCCTGGGCCCAGACTTGATGCTGGAGGCCCGATATGGAGGCTAGAAACTGATGCCTGGGCCCCAGGCTCAAGCCAAGGCCCAACCCCCGCTTCATCTTCTTTCTTCTTTCTTCAAATAATGCTATTCACTGGGAATGAGCTGGAGTAAATTAACTCTGAAACATCCTACTCTACCAAGTATGCCATTTTGGTGTATGGCAATGGACAGTGTCCTTTGAAGAAAGAAGAAAGAAGATGAGGAGAACCTACAAGGCCTGGGCCTGACCCAGGACTAAGGCCCCAGCATCAGACCTGGGCTTGGAACCAGGCATTGGAACCCAGACTCCAGTGTCAGTTCTTCACCAGGGTCCTTGCCTAGGCCAAGGGCCAAGCTTTGGGATATGGCCTCTGGTATGGGCCCTGCCCAGGCTGAGGCTCAGACAATGGGATCTGGTGTCTGAACTGGGTCCCAGCATCAGGTATGGGTCCAGGCCCTGACACAGGCCCTGGCCCAAGTGTCACGATCTGGCCTCTGGCTGGGTCCCAGCATCAGTACTGGTCTTGGTCCAAGGCCCCTGTGCCTGAACCCGGTCTCCAGGCTGGGCCCCAGGTCATGCCATGGCCTTGTTGCACCTTCAGATACCTGATGGAACATGTAAATGAATGCTGGGAATTTTTCTGGCCTTAGCAAAATTTTTGGGACCTGGGGCTTGGCAGAGGTCCTGGTGTCAGGCCCAAGGCTAGGCCGGGACCCTGGTATTGGGCCACAGCCTATGCCTAAGCGAGGTACCAGTCTTATCTTACTCCAAGATGAGTCCATGGCCTTGGGCCAAAGCCTAGACCCAATGAATGACTTTTTTTAAAATTGATTTTCAAAACAAAATGAGATTCTGACAAAATTAATAGATCTAGAATGGTTTCACATGCAAGTAATTGAGGAAATTGGTCTACATGCAAATTAAACTCACCAAGTAGTAAACGTTTTGAGTTCATAGCAATAGAAGAAAGCAATTCAATCAGAGGAGAATGGTTGTGGTCATCAGACCAGGGGAAAATTAATCAGACATACAGCATAATGAATTTCTTTAATGCAAGAACAATCACCTTGTAAGGAGGAGGGATTGTAGTAGGAACTCATTTAAACTTTTTTTTGTATATAATCAGTAAATCACTACTCCTCTGTTGTGTAATGCTTTGGCTGGCCACAGGATGCCCCATGAACGGCCTCACTTACACCCAATGCTACTGACTTCAGTGCCAGAAAAAATAGTGGAAAGTGTTATAAACATCAAAATCACAGAACATCTAGAAAGACATGGTTTAATGGAACAAAGTCAGCATGGCTTACCAAGGGCAAGTCTTGCCTCACAAATCTGCTTCACTTTTTTGAAGGAGTTAATAAACACATGGATAAAGGTGAACCGGTAGATGTAGTATACTTGGATTTTCAGAAGGCGTTTGACAAAGTTCCTCATGAGAGGCTTCTAGGAAAAGTAAAAAGGCATGGAATAGGTGGCGATGTCCTTTCATGGATTGCAAACTGGCTAAAAGACAGGAAACAGAGAGTAGGATTAAATGGACAATTTTCTCAGTGGAAGGGAGTGGACAGTGGAGTGCCTCAGGGATCTGTATTGGGACCCTTACTTTTCAATATATTTATAAATGATCTGGAAAGAAATACGACGAGTGAGATAATCAAATTAGCAGATGACACAAAATTGTTCAGAGTAGTTAAATCACAAGCAGATTGTGATAAATTGCAGGAAGACCTTGTGAGACTGGAAAATTGGGCATCCAAATGGCAGATGAAATTTAATGTGGATAAGTGCAAGCTGATGCATATAAGTAAAAATAATCCATGCTATAATTAGACAATGTTGGGTTCCATATTAGGTGCTACAACCCAAGAAAGAGATCTAGGAGTCATAGAGGATAACACATTGAAATTGTCGGTTCAGTGTGCTGCGGCAGTCAAAAAAGCAAACAGAGTGTTGGGAATTCTTAGGAAGCGAATGGTGAATAAAACAGAAAGTGTCATAATGCCTCTGTATCGATCCATGGTGAGACCGCACCTTGAATACTGTGTACAATTCTGGTCGCCGCATCTCAAAAAAGATATAATTGCGATGGAGAAGGTACAGAGAAGGGCTACCAAAATGATAAGGGGAATGGAACAGCTCCCCTATGAGGAAAGACTAAAGAGGTTAGGACTTTTCAGCTTGGAGAAGAGACGGCTGAGGGGGGATATGATAGAGATGTTTAAAATTATGAGAGGTCTAGAACGGGTAGATGTGAATCGGTTATTTACTCTTTCGGATAGTAGAAAGACTAGGGGGCACTCCATGAAGTTAACTTGGGGCACATTTAAATCTAATAGGAGAAAGTTCTTTTTTACTCAACGCACAATTAAACTCTGGAATTGTTGCCAGAGGATGTGGTTAGTGCAGTTAGTATAGCGGTGTTTAAAAAAGGATTGGATAAGTTCTTGGAGGAGAAGTCCATTACCTGCTATTTTCACTTAGGGGCGGATTTTCAGAGCCCTGCTCGCCTAAATCCGCCCAAAACCGGGCGGATTTAGGCGAGCAGGGCCCTGCGCGCCAGTAAGCCTATTTACATAGGCCTACCGGCGCGCGCAGAGCCCCGGGACTCGCGTAAGTCCCGGGGTTCTCTGAGGGGGGCGTGTCGGGGGCATGTCGGGGGGCGGGCCCGGTCGTCGCGGCGTTTCGGGGGCATGTCGGCAGCGTTTTGGGGGCGGGTACGGGGGCGTGGCGATGGCCCGGGGCGGTCCGGGGGCGTGGCCGCACCCTCCGTACCCGCCCCCAGGTCGCTGCCCGGCGCGCAGGAGGCCCGCTCGCGCGCGGGGATTTACTCCTCCCTCCGGGAGGCGTAAATCCCCGGAGAAAGGTAAGGGGGAGGTGTAGACAGGGCCGGGCGGGTGGGTTAGGTAGAGGAAGGGAGGGGAAGGTGAGGGGAGGGCGTTAGAGGATTCCCTCCAAGGCCGCTCCGATTTCGGAGCGGCCTTGGAGGGAACGGGGGTAGGCTGCGCGGCTCGGCGCGCGCCGGCTATACAAAATCCATAGCCTTGCGCTCGCCGATCCAGGTTTTTAGCAGATACGCGTGGCTCCGCGCGTATCTACTAAAATCCAGCGTACTTTTGTTTGCGCCTGGAGCGCAAACAAAATTAGGCTATTCGCGCTCCTTTTAAAATCAGCCCCTTAGAGAATAGCCACTGCCATTAGCAATGGTAACATGGACTAGACTGAAATTTTGGGAAACATTCGTTTTTGGGTTAGTGTGGACTAATGGGAGTTAGTCCCCCTGAATTTCAAAGGCCCGAACCATGGGAAATATGCTATTTCCAGTGGCGGGCCGAAAACGAGGCCTGAACCCTCCTCGGCGGCCCTTCTGCTCTATTTCAGGTACCTATCTTGGGATACCGTGTACTCGCGCCTCGAGGGCCTGCTCTCCCTAATCTGAACAATTTCTGCCTGCCAGGACCTTCAACAATACAGCTTTCTGCTTCAGTGAGTACTAACCCTTTCAGTCTGTCTCACCTTCAGCTTCAGTGCTCTGTGTCTACATCCAGGACCTGTCCCTGATACACCACACTGCCTATCATGTACTTGAGTTTGAGACTGGTCTCCTCTACTGAGGATCCCTGGACTACTTCTGCTGGGTTACCTTCACTGCTGCCCGCTCCCCGGGCAGTACCATCGAGCTGTACAATAAATACAACTTCTCTGTGTCTGTGTGTAAGGGGTCTAGCCTAGTACTGCGGTTCTCACGGGGCTCCTCCACATGGGAGTGGCCATCACCACAGTAGCCAAGAATCCACTCTAACACCTCATAACCATAACAAGTTACTGGAGGAAAAAACAAGGGATAAACTGAGGGAGATAGAGGATTGAAAACTACGCTGAAATACTGCAGAAGGGAAGAAATTTGAGAAATGAGGGTGTGATGGGACGTTAGAGGAGAAAGAGGAGGAGGGACTAATTGAGAAAGGATATCATGAAAGAGATTAGGATAAAAGGAAAAAAGTGAAGGAATAAAAAGAAGACAATACAGTTTTAAAATACAATGAAATAAAACATAAAATGGTAGATATTAAAAGCTAAATGGATATGTAAGTTAGCTGGATAAGATTTATCTGGTTAACCTACAGTAAATTGGATTCAGAGCACAGTTATGCTGCTGAATATCCCCATATTTGTTGCTACTTAGCTGGATAAGTATCATCCTGCTAAGTTAAACCTGCTTTATGGCAGCTCTTATTTACCTGTTTAACATAAACAGATAAGTCTGAATACTGGCATTTATCTGGATAAGTTAGCCGGATAAGTAGCACAACCCTGATCTGGCCATTCTCCAGCCCTGAGTTATCCAGCTATCTACTTAGCTGGATAAGTAACTTATAAGTAATTTATAAGTAACTTATCTGGCTAAGTGGAGGTCACTGAACGTAACTGGATATTCATCACATGCCAATTAGATAAGTTCTACTTAGCTAATTAAGTTACTTTTGAATATTGGGCTCTAAAAGTTTGTTAACAAAATTGTCTTTTCTGAATATTAGTCTAGAATTATATACTATCTCACACATGCTTCAGAAATGATATAATCTCAATAAATGTGCCATACTGATTACTGGTCATAACAATGTTATTGTTTTCGGAAAAAGAAGATATTTCTAACTACAGTGAAGACCATATTCATCATCGCTTAGCTGGATGTTCCAATTGTTCTGGCTAAGTGGTGCTTTTTAAATATTCAACCATGGTCAACAACTACCACTTAGCAGGATCAATACTTATCCAGCTAAGTATTTATCCAGCTAAGTTGTGGGAGAATGGGTTTAATGGGGAAGAACTGAGTTAGCAGGATAAGCTATCTGGATAACCCATAGATATTTATGAAGTAAGTCAGATAAATAATTTATCCAGCTAACTTTAAAATAGCTGGATATGTTCAGCAGTACAATTGCGCCAATGAACATGGATCTCAGAATCTTTAGGGTGTAAGGCAGGAAGGTTTTCTATTCAACAGAACAGCTCATTGAACCACAAATTTCATGGAAAGAAGCTTTTAAAATTTGCTGACTGGGCAGTTCAAATAGAGAGAAAGCAAACCGGGTCGCATTGGCACAAGGAACAAAAGTGGCATTCCCAAGATCATCTGGAGAGTCAATAAGGAGCTTTGAACTTATTGAACTAAATCATAGTTTAATGCTTCACCCAATCAGCCATTTCTGTTCCCTGGACCTTCTATTTCTCTGTTTATTCGATCTGAAATAATTTACAAATCCTTGGTGCAAACAGTGCTGCTTCCATTCTCCAAAGATTCATAAATTACCTCAGATAGCACAAACAGGATACAGGTGCTCTCAGCCAAGGATGAGCTTGCATAAACTCTGTAATTCAAGTTGTAAATGAACTAATCTCCACTGCTATACCTAAAAGAAAACTCAGACATGTGAATGAGTTTCTTGCTATAACACATTTGTAGATGTGTTTGTCTTCATGGATGATGCTTTAGAGGTAATTCAAGGAATGCATAAAAATTTGAGGCAGAATCTGTGAAGTGTGTGTTATACCATTAGGATGATGAAGCATAGGCTATTGTCATTGTGACTTTAATGCTCTGTAGCTGAAGGTTAATCTATGTAGTCATTTAAACAGAACATTTAAATCTAGCAATAAAAACATAGCTTCCTTAAAGAATACTTTAAGAAAAGTATACAATGTATTAGAAATATTGAGGCTCAAGAATCAAATTAACTTTATACTGATTCTCAGATTTTCCTTTTCTGGCAGTGTGATATGCCTTCTTTCTTCGATGGAAATATGTTCTACTTTTCCTGTAAACTGCGGAATGAAAACATACTGATAGTCTATAATTAAATGCAAATGTTAAGTCTGTTTCTTCAGCCATTGCACTATAGTAGGGATATGCATTTATTTTCAGTAGATTATGCACACAAAAATTTTATGGACATAAAATTTTATTCATGCATCTAAGTAAAAATTATGCACAAAACATTTAATTCTATGCATGCAAAATGACATTTATGAGCATAAACTACTGAAACAAATGAAGAAAACTGAAAAAGTATCAAAAAAGGCTGAAAGGAATGAACCATCATTTTTTTGTGTGCACATCCCTACACTATGGTCATTCCACAAAGCTTAACATAGAGTTAAATGTTTTTTTTATTTATTTCATATTCCTGTTTTGGCACTTCAAAGTCGATTACATTCAGGTGCTGTAGGTATTTCCATATTCCCAGAAGGCTTACAATCTAAGGGGTGAATTTTAAAAGCCCAGCACACACCAAAACAGGGAGATATGTGAGTATGTTCGCCGACGCACACTGAGAAGATTTTAAAAGCCGCCCATGTACGCACGTATCTCCCAGTATGCACACAAGTGAGAAAGCCCAAAAAAGGGGCAGAGTGTGGGCATGGTCTGGCAGGGCAAGGGCGGGACATGGGCATTCCATCAGGTCTAGAGGACACATATAAAGAGCAGGTAGTAAAATACTGCACGGAGCGGCAGTAGCCACAGAGGCATTCACGGAGCGGGATGCCAGTGGCCAGTGGTAGGTGTCCATATAAAGAGCAGGTAGTAAAATACTGCACAGAGCGGCAGTAGCCACAGAGGCATTCACGGAGCGGGATGCCAGTGGCCAGTGGTAGGTGTCCACCTTCACGGAGCGGAAGGATGGAGGGCTGTCATCTCCCAATTAAATAAATAATAAAAAAACCCAGGGATGGGATCCATCAGTTCTAGAGGACGCATATAAAGAGCAGGTAGTAAAACACTGCATGGAGCGGCAGTAGCCACAGAGGCATTAACGGAGCGGGATGCCAGTGGCCGGTGGTAGGTGTCCACCTTCACAGAGTAGAAGGATGAAGGGCATCCATCTCCCAATTAAAAAAGAAAAGAAAAAAAGAAAAAAAAACAGGGATGGGTTCATGGGCTTATAGGTATTACCAATTATTAGGCTTTTCAATATTTGATGATAGTTAATGTGACTTTCAAGGCATTCTTCACTTTCGGTGCATGTCCGGCATGACTCCTTGCTTCAATGACAGGGGAAAAGAAAAACTGATACTTCACACATTTCCAGCATTGCCCTCTGCTTCATGGCAGAGAGCTATGCTGCCGCTTACCCAACTAATCAAACTTAATATTTCACTTGGAAGCAGCTCCAGCACTGCTCTCTACATTAATGGTGGGGGTGAAAAGGGAATTAGAACATAAGGTTACTAAGAGCCAAGAGAAACAGTTAAGTATGAGAACAAATGTGTGAAGCTTGCTGGGCAGACTGGATGGACCGGTTGGTCTTCTTCTGCCGTCATTTCTATGTTTCTATGTTTAACATGGAATATGTGCGTTAGGGGTGTGCATTCGGATTGACCGCATTAGTAAAACGCAACTCATATTTTTTTTTTACTTAAAAAATTGATTCGACATAAACGATCGGATTTCCCACATATCGAACATAGATATGTTCGATATGTGGGAAATCGCGATTGTTGAGCCAAAATAAAAATATAAACCCCCTCACCCTCCTTAATCCCCCCCCCCCCGACTTACCACAACTCCCTGGTGATGGAGCGAGGAGTGAGGACGCCATTTCTGCAATCCTTGGCGAGAAGCATGTGACGTCGGCGGCACGTCGAGTGACGCCGGCGTCACGTGATTCCCGGCTCGTTCACGCCGGACGGCTCGTTCGGCCCAAAAAGAACTTTTGGCCAGCTTGAGGGGGTCAGGAGGCCCCCCCAAGCTGGCCAAAAGTTCTTTTTGGGCCGAACGAGCCGTCCGGCGCGAACGAGCCGGGAATCACGTGACGCCGCGTCACTCGACGTGCCACCGACGTCACATGCTTCTCGCCAAGGATTGCAGAAATGACGTCCTCACTCCTCGCTCCATCACCAGGGAGTTGTGGTAAGTCTGGGGGGGGGGATTAAGGAGGGTGAGGGGGTTTAAATTTTTTTTTTGCACATATGTACATATACCCAACTCATTGGATTTTTTTTATGTCCATATTGGCCGCAAGTGGGACCCCCTTTCGGACATAAAAAATATGAACATAAAATTTTGCTCTGCACATCCCTAATGTGCGTAAGTATTTATGTGCACAAGCATGTGCTAGGGTCCCCTGCCATGTAACTTTACTTTTACTATGGATGGAATGTAAGTAATAAAATATAAAATTCTAGGCTAGTCAGTGAAGTTTTAAGGGTCAGGGCTAACAGGGGGAAAGATAGACTATTAAACTAGGGGGGTTGGGAAGCCCTATACCTTAATTGGGCTAACTAGGAACGAACTGTGGGAACGTCTTATGATGTTAGCGCACATCCCTCATAAAATGCCCCCATTTATGTGTTATAGACAGCATTTGTGCATACATGCATGTGTCCATATAAAATTGTGCGCACATGTTCATGCATATATCCTATTTTATACCATACGCATATATATGTATGTATGTTATAAAATGGCTGCATTGGTGTGAGCCGGCATACAAACATACATGTGTGCCATGCGGCTTTTCAAAGTTCTTTCCCAGGAGGTAATTTTCAAAGGAGTTATGCACGATATGTAAGATACTATTGCAGCAATTTCAAAAGCCATTTACCTGAATAATGTACACTTATGTAAGTAAATCCTATGGACAATTCGATGGCACACATTGTAACAATTTTCAAAATCCCACTTATTCAATAATACTTTATTCAAGTTTGCTTTTGATTGATTAATATGTTATGAATCAGTTTGGGATTAGATTTTATCGGGCAGATTTTAAATGCCCTGCTCGCGTAAATCCACCCGGATTTACGTGAGCAGGGCCCTCGCGCACCGGCGCACCTATTTTGCATAGGCCGTCGGCGCGCGCAGAGCCCCGGGACGCGCGTAAGTCCCGGGTTTTTTTTAAGAGGGCGTGTCGGGGCGTGGCCAAATGACACGGCATTTCGGGGGCGGGATGCGGCGTTTCGGGGGCGGGACGTGGTGTTTCGGGGGCGGGACGGGGGGCGTGGTTGAGGCCTCCGGACCAGCCCCCAGGTCGGATGACGGCGCGCCAGCAGTCCGCTGGTGCGCATAGATTTATGTCTGCTTCTAGCAGGCGTAAATTGAGGGACAAAGTTAAGGGGGGTTTAGATAGGGCCGGGGGGGTGGGGAAGGGAGGGGAAGGGAGGGAATGGAGGCAGGCTGTGCGGCTCGGCGTGCGCGCGCGCCGATCCAGGATTTTATAAGGTACGTGCGGCTATGCGCGTATCTTATAAAATCCAGCATACTTTTGTTTGCGCCTGCTGCGCGAACAAAAGTACGCGATCGCGCTCTTTTTTAAAATCTACCCCACTGAATCTGATCTTTTCTGTTTTTATTTGTATTTTTAATTTCATTTAATGCCATACTATTTTAATTTTGATATTTGTTTTATATTTTTGATAATGGTTTATGTATATTATTTTGTACATCACTTCGGGCCTCAGCAGAAGTGATTAATTAATACATTTTAATAAACATACAAACATAAACATAAAGTGTATTTACATGCGTGAAACCCAATTGTAAATATGTAAATGCTGTCTAAAATCAGGCCCTCTCTTTTTTTTACCTGAGGCAGTGGAAGGTAAAGTGACTTACTCAAGGTCAAAGAGTGGCAGTGAGGTTTGAACATTCTTTTCCCTGGTTTCTAACCTGTTGCTCTGAGCACTCGGCTACCCCTCCACTCCTGTTATAAAATAAATGGAAAAATATTTGAGACCAGAATGCATATTGCATTTGACTTACTGATTATTGTTGCAGGGTTCAAGAACATTCTCTGTAAAAGAAGGAATGACCAGTGCTTTGCAGTGCAAACGGTTCTTGCTCCTTCATATAAATTAGCAGGACATTTTTAAAAATGTCATCTTACATGTTGGCCAAACCAACTTAATTTTTATGTTGGAATTCAGTGACCTCAGTGTTTGAGAATTAAACATCTGAAATGAGACAATTTAAAGTCAATGACCTTATCAACTCAAGTCAATTTAATTCTAACAGAAGAAATTTGAATTAATTATATTCATAATACAAATGTGGCACAGTCTTTATGTATGTAAAGAGGGGAAAAGTGTACTAACAACAATGGCATGAAGACTTTAAGGCACCAAAAAAGGGGCAAATAACTCCAACTACAGTGGCATAAACACCCCAGTGCATAGATTGAGGTGTAAGGCAGGAACAAAAGTGGCATCAAACCCTCAGTGCACCAAAATATGGGAAAAGGGCATCAGCAGTAGCAGCATCATAGAAATATAAGACATGTCATGCTGGGTGAGATCAAGGTTCATCGAGCCCAGGATTCTGTCTCTGGCAGTGGCCAGTCCAAGTCATATGCACCCAATAGACCCCCAATAGTTCACCTATTTCTTTTATCTTACTCCCAGGGATAAGCACTGGCTTTCTCAAGTCTACCTAGCTAATAAATGTATACGGACTTTCCCTTCTGGAGCTTGTCCAATCCTCTTTTGAATCCCACTATGTTAGTTGACTTTGACTACATCCTCTGGTAAGAGTTTCCATAGCTTGATTTTGCGCTGAGTAGAAAAAATACTTACTATGATTTGTTTTAAATATGCCAGTTGCTAGTTTCATGGGGTGTCCCCTATCCTAGTATTGTTTGAAAGGGTAAATAATCATTACTAATTTACCTATTCCATCCACTAATAATCATATCCCCACTCTGTCATCTATTTTCCAAACTAAAGAGCCCTAATATGTTTAGCCTTTCTCCATAATGGAGCTTTTCCATCCCCTTTATCATTTTTGCCACCTTCTCTGTACCTTTTCTATGTCCACTATGCCTTTTTTGAGATGGGGCAACCAGAACTCCATACAATACTCAAGATGCGTTGCATCATGGATCTATATAAAAGCATTACAATATTCTCAGTTTTGTTATCTATTCCTTTCAAATAATTCCTAATATTTTATTTGCCTTTTCAACTACCACACACTGAGCTGAAAATTTCAAGGTATTGCCCACAAGGATTCTGTCATCTTTTCTTGGGTGGTGACTCCTAACATAGAATTTAGCATCATGTACTTGCAATTGAGATTAATTTTCCCTGCATGCATTATTTTGTCCACATTAAATTGTATTTTCCATTTAGAAGCTCAGTCTCCTAGTCTCACAAGGACCTTCTTCAGATCTTCACAATCTGCTGCTAAATTAATGACTTGAAACAATTTTGTGCTAACTGCAAATGTGTTCACCACACTCACTGTTTCTTTCTCCAGTTTATTTATTAATATGCTAAAATAGCACAGGTCTCAATACAGACCACTGGGTAACTCCACTAATGACCTACCTCCAATAGAAACCTGACCATTTAGTCCTTTTCTCTGTTTTGTGTCTTTTATCCAGTTACTAAATCACAATAGAACACTGCCTCTGATGCTATGAACTCCCAATTTCCTGAGGAGTCTCTCATGAGGGACTTTGTTAAATTTCTTCTGAAAATCCAAATATGCTATATCAACTGGCTCATGTTTGTCTGCATGTTTATTTACACCCTCAACAAAGTAAATAGGTAAAGCAAGATTTCCCTTTGCCAAACTAATTTTAAATCTCCCCATTAAACCATGTCCATTTATATTGCACAGTAATTTTTTTCAAGAATTACTTTTACCATTTTGCCCAGCACCAAATAGATCACCCCATAACCCTTTTAAAAAAATTGGTATCACATTGGAAACCCTCCAGTATTCTGGTACTATGGGTATTTTAAATGATAGTTTGCAAATCAACAGAAACAGATATATAATTTCATTTTTGAGTGTGGAGTGGATACCATCCAGTCCTGGTGATTTTTTTTCATTGGTCTGTCAATATGAATTATTAAGTACTCCAGTTTCACAATGATTCCATCAAGTTACTCGGAGTCATTACTATAAAAAAATATTTTCAGTATGGGGATGACCCAACATCTCCTCCGTAAAGAAAGAGACATAGTAACATAGTAATGAGAGCAGAAAAAGACCAAATAGTCTGACCAGTCTGCCCAGCAAGTTTCTGTTAAGAGTAATAACTGTTTCTCCATGTAGGTTATGCCTAAACTTTATGTTAAGAGTGAATGTGATTTGTACTAGGGATGTGAATCATGTGCCCGATCGTCTTAACGATCGGGTTTGGCTGGAGGGAGAAAAAAACTCTGATCGGTGGAGATTTGAATTGGAATCAGTTCCGATTCACATCGTTAATTTTTTTAGTGAAGCCCGACCCTTTAAAATTGACCCCTTACCTTCCCCCACCCTCCCGAACCCCCCAAAACTTTTTATGAGTACCTGGTGGTCCAGTGGGGGCGCGGGGACCGATCTCCTGCTCTCGGGCCATCGGCGCCATTTTGGCTGCCACTCAAAAAATGGCGCCGATGGCCCGATAAAAAAAAACCCCACCCGACCCTTTAAAAATGACCCCTTAGCTTTCCCTACTCTCCCGATCCCCCCAAAACATTTTAAAATTACCTTGTGGTCCCGGGAGCGATCTCCTGTTCTCGGGCCGTCGGCTGCCACTCATAAAGATGGCGCCGATGGCCCTTTGCCCTTACCATGTGACAGGGTATCCGTGCCATTGGCCGGCCCCTGTCACATGGTAGGAGCATTGGATGGCCGGCACCATCTTTAAAGATGTCATCTGCCATCGGCCCAAGGATTCACCTATTTACATTCCTTTCCAGCTGAGTACCCTCTCTAGTACTCTGCTGGTTCTGATTGCCAACTCAGCAGTCTATATCATAACAAAATTGCTAGTTCCGCCTACGGAGCATATCAGATTGCTAAACTCCTTCTTCCACGGGAGCCAGTCCCTAACCGATTCCAACTCCGCATGGTGATTCATAACAGATTGCTAACTCCTCCCACTACAGGAGTATTCAGGAGCAGATTACAATAGATTGCTAATTCCTCCTCTCTGGAAGAGCAAAACCTAACAGTTGTAATGCATGTTAAAAATGCATGTTAATGTGATTTTCTAATGCACTTTTAGTAAATAGGTCACTACGTATTAGGGATGTGAATCGTGTGCCATATCGTCTTAACGATTGAAATCGTGTGGCAGGAGAAGAAAATCGTGTTTGGCACGATTATTTCGTTGAAAAATCGTTAAAAATCGTTTTTTCCGGGAGTTAGTGCGCACTAACAGAAATTGATACAATTTGACACTTTTCAGGTCAGTTAAGGTCAGTTTAGGAATGAATATGTATTCCTATTGGCTGCCCTCTTATTTATTCATGTTACCAAGGTTCCCACTGACAGTATATGGGGGATGGGAAATGGAAACAGTTGGTAGCTTGACAAAAAAAGTAATGTGATCAGTCAATGTGACTAGAACTTGTGCTCTAACCCTGATACCAGGGGTGTTGTGATCTTCCTGCACACAGTGCCCTAACCCTGGCACCAGGGGTGTTGTGATCTTCCTGCACACAGAGCCCTATCCCTATTAATACCAGGAGTGTTGTGATCTTCCTGCACACAGTGCCCTATCCCTATTAATACCAGGAGTGTTGTGATCTTCTTGCACACAGTGCCCTATCCCTATTAATACCAGGAGTGTTGTGATCTTCCTGCACACAGTGCCCTATCCCTATTAATACCAGGGGTGTTGTGATCTTCCTGCACACAGTGCCCTATCCCTATTAATACCAGGGGTGTTGTGATCTTCCTGCACACAGTGCCCTAACCCTGACACCAGGGGTGTTGTGATCTTCCTACACACAGTGCCCTATCCCTATTAATACCAGGAGTGTTGTGATCTTCCTGCACACAGTGCCCTAACCCTATTAATACCAGGAGCGTTGTGATCTTCCTGCACACAGTGCCCTATCCCTATTAATACCAGGAGTGTTGTGATCTTCCTGCACACAGTGTCCTAACCTTGACACCAGGGGTGTTGTGATCTTCCTGCACACAGTGCCCTATCCCTATTAATACCAGGAGTGTTGTGATCTTCCTGCACACAGTGCCCTAACCCTGACACCAGGGGTGTTGTGATCTTCCTGCACACAGTGCCCTATCCCTATTAATACCAGGAGTGTTGTGATCTTCCTGCACACAGTGTCCTAACCCTGACACCAGGGGTGTTGTGATCTTCCTGCATGCAGTGCCCTATCCCGCCTGCATTACTAGTGAGAGGCTGGCTTCACAGACAGGGGGGAGCTTCCTGACCCTCACTCCTCCCCTCCCCATGTCCCAGCCAGTGAATGGTGTGTGGGTGAGGGGGGGGGGAGGATGGTGAAGGGTGAGACAGCTCCTTCCCTGCATTACTAGTGAGAGGCTGGCTTCACAGACAGGGGGGAGCTTCCTGACCCTCACTCCTCCCCATGTCCCAGCCAGTGAATGGTGTGTGGGTGAGGGTGGAGGGAGGATGGTGAAGGGTGAGACAGCTCCTTCCCTGCATTACTAGTGAGAGGCTGGCTTCACAGACAGGGGGGGGGGGGGCTTTTTGACCCTCACTCCTCCCCTCCCCATGTCCCAGCCAGTGAATGGTGTGTGGGTGAGGGGGGGGAGGATGGTGAAGGGTGAGACAGCTCCTTCCCTGCATTACTAGTGAGAGGCTGGCTTCACAGACAGGGGGGAGCTTCCTGACCCTCACTCCTCCCCTCCCCATGTCCCAGCCAGTGAATGGTGTGTGGGTGAGGGGGGGGGGGAGGATGGTGAAGGGTGAGACAGCTCCTTCCCTGCATTACTAGTGAGAGGCTGGCTTCACAGACAGGGGGGAGCTTCCTGACAAAAATAACAAAAATAATAAACAAACAAGTTCTAGTCACATGAGTGATGATCATCACGTTACTTTTTTTGTCAAGCTTCCAACTGTTTCCATTTCACATCCCCCCAACCATTACCTCAGTGGGAACCTTGGTAACATCAATAGATAAGAGCACAGCCAGCCAATAGGAATACATATTCATTCCTAAGTGACCTTTACTGACCTGGGAAGTGTCAACACTTTGTTTCATTTTCTGTTGGTGTTCGTGAGTTTCCAGTTCCATTTCCCATCCCCCCAACCATCACCTCAGTGGGAACCTTGGTAACATCAATAGATAAGAGGGCAGCCAGCCAATAGGAACACATATTCATTCCTAACTGACCTTTACTGACCTGGAAAGTGTCAATTTGTATCATTTTCTGTTAGTGCGCACTAACGGGAGTTAGGGAGTTAGTGCGCACTAACTCCTGTTAGTGCGCACTAACACAATTTAACGATTTTTAACGATAAATCGTTAGAATTTCTATTGTATTGTGTTCTATAACGATTTAAGACGATATTAACATTATCGGACGATAATTTTAATTGTTGAAAAACGATTCACATCCCTACTACGTATGATATACATGCTTCAGAATTGGAGAGAATGCTTCCAGGAGTATAATGTATGAAGATAGAAGGGTTCTATCATGGCACTGATTCTGGAAATACAGGGTAGGTGATGAAATGATGGTGCCCTTCTATGTGAGAGATGAGATTTTAGTAACCAGCATTCTTAGTCTTGCTGTCCTGTGTTGAATTGGTTGCAAAATTGTGAATCCAGGCTTCAGGATTGCATAGCATGGAAGGGAAAGTTATGTGGTTAGTACCCTGTGAATGCTATCCTTTCATGGAGGGAACAGCTGTAAATGAGGAATGTAAAATAAAAATTGTGTAAAGTTACTTTTTTATCATTTGGACACATGCTCATCTTTCATGCCAGTAGATGTTCATGAACTGTAATTTGCTAATGCCTTGACAGATTATCTGACTACAAAAAATGTGTTTTTGCATATCTGAGAGAACTGGAGTTTCCCCCATAGTAGTCTATGGAGCTGGGGCAAATACGATTTTCAAGATGTATGGAAATAAAGTGAAAGCACATGATTGTGGATTCTTGCTTTTAGTTCTTGTTGATGTCATAGCTTTTGCATGCTTAATCCAGGCTACTGTCCTTTTCTTGAGGGAACTAGCATCAACTGAACGACGTTGCACTATATGTCCAAAAGACATGATCGGGATATGCACACTACAATGAAGCAGTCAATGCATTCCATGGCTTGGAGCAGGGTGGGCCAAACATGTCTTGTTATATGCTCAAAATTGCCCAATTTGATGCTACTCATTCATTCCACCATGTTGTCTCTGCCCTATCTTTAAATTTGTTTGTTTTTTAATTTCTGGCCCTTTCAGATAGCTGTTTGCCATGGTCTCTTTCCTGGTTTCAAATTTGAGTGAAATTTACCTACTACAGTCAATATTCAATAGAGATGTGCTTCGTTTTTTTCTGCCGGGTCGTTTTTTGACTTGGATACTTCGTGGTAAGTTTCGGGTTTTCTCGTTGCGTTTTTTTGAAAAATGCAACGAGGAAACCCGAAACCGGGCCAAAAAACGAAACGGCAAAGGAAGCTTAAAAAAAACCCACCCCAAGCATTTAAAATCAGTTTTCTACATAAATACAAACTACCCCCCCATCCCGATCCCTCCCCAAGACTTACTAAGTACATCCCTGGTGATCCAGCGGGGTCCCGGGTTCCATTTGCCCTCCGTGCCTGTGCTACTGCAAGCCGTGCTCTTTAAAATGGTGCCGAATAGCCTCTGAACTACCATGTCACAGGGGCTACCGGCGCCATTGGTCAGCCCCTGTCACATGGCCATCGGCGCCATCTTGTGCTCCTGTCATGTGACTGGAGCTGACCAATGGCGCCGAAAGCCTCTGTGATGTAGTATGGGCAAAGGCTATCGGCGCCATTTTGATTACTGGCAGCCGACAATGAAATCGCTTTCGGACCCCCGCTGGACCCCCAGGGATTATTGGCAAGCCTTGGGGGGGTCAGGAGGGGGCTCTTGACCTCCCCAAGGCTTGCCAATAATCCCTGGGGGTCTAGCGGGGGTCCGAAAGCGATTTCGTTGTCGGCTGCCAGTAATCAAAATGGCGCCGATAGCCTTTGCCCATACTACGTCACAGAGGCTTTCGGCGCCATTGGTCAGCTCCAGTCACATGACAGGAGCACAAGATGGCGCCGATGGCCATGTGACAGGGGCTGACCAATAGCGCCGGTAGCCCCTGTGACATGGTAGTTCAGAGGCTATTCGGCACCATTTTAAAGAGCACGGCTTGCAGTAGCACGGGCACGGAGGGCAAATGGAACACGGGACCCCGCTGGACCACCAGGGATGTACTTAGTAAGTCTTGGGGAGGGATCGGGATCAGGGGGGGGGTGTTGTATTATAGTTTATTTAAATGTTTGGGGTGGGTTTTAATTAAAAAAAAAAAAAAGTGTCCCTCTCCCCATGCAAACCCGAAAAAACGAAATTTCCACAAAATTCGGGGAAAATTCTTTTCGGGTTTCGGGGCCTCCGAAACCACAACGAGTTAGGAAATTTCATTGAATTTCCTAATTCGGGTGAAAAACGAACCACATCTCTAATATTCAAAGGCATTTTAGCCAGATAACTTGTCCAGCTAAATAAGTAAGGGGAATTTTGGGTGCATGCCTCAACAGGGATCAGTTATAGCAGGAAATGTACCTGGCAAACTCCAATATTTGGAGTTAGCCAAGCTTTTAGGATATTAAGGATAATTCTAGCTGGTCTCAGGAGCAGACAAAAATATCCAGGAAAATGTTTTTATATAACTTTAAGCTTAACTGTCTATATTTAAAGAATAATGCCAGCTAGTGCCCACAGAAACAAAGAGAAGAAATGCAGGTCTTGTGACCCAAGTGCCCATGCCCCTACCCCTGTAAGGCCAAGCTTGGTTCTGGTGGCCTGATCCACCCTCCCTCCTAAAGACCCCTAAAGAAAGCTTGAAAGCCTGTGCTGTGTATTGGCACACTGCTACCACCCCTGCCACTCAAAGGTGTTAAAAATTACTTACCTTAAGCCCCTACACCTATGCTCTGGCCCCCATGCTTCCTCATCAAGCCAAACCTAACACGTTTATGCCAGCTGGACACCTCCAAACCCCTCAATGTGGAAAACTCAAAGCTAGCATCAGGCTCTCTGTGCATCCAGTGTAGCTCTGATAGAAATGTTGGTCATTAGGTAATGAAAGCTACCAGTGTTGCTGTCAGAGTTCGATTTGACAGCAATACCGGTAACTTTCCTGACCTACCATATTTCACAGTGTATAAGTCGCACTGGTATATAAGTCACACCCATCTTTAAATAGGAATGTTGCTGAAAAAGTTAGCAGATAGATTATACTAGTGTATAAGTTGCACCTCTTTGCCTTGCGTGAGACTGAGAGACAACTGCAGCAGGAACATGCGCAATAAGTGGATGGAGAATGCATGGCTGACATAGTTGAGTTCAGGAGGCTGCACAGAGGGAACGATAAGGAAATACTGCACGACTGAGAAAGAGACAGCAGCTGGAGGAGCATGCACAATAGGCAGGTGGTGAATGCACCACTGACATGGTTATATTCGGGAGTCCGCATGGAGGGAACGGTAAAGAAACGCTACGAGACAGAGAGAGAAAAAAAAATAACAGATAGGTCACACTGGTGTATAATTCACACCAACAATACTGGGGAAAAAAACATGACTACCAGAAAATATGGTATAGTATTACTACATGCAACAAATGTGAAGTTATGCATTAAGATGCAACAACCCAAGAAATAATTACAATATAGGGGTGAAAATCTAAGCTCGAAAAAAGAGTGGAATCTGGGGGTATTGTATCCGATGATCTTAAGGTGGTCAAATAGGTGGATAAGGCAATGTAGAAAGCTAGAAAGATGCTTGGGTACATAGGGAAAGGAATGGTCATCAGAAAAATGAAAGTGATATTACCCCTGTATAAATCCCTGTTGAGAACTTATTTGGAATACTGTGTATAGTTCTAGAGACCATATCTTCAAAGGATATAAACTAGTTGGAGTCAGTCTATAGGGTGACCACTAAAATGGTCAGTGATCTTCATTCTAAAGTATATGGAACAAACTTAAAGATCTAAACATGCATACCCTAAAGCAGGTTTGTCCAACTCCAGTTCTTGAGAATCACAAACAGGCCAGGTTTTCAGGATATCCACAATGAATATGCATAAGATAGATATGAATGGACTGCCTTCATTTTATGGAAATCTATCTCATGCATATTCATTGTATATATCTTTAAAATCAGGCCTGTGTGTGGCTTTTAAAGACTGGCACTGACCACTCCTAGAGAAAAGGCAGGATAGGAGAAAGATGATAGAGACATTTAAATACCTCCAAGGTTTCCACACAGAGGAGGCTGGCTTCTTTTAAAGCAAAGGAGGCTCTAGAATAAAAACTGAATAGGGTAACAAACAGAGATGCACATTGCTTAGTAGATCTAGAAACTATTCTTAAGAGCAACTTGCAATGGCTTTGCATGATGATAGTTTAAGACATGAAATCAGAATGCATCTTATGAACCAGCCTATTCTGACTTTTCCAGATTTGTTGTAAGCAGCCATATTTTGGCTGAAGAGAAAGAATGTTCTTCTCCCCTGGAAGATAAGATGCCATCTACCAGAATACTAACTTGAGGATGAAATAAAGGAATGTGAGTCTAGGAAGTACTGAGTCCATTCCTGGGCTGGTAAAATGGAAAGTCTCAGAAAGATGATGGACAGCCTTTGTAAACAACAGCAGGAGAGACTTGGACAACAACAAAAGTTATTCAACACGTTGCATCTGAGTAGTACCATTGCTGCTGGAAATACCTACAGGCCAGCTAATTATGGGATGCAAACATAGGAAGGCCAGAGATGTTGAGGGGATCTTCAAATTATCACAGACCCCCTCTGCGAAACAACTGAGTCAAGCTTATGTGTTACAGACTCCAAGAGCACAGTCATGAATGTGCAAGTGAAAGGCAAGTGCCTGAACTACAACATACAGCAGCAGTACAAACTGGACAATACCCTTCATTAAAGCACATGGAACAAATAAAGCTGAAAAGCACTGGTGATCATCCCAAAAAATCAGGAAGTACCACCCATCTCTACAGAATCCATGACACCAAGAACATCGGAGGTGAGATAGCAGACCTCCATGATTTCAACTGTTGATACAGAATTTAGACTGAATAAGAAGAAAGAATCTGCATTTGGCAAAAGCTCACTATTAGAGAGTAAGGAGGTGAATCGTGTGCCCAATCGTCTTAACGATCGGGTTCGGCTAGAAGGAGAAATAAATCTGATCGGTGGTGATGTGAATCGGAATCGGTTCCATTTCACATCATTAATTTTTTTTTAGTGAGGCCCGACGCTTTAAAATTGACCCCTTACCTTCCCCCACCCTCCCAAACCCCCCCAAAACATTTTACGAGTACCTGGTGGTCCAGTGGGGGCGCAGGGACCAATCTCCCGCTCATCGGCGACAGCCAGCCAGTGCTCCTACCATGTGACAGGGGCCGGCCAATGGCACGGATATCCTGTCACATGGTAAGGGCAAAGGGCCATCGGCGCCATCTTTATGAGTGGCAGCCGACGGCTTGAGAATGGGAGATCACTCCCAGGACCACCACTAGACCACCAGTTAATTTTAAAATGTTTTGGGGGGCTCGGGAGGGTGGGGGAAGCTAAGGGGCCATTTTTAAAGGGTCGGGTGGGTTTTTGTTTTATCGGGCCATCGGCGCCATTTTTGAGTGGAAGCCAAAATGGCGCCGATGGCCCGAGAGCGGGAGATCGGTCCCCGCGCCCCCACTGGACCACCAGGTACTCGTAAAAAGTTTTGTGGGGGTTCGGGAGGGTGGGGGAAGGTAAGGGATTAGTTTTATAGGGTCGGGGTGGGTTTAGGGGTTGTTTTGGTGTGCCGGTTTTCCCGCCCTCCCCCGATTTATGATTTTTCACAATAAATCGGGGGAATTTCTATTGTATCGCGACTCTTAACGATTTTTGACGATTTAAAAAATATCTGATGATTTTTTTAAATCGTCAAAAAACGATTCATATTCCTATTAGAGAGTCTTATTAGAGGAATTAAAACCAGAAGCTATGTAGATATGGGTTCAGATATAACAACCATCACTGTATCCTATTTTCAAAAGCATTTTGAAAATGCTCCACCTATGGAAGATGCTAGCTGGCTAAAACTGACAGCTGGAAATGGTAGGAATTTATTGGTATTGGGCTGCATAGAAATAGATATTGTCTGTCTCGGGCCAGGTGCTGCCACAGAAATATATTTTTTATGATTGAAGACAATAGCTGGCCTGTTAAATCAGTGGCTGAGAATATCCCTGAAATATTAGGGATGAATATTTTGAAAGATCTGGAAGGCCTATTCATTGAATTGCGTACCTTCCCTGACAAATCCTTCAAAAAGAGTATACATTTTCAAAATATGGTCTGATATTAAGCACCAGATATTAGGGAAGGGAGGCTATGTTAAACTA
Organism: Rhinatrema bivittatum; assembly: GCF_901001135.1. Classification (NCBI taxonomy): domain Eukaryota; kingdom Metazoa; phylum Chordata; class Amphibia; order Gymnophiona; family Rhinatrematidae; genus Rhinatrema; species Rhinatrema bivittatum. The sequence goes on from NC_042615.1 coordinate 369,496,686, forward strand.
ATGGGAAGTCATAGCATTTGCTATCAGTCATGATTGAAAACTTGGTGGAAAGAAAATGCACACACCTTCAGCAGGTGCTCTCAGGTCAAGTGGCAATCACCCATATCAAGTCCGCTTCCCTACCTTCAACCATAATTGTGGCTTGTGCTGTGACAAACCCTACATAAGCCAGAATGTCTGTCAGACTATTGAATCATGGATCAGGTAACATCCATCACCAAATGTAAGACTGGCTGAAGTAATTATCCCAGAAAAAATTCATCCTGTTGTACCAATTGCTTTTTAAAACTCTAGTAGCTTTGTGAGAATAGAGAAATGCCAAGGTGTAACATCCAACCAAGTAACCACTAAAGACAACCATGTAGAGAACCCAGTGAAAGCCTAGTGGAAGAAACTGAAACTGAAAATAAATCAAAACACATTGAAATAAATGTTGCTTAAGCAGAAAGCAATATTCTCCATCAGCAACTCAGATATTGAATATACAGAGGCAGTGCAACATGCCATCAATACTGGAACTGTCACTCAAATTAAACAGATAACAAAGGGTTTCACCCCACGATTATGAAGAATTTAAGTAGTATGTGAATAGACTTGTGTCACAAGGCTTTTTGAAAGAAAGTAATTCCCTTGGCCCTCACTGGTTGTGATTATAAAGAAAAAAGATGGCAGCATAAGATTCTGCTGCAATTATAGAAAATTAAATAAAATAATCATCAAAGATAGACACCTTCTGTCCAAGATTGATGAATCCGTGGATGCTCTCAGTCAGACATCCCTCTTCTCTTCACTGGACTTGACTTCTGGATATTTTCAGGTGGCAATGAAACCAGATGATCAGCAGGAAACAGCAGTGACCATGCTCTTTGGCCCATTTTAAATGGACAAGAATACCTTTTGACATTTTTAGGGCTCCTGCTATTTTCCAGCACCTGATGGAGCTAGTATTACTAGAGGTGTGCATTTGTTTGCAACGTATTGGCAATCTGCAACGTATATGGCCATATTCGTTGTATTCGTGGAGAAGCGAAACATATCACGATTCCCACGAATACAACGAATCTTCACCGAATTATTTGGCCTTCTAAAGGAGCAAATTTAAACAAAACCCACACCCTCCTGACCCCCCCCCCAAGACTTGCCAAAAATCCCTGGTGGTCCAGTGGGGGTCCGGGAGCCATCTAATGCACTCACGCCGTCGGCTGCCAGTATTCAAAATGGCGCCGATAGCCTTTGCCCTTACTATGTCACAGGGGCCGAACAATGGCACCGTAGCCCCTGTGACATATTAAGGGCAAAGGCACATGGTAGGAGCACAAGATGGCACCGGCCATCCATTGCTCTTACCATGTGACATGGGCCGACCAATGGCACCGGTAGCCCCTGTGACATAGTAAGGTCAAAGGCTATCAGCGCCATTTTGAATACCGGTAGCCGATGGTGTGAGTGCAGTAGATGGCTCCCAGACCCCCGCTGGACCATCAGGGAGTTTTGGTAAGTCTTGGGGGGTCAGGAGGGTGGGGGTTGTAGTTAATTAAATTTTAGCCGGGAAATGAATAAGAATGGAACGCATGAACGGATCGGGGTCCCCCCTTGCCGAATGCAACTTATCTGCCACCCCCCCACGAACACGAATACCGAATGTAACATATGCGGTCTCTCTGCACATCCCTATTAAGTAATTACATTTTTTACATCCAGTTCCTCAATCTAGATGATTTTCTTGTGTTCTCCAAAGACTTTGAATCTTACTTCCAGAGGCTGGACATTGTTTTCCAGAAATTGGCCAACAGGCCTAAATTGAATTCCTTCAATTTCAAGCTGCAGTTCACTTCAGTGCACTTTTGGGCAAATTTTAAATGGCTGGCGCGCGTAAAAAAACGGGGGTTACATGCGTGGCTGGGCCTTGTTTGCATCGTGCGCATTTTCAAAGGGGCCCGGCCATGTGCATGACTCCTGTTACATGCAGAAGTGCTAGGCCGAAGGAAATGGGTGGTCCAGGGGATGGGAGGGGCTGGGCTATAGGTGGCCGGTACAGCAGTTATTTGGGAGTGAGTGCATGTGTAAGTAAGCAACAAAATAAGAAAATAACAAGGAAGAGAAAGGATTTCGGGGATGGGGAAGAGAGGGGAAGGGGAAGGGAGGTTATGGTAGGTGGTAAGGAAGTTCCCTTCTAGTCTGCTCCTTAAGTGGAGTGGACTGGGAAGGAACTGGGGAAGGCCGGGATGCGTCACCATGTGGGAATTGCGAAAGTGTTTCCCCCTTGCACATGCCGCATATACATGTACATGCGGATTATAAAATCCAATGCGCATGTGCACATTGGATTTTATAACATGCATGCGCACTAATCTGAAAATCGGGGTCCCCTGAAAAAAAAAGCCCAAACCGAGGGAAAAACGAAATTTCCCACGGAGGGCCGAATACGAAGCCCAAACCGAATGATTTTCCCACTGCACATCTATATGTTGCTTGCTTATAATAGCCATGCCATTGCTCTACCAGCTGCTCTCACATTTATGCCATGTTTTGGGCAGGACTCAAAACTGCTGCATGATCTGCACGCTAAAATGGAAGATGAATATAGCACATTGAAAGACAAGGTCAAGTTTCATAAACATTGCTTACTAACTGCATGCAAGATTGCATCTCAGTCTAATAAAAGGTTCCAAATAAGGAAGATGTATTTTGACCGAAGGGGAAGGGTGCACACATCTGTGTGTGGCACTGGGTGTTGTTAAGGAATCACAGATGTAAAGGGAAATATAAGATCTAGGAAACCTTGGAAATGACTCCCTATGGGGCTGTACAGGTTTTGGAATCAGAGGGGAGCATTTATCCATTAAAATCACCAAATGAGACAACTAAAATGATACATAAGAATGAAATTCAAATCAGTCTATTTCCTGTAGAAGAAAGCACAAAAAGAAGAAAATAATAAAAGGTTGATTAATAGCGGAGATCTCAAAGATAGAGGAGGAAAATGGTTCCTTTTAAAAAATGAAGGACAACGTAGGGCTTCACATCATTAACCCTACACAGGGACCTTTGTTTTTAGTTTCTATTTTACTTTGCTAGGAATTTCAATGTTATAACAAAAAAAAATCAGTATAAAAATGATTTTGATATAACACACAGGAAAAAAAAATGAGTGGAAAAGTTTTCCTGATACTCAGAAGGGAGAAACTTCAATTTATTAAACCTCATCTGTTTAAAAAAACAGAATTTTCCTCATATTACAATAATAATTAGCTATATGTGAACTCAAATAAATTGCAAATATGTATGAAAGCAATGTAAATTATTTTCTTTTTTTTTCAGGTATGTGAAGCTGGAAATCATTTCATCAATGTTGCATTAGTACATCAAAGTAGTCCAGGTTTGTCCTTGTTTTTCCTTCCTGTTATATGTTCTCTTATGATAATTAATACCTTTAATATATTTTATAACAAGTCAGTAATTTCTGGATAATAAAGAAATATGAATCTTGTATGGTGATAATTAATAACCTCCTTCATATTTAAGTAATGAACAAAAAATGCATTAGCAACAATTTATGGTATTTCAGCTTGAGAAAATTTGCCTTAATTATTGAAAGCAATAATTCCAGAGGTTGATTTGAGCATCTAAATTATTTTAATGAATGGCATTTATTGGCAATGAATGCTAAATGCATAATCTTCATGAAAAAATTGAAAACAAACACTACAAATTTTTTATTTGCATTTGAAAATACAAAACCAAGAAATTCATCTTGTAAAGAAAATAACATAAAATATGAAACATTAACTTATAAAAAGTCCAGTGACAAATGATAAACCTATCTATTACTAAAGTCTACCATTAAAAGGTAAATTTTGAAAGCCCAATGCACACCAAAATTAGGGGATATGCGAATATGTTGGGCCGGGGTGTGCTGAGTGGATTTTAAAAGCCACCCAGATAAGTGCATATTTGTTGAATGGCGCACAAAAGTTTAAAAAAAGAGGTGGGCTGAGCATGGGTGTTCTGGGATTTTATCATGAAATTTGCACATAAATATTCCCGTGCACGTCGGGGTCCCCTGCTGAATAACTTTGCTTCTGCTTTGGTTGACGTGTACGTTAGAAAACAAAAAAATATCTAGGCAGATCATCTGGGTTTTAAAGGTCAGGCTAACAGGGGGGGAGGGAAGCTATTAAATGAGGGGGGTTTGGAAGAGCTATTCCTTAACTGGGTGCACTGGGAAATAAGTGGGAAACCTGGAAATGGCGTCAGCACAGATGACTTGTAAAATCCCCCCACTTACATGGTAAAAGTGGCATTTGCATGCAGACATGCCTCTACTTAAAACTGAGCGCAAATTTGAACACAGTCAGGCTATTTTATAACATGCATATGTTATAAAATAGTTGTGGCCCTGGATGCAGGCCAACAAATGCATGCACATGTGTGCCCCATGCCAGTTTAAAAGTTACTGTCCCTGAAGGCAGGAGAATAAAACATTTATGCACAGTAAAAATTACTAAAGAAATAAGTAAATAAAACTTTAGAAGCAACTTCTCTTTATATATTAAGGAGGATATATCAGGAAGACTCCTGAAACTACTCAAACATCATCACTTTCCAGGTATAGGAAAACTATTGGATCATGAAGAAACTTTAAGGACTATATTCAGACACAGTCTGGATACCAAAGTTAGTCAGATCAATGTATCCACCTAAGGGCCTCATTTTCTAAAGTATCGCAGGCCTGCGATACATTAGAAAATTGCGCTACTCTGGGGTGGGGGGGTCGGGCGGTGGGGCGGTCCTGTGCTAGCCGGCAGCGATCGCACCGCCGCGGTGCGATCGCTGCCAGTATCGCGCCCAATAACTACACCATAGAAGGTGTAGTTATTGGGTGCGAAATAGCGAGCGAAAAGGGCCTTACCTTTCCGCTCAGCGCGCCGTCCTCACGGAGTCAGTCTGGTCATGCTCCCGACTCCTCCTCTTCCGGGGCCGACTCCACCCCAATTTCAGTAGTGCAGGCCTGCGCTATTTTTGCTAGCTATCGCAGGCTTGCGCTAACAGCGCAAGCCTGCGATAGCTTTGGAAAATGAGGCCCTAAGTTTGGTATATTCAATAGTGCAGTCACACTATTGAATATAGCCAGTTATCTTAAAGTTAGCCAGCTAAACATAGCCAAATAACTTTAGGATAGCTCTTTGTCCCAACCAAACTTAGGCCTAGGTTCATTATTCTGCTATATTTATAGCAGAATGACGAGTCGAGCTAAAAAAAAGGGGGTGGGGGTACCTACAGTACTTGAATGTAAACCGATGTGATATCTCAGATCAAATGTCGGTATATAAAATAATTAAATAAATAAATAAATAAATAAATAAATAAATTGTGCAGCCGCAGTGGCAGCCAGGCCGCACACGTTTGCATCCATAGCACAACGGGAAGAGATGTAGTTATTTCCCACAGTGCTGCCAGCAATAATGTATAAAATTTGTAACTTATCATTAAAATTTTCCACTGTACCTGAAGACTGGAGGATAGCAAATGTAACCCCAATATTGAAAAAGGGCTCCAGGGGCGATCTGGGAAACTACACACCTGTTAGCCTGACTTCAGTGCCTGGAAAAATAGTGGAAAGTGTTCTAAACATCAAAATCACAGAACATATAGAAAGACTTTGTTTAATGGAACAAAGTCAGCATGGCTTTACCCAAGGCAAGTCTTGCCTCACAAATTTGCATCACTTTTTTGAAGGAGTTAATAAACACGTGGATAAAGGTGAACTGGAAGATGTAGTATACTTGGATTTTCAGAAGGCGTTTGACAAAGTTCCTCATGAGAGGCTTCTAGGAAAAGTAAAAAGTCATGGGATAGGTGGCAATGTCCTTTCGTGGATTGCAAACTGGCTAAAAGACAGGAAACAGAGTAGGATTAAATGGACAATTTTCTCAGTGGAAGGGAGTGGACAGTGGAGCGCCTCAGGGATCTGTATTGGGACCCTTACTTTTCAATATATTTATAAATGATCTGGAAAGAAATATGACGAGTGAGATAATCAAATTTGCAGATGACACAAAATTGTTCAGAGTAGTTAAGTCACAAGCAGATTGTGATAAATTGCAGGAGGACCTTGTGAGACTGGAAAATTGGGCATCCAAATGGCAGATGAAATTTAATGTGGATAAGTGCAAGGTGATGCATATAGGAAAAAATAACCCATGCTATAATTACACAACATTGGGTTACATATTAGGTTCTATAACCCAAGAAAGAGATCTAGGTGTCATAGTGGATAACACATTGAAATCGTTGGTTCAGTGTACTGCAGCAGTCAAAAAAGCAAACAGAATGTTGGGAATTATTAGAAAGGGAATGGTGAATAAAACAGAAAATGTCATAATGCCTCTGTATCGCTCCATGGTGAGACCACACCTTGAATACTATGTACAATTCTGGTCGCCGCATCTCAAAAAAGATATAATTGCGATGGAGAAGGTACAGAGAAGGGCTACCAAAATGATAAGTGGAATGGAACAGCTCCCCTATGAGGAAAGACTAAAGAGGTTAGGACTTTTCAGCTTGGAGAAGAGACGACTGAGGGGGGATATGATAGAGATGTTTAAAATCATGAGAGGTCTAGAATGGGTAGATGTGAATCGGTTATTTACTCTTTCAGATAGTAGAAAGACTAGGGGGCACTCCATGAAGTTAGCATGGGGCACATTTAAAACTAATCGGAGAAAGTTCTTTTTTACTCAACGCACAATTAAACTCTGGAATTTGTTGCCAGAGGATGTGGTTAGTGCAGTTAGTATAGCTGTGTTTAAAAAAGGATTGGATAAGTTCTTGGAGAAGTCCATTACCTGCTATTAAGTTCACTTAGAGAATAGCCACTGCCATTAGCAATGGTAACATGGAATAGACTTAGTTTTTGGGTATTTGCCAGGTTCTTATGGCCTGGATTGGCCACTGTTGGAAACAGGATGCTGGGCTTGATGGACCCTTGGTCTGACCCAGTATGGCATTTTCTTATGTTCTTATGTTCTAAAACGTTATTGCTTGCAACATTTCAGGACATAACCCCACCCAAAACCCACCTATACTCCTCCCCTTCCCCTAATTTGAATTGTTCCACCTTTTTGCAGTCGGTGTTGCATATGGTAGGGTTTTATCGCAAGAGATAAGGCCCTAAAGCATGCGATAAGAGCATATTATGGTTAGCTGGTAGAGCTAGCTGGTTAAATTAACTGGCTAACTAACCTTCCAGTTACACTCCTGGAATGCTCCTAATTTATCTGGCTAAATTCTAGCTGGCTACATTTGCCGGATAAGTGCCCAAATATTCATTTAGCTGGCTAACTTCTGAGTTAACTGGCTAAATGTTTCTGAATATGGATCTCTTAATCACTTGGAAAAAAAGAAAGTTGAGCTGGTTCAAAAAATCTAACCAAGCATTTGCTTGGGAATTCCATGAGAAACATATAACAGTAAAATCTGTCTCCACCTTTTTTTTTTAGTTCTTTATTTATGAATTTAAGAATTTAAACACAAGATACTTGTTACAGAAAAAGGGAGGATTATGCCAAGTCAAGTAGATATCAACATCATATTTAAAAATATATATAAAGAAAGAATCATATTCAGGCATGTTCCTACATCAAATCATAAGGAAATGTGGGACCCAAGAAATTAAAGAAAATGAGCGATTCATTCTAAAATATATGAAGAAAGAAATAAAGAGACTGAAGACATCATAATTCCAAATTAACTCTTCATCTTAAAAAAAACTTCTTGAGCATGAGAATCCAGGAAGAATCAAATAGAGTCATTTTTCAAATCGCATTATGGCGTATTTGGATACAGAAAACACCTTAACGCATGCGGAAATGCCTCAATGTAAGCAATAAGTGCCATAACACATGGCACAATGCAAATTTTTAAAAGGGGAGGGATTGGGGTAGAGTCCGGGGAGGGATTTCCAAATAAAGTGGGCTGGCTTCGTGAAGCCATAATGTACATCATTGAACAGTTTTAAATAACTATACCTTATTAAAATTGCATTAAGCTGTGCGATGTTGTGCTTTTTGTCCATAATACAATTTTTTTGCAAATTCTGTTTTGGGCATTTTTAGGCTGGGGGAGGGTCAGAGATGTGGGAGGAGAGAAAAAGATAATGAACCTCTGGGGTGGCATCATAGTAAGCAGCTATTTATGAAACTATAGGAGGCCCACCTAATAACTTGAGGTGAGGTTTAGGTAGTAGTGTAGGGGTTAGAGGATACTTTTACATGCAGTGTGAGATGTACGAACAGAACAGTACACCCTTGTGAAGATTTTATGCCCATCAGAGTAAGGAAACTCACACAAAGATGTGATTCGTATAATGTTCACTCACCCTAGCTTGATGCTTCATCTAACTCCCTCAACAAAGCCGAAGCAGAAATATGAACAGTAGCAATAGTAGCAGTGTTCTCAGGCTCCGGGATCTCCCTATCAATCACGGGAATCACCAGCCTCAACTCCGGCATCCCAGGCATCCTGCAGAAGGGAGCGTGGTGGGTTCACCGGGACTCAAGGATGTCTCATCGGCCCATGGCATCGGCTTTTGCTCACCGTCAGCATCTGCAAGGGCAATCATATATAGAAACATAGAAATGATGGCAGAAGAAGACCAAACGGCCCATCCAGTCTGCCCAGCATGCTTCACACTCTTTTTTTTTTTCTCTCATACTTATCTGTTACTCTTGGCTCTTTGTAACCCTTTGGTTCTATTTCCCTTCCACCCCCACCATTAATGCAAAGAGCAGTGTTGGAGCTGCATCTAAGTGTAATATCTAGCTTAATTAGTTAGGGGTAGTAACCGCCGCAATAAGCAAGCTACACCCTTGCCCATTTGTCTACCCAGACTATGCGACTCAGTCCCTGTTGGTTGTTGTCTGTATATAGATCCACTTTTCTTCATTCCCCCTGCCGTTGAAGCAGAGAGCTATGCTGGATTTGCACGAAGTATCAGACTGTCTCCCCTGCCGTTGAAGCAGAGAGCTATGCTGGATATGCACGTAGTATCAGACTGTCTCCCCTGCCGTTGAAGCAGAGAGCTATGCTGGATATGCACATAGTATTAGACTGTCTCCCCTGCCGTTGAAGCAGAGAGCTATGCTGGTTATGCATTGAAAATGAAGTATCAGGCTTATTTGGTTTGGGGTAGTAACCGCTGTAACAAGCAAGCTACTCCCCACTTTTTGTGAATTCAAATCTTTTTCCACATTTCCTCTTGCCGTTGAAGCTTGGAGCAATGTTGGAGTTGCATTAATCATGTGTATGTTTATTGAATAAGGGTATTATCTCCAGGTAGTAGCCGTCATTCCCGCGAGCCACCCGCTCTTCATTCACGTCCTCTAGATTTTATGGATCCACAGTGTTTATCCCACACCCCTTTGAAGTCCTTCACAGTTCTGGTCTTCACCACTTCCTCCGGAAGGGAATTCCAGACATCCACCACCCTCTCCGTGAAGAAATACTTCCTGACATTAGTTCTGAGTCTTCCTCCCTGGAGCTTCAAATCGTGACCCCTAGTTCTGCTGATTTTTTTCCGACGGAAAAGGTTTGTCGTTGTCTTTGGATCGTTGAAACCTTTCAAGTATCTGAAAGTCTGTATCATATCACCTCTGCTCCTCCTTTCCTCCAGGGTGTACATATTTAGATTCTTCAATCTCTCCTCATAAGTCATTTGATGAAGACCCTCCACCTTTTTGGTCACCCTTCTCTGGACCGCCTCCATCCTGTCTCTGTCCCTTCGGTATTGATACATATTAGTGCAAAGAATCTTTCAATCCAAGGCTGGGGAAAGCCCGATGAAGGAGAAGTCTGGACCGGCTCCTTTAGTTTGGTGTTCCTCTTGGTATTCAGCATCAAGTAATGGATAAGCAGGTAAAGAAGAGAAAGCTCTAACCCAGCCTTTCAGTAAGCAGCCATCTTGAATGCCATTCTCCACCTTTTTTGAGTAGCTTTTGCTACATCAGGAGATATTCTAACCATCATTTTCTCAAACAATTCATCTCTGTGCTAGAAGAGCAATCTATGGGGGTAATTTTCAAAGGATTTACATGCTTAAAACTTGGTTTTATGCAGGCAAATGCACTTACAAGCATGTAAGTGGACATTTGAAAATTGTTATGATATATGCTATTGAACTGACAATTTTTACATGTATAATTGCACTTAGGGATGGCAGTTATCAAAGGGGCATGCAGGTATACATTTATGCCTGTGTGTCAGTATGCGGCCAGGGGTGCTGCAATTTTATAACATGCATGCACATACCGATGTATATTAGAAAATAGCATAGGCATGTATATGTGTGTGTCTATATAAGATACCAGTGACCTTATTTCATCTCTAGGTCTAATCTCATGATCAGGCCTTGGCCTAGACCCAAGCTCGATGCAGGGCCTCAGCCTAGGCTTGGACATGACACCAGGGTTTAGGCCAGGGCCTAGATCCAGGTCCAAGGATCCTCTTTTTTCTGCCATTTTTTTAAAATAACAGCTTCTGCTTGGAAGACACACCAAAGTGACTTCAATCCTTCACCTTCCTCTTGAACAGAAGGCACTATTTTGTTGTAAGGCCATCAAAATGAAAGGCCATACATCAAAATGGTGCCCTTTGGTAAGGAGTAAGACCCTAGAAAGAAGTTACTCCAGTTTTTCCTACAGATATAGGATGTCATTTTAAAAGCATGGCAGAAAAAAAGGATCCTTGCAGTTGGATTCCCAAACTCTGGGCCTGGGAATTGGTATAAGCCTCAGTTGAGACTGAGGTCCCAGCGACAAGACCTGGGCTTTGGGCCAGTCTCAGCATTGGATCTGGGCTTCGGCTTATGTCTCAGTGTGGAGACCCAGCTTTAGGCCAGGGCCTAAGCCTTAGCTTAGGCCAAGACCACAACATTGCAAAATGGCCTCTGGGCTAGGCCTTGGCATTGGGCCTGGGTCTAGTACCAGTCTCAGTGTACAGTACCCAGAATTTAGGTCAGGTTCCACCATTGGGCCATCGGCCCCTATGACATAGTGAGGGCAAAGGTAGCGCCGGCGCCATTTTGACTACTGGCAATATGGCCCGAGTGCAGGAGGTCACTCCTGGACCCCCGCTGGACCCCCAGCGACTTTTGGCCAGCTTGGGGGGAGCCTCCTGACCCCCACAAGACTTGCCAAAAGTCCAGCGGAACCATCATATCATCAAAATATAAATGCACTGGATCACTCTTTCTAGGACCCCTGAAAATATGGAGCATCTCTGTCTTTGCAACATTCAGCAATAGAGATGTGAATCGTGTCCTCGATCGTCTTAATGATCGATTTCGGCTGGGAGGGGGAGGGAATCGTATTGTTGCCGTTTGGGTGTGTAAACTATCATGAAAATCGTTAAAATCGTGAGCCGACACACTAAAACCCCCTAAAACCCACCCCCGACCCTTTAAATTAAATCCCCCACCCTCCCGACCCCCCCCCCCCAAATGCTTTAAATTACCTGGGGATCCAGCGGTGGTCCAGAACGGCGGCGGTCCAGAACGGCCCCCTCAATTGAATCCTGTTGTCTTCAGCCGGTGCCATTTTGCGGCCATAGACAAAAACGATTCGACGCAGGAGGTCGTTCCGGACCCCCGCTGGACTTTTGGCAAGTCTTGTGGGGGTCAGGAGGCCCCCCCAAGCTGGCCAAAAGTTTCTGGGAGTCCAGCGGGGTTCAGGAAGCGATTTCTTGCCGCGAATCGTTTTCCGTACGGAAAATGGTGCCGGCAGGAGATCGACTGCAGGAGGTCGTTCAGCGGCGGTCCGGAACCCCTGCTGAACGACCAAATTCCTCCCCCCCCCCCCCCCCCCCGAAAAGTATATTGCATTTGCTGCATGACTCTGAAATCCTTAATGCTGAATGAAAGAATCTGTGATCAGTAGGGATTTCTTCCCCCTAACCCTACCAAAGAAAGGTGACTTCCTCCACAAACCTCCTCTCAGCACCATCATAACCTTCTCCCAAAAGTGCCTTCATTCACCAATGGGGTGTGAGGGTATGGGGAGGAGCTAATGGCACTCTTAGGAGGTGACCTCAGTGTATCCTTGTGTGTGTAAATACTTACAGGCAGATTTCACTAGGGAATCTAGGAACAACCAAGCCCCACTTAGACCAGACCCATGCTCCATCCCTGTTTTAAAGACCAAATGTTGTGCACCTACCAGGAGATATGCACATACTCATGCACTTTTAAATATCTACATGGTGTGTGCTAGTCCAACTTATGCCCATATCTTTCAGCATTGGCATGTGTAGGGCTTTTAAAATTCACCTTTTAGTGTACATGCTATCCTTTATTGCATAGCTTCCTTTTATATATCTCGATCTATCTAGAAAGAGCGACATCTTTTCTATCTATATATATGAAAAACAGTGAAATTAAAACTAGATCTGCACTGTATGGACATAAAGATGAACTGTAAATATTTATATACAAAGGAGTAGATTTTGAAAACTAGCGCGTGCACGTCCATGTGCGCGTGCTACCGGAGTGCGCATGTTATAAAATCGGGGGTGGGCGCATGCAAGGGGGTGCACATTTGTGCAACCTGCACGCTGACGCCCGCTGCCTTCCCCAGTTCCCTCCCAGTCCACTCCAATTTAGGAGCGGCCTGGGAAGGAACTTCCCTACCCCCTATTCTAACCTTCCTACCCCTTCCCCTAACCTTACCACCCCCTACCCCTAGCCTAACCCCCTCAAATCCTTTTCTTACCTGTTGTACCTGCTTCGAGCAGGCGCAGGTTGTATGCTCCGGCATCCTGCTGGCACATGATCCCATCGCACAGCAGCAAATGGCCCTTGAGCCATGCCCCTCCCCAACCCCTCCCTGCCCCTTTCCTGAGGCCCCAGGACTTACACGCATCCCGGGACTTTACGCACTTGGTTGGGCCTTTGAAAATAGGCCCAGCGCGCGTAAGGCCACCTATGTACATAAATCCCCTGGATTTACGTGAGTAAGGTTTTTAAAATCTGGCCCAAAGTTAAGAGGTGACCTTAGCCTATCCAAAATTCCCTTTATCTTTTCAATTTCAGAAAATTGAACAATATTATACAGCAAGAATATTTTCTATGCAGTTGCTAATGTTTCTTAGTGCATGGTTTACAAGTACTTTTATCACAGTGCCAAACTTATATCAACTTATTATTATTATTTGTTTTTTTTGCACTAGCTGTAAAAATGGTTGATATGCCAGTGTGTTTGGCATCATTTGAACATAATCAGGTTCATTTGAGTCCTGAGAAAAACTGATTTATATAGCTAAATTTCTTCATAAAAGGATCATGTGAAATCTAAAGAAAATTACTAAATGACATCATACATTAAGCAGAGAATGGAGAAAAAAGAAAAATGGTTCTTATTAGTTTATATTTTCAGAGGTCCATATTAATTTATGTTTTCTGAACTAGCAAAAGGAATCACTTTCAATGTGATACAGGCAGAATTAAATCAAATATTTCTACTAGCATTAGAGGATGGAATCTGTCATCATATTAGAAAAATAAACGTTGAATATTTACCAGAAAAATAAAGCCACCATTATTTCATTTTTCTCCTCAGGAAATAGAACCTGTTTTCCAGGTCCAACCTGTAATCCATTCACATGGTTGGCTATGCTAGTATCTTGTCCCAACTATACTTATGAGGTAAGATAATCCAAACCCATCAATTGTGTTTAAATCTGTTGCTTAATCCCATGCATTTGAGAGGGTTTCTGTGCACCACTAAAAGTAAAGTGCTATGGTAATGTGTAATATTACTACACATGCAAGAAGACATGCAACATGAGATTTCAAGATGGAACCCATTAGTTGATGTACAGTTATTAAATATGATGTTGATTTGCTGGTTGTAACTTGCTAGAGTACAGTTTTATTTAGGCATTTAATTAATATTAATAAATAAATACAAATATTCACTCCCCCATCTCTACAATGTTTCCACTGTTTGCTATTCCATTGAGTTCAGTAAAGTTGACAGCTTATGAAAGTCCATTTAATGTAACAGAATTTCCAGTCAAATTTGTACATCTCTATCTATTGCGAAATCTTGAAAATTTTCAGCATAGTACTAAAAGTCCTTGAAAATTAGGGAAAGTACTGCCAGAGATATAACCTATTTCCTGTTCAGATTAGCACATGCTTTGGAGACAGATTGAATCACTCATGTTATTTATTTAACATTGCTTCCATTAGTCTTTTTATTTGATTTTTTAGAGCAGAGTTTCTCAACCCAGTCCCTAGGACACATCTAAACAGGCTTTCAGGATAGTCACAATCAATATATGCATGGAATTGATTTGCATATGAAGGAGGCAGTGCATACCAATTTATCTCATGCATGTTTATAGTGGCTATCCTGGAAAATTGACTAACTGTGTCATTCCTGAAAACTGGATTGAAAACCCCTGTTTTTGAGTATAATTTTGAAAAGGACTTCCGTGACTAAAACAATATTTTATGCAGATAAATTGCCTTTTTCAAAATTGCCCACCCAATGGGGCAGATTTTCAAAGGGGCGTAACTTTGCCAACAAAGGTAGGGAGGGGTTTATATAGGGCTGGAGGTGTGGGTTAGGTAGGGGATGGGAGGTGAAGGTGCCGGGGGGTGGAAGGAAAGTTCCCTCCGAGGCCGCTCTGATTTCGGAGCAGCCTCGGAGGGAACGGAGGCAGGCTGCGCAGCTTGGCGCGCACAGGCTGCCAATTTTGCACAGCCTTGCGCGCGCCAACCCCGGATTTTAAAGGATACGCGCGGCTACGTGCGTATCTATTAAAATCCGGCATACTCTAGTTCGCGCCTGGTGCGCGGGCGTACTTTATTAAAATCTACCCCAATATGTGGGAACACTTGTGTACATATGTCATGCTCATGCATAAGTTTATTGAGACTGAGTGGAGGCATTCCTCAGGGCAAAGTTGGGAAAGGGTTTGGACTTATGTGCATACTTAGGGTCGGATTTTAAATGCCCTGCGCGCGTAAATCCGGCCGGATTTATGTGCGCCGGCATGCTTATTTTGCATAGGCAGCCGGCGCGCACAGAGCCCCGGGACGCTCGTAAGTCCTGGGGCTTTCTAAAAGGGGCGTGTCGGGGGCGTGTCCAAAAGGATGCGGCGTTTCGGGGGCGTGATGTGACGTTGTGGGGGCGGGCCCGGGGGCGTGGTGCCGGCCCAGGGGCGTGGTCAAGGCCTCCGGACCAGCCCCTGGGCCGGGTGATGGTGCGCCAGCAGCCCGCTGGCGCACATAGATTTACGTCTGCTTTTAGCAGGCGTAAATCATGAAACAAAGGTAAGGGGGGGGTTTAGATAGGGCCGGGGGGGTGGGTTAGGTAGGGGAAGGGAGGGGAAGGTGAGGGGAGGGCGAAAAAGTTCCCTCCGAGGCCGCTCCGATTTTGGAGCGGCCTTGGAGGGAACGGAGTCAGGCTGCGCGGCTCGGCACGCTCAGGCTGCCCAAAATCGGCAGCCTTGCGCGCGCCGATCCCGGATTTTATAAGATACGTGCAGCTACGTGCGTATGTTATAAAATCCAGCGTACTTTTGTTCGCTCCTGTTGCGCGAACAAAAGTACGCAATCGCGCAAATTTTTAAAATGTACTCCTTAGCGTATGTGTGTAAATTTTCATGAAAAATTTGCATGGACGATTTAGCTGCTATAAATTGTGTGAGTAGATTTGGTGGGATAATTTTCAAAGCAGTCTTTTGTGTGTAAACCTTCTTTGAAATTTAGATTAAATCCTGCACAAACTTGTTGACTTTATTATGCACTATGTTTCAAAATTAACCCCTTAGTAATTTTTAGAGGCATTTACGGGAGAAAATCACCATTTTACCCACATAAATGCTGTCTTCTAAAATTTCTTTCTTGATATATGAGGAAAAATACATGTGTATACCTTGTGAGGGAGTACTTTCCCGACATATTGGAGAGGCATTCTAGTAGGTGGTACCTGAGTAGTGACTGGATTTACTGTACACACATGCGGTGAATTTTCAAAAATGAACATACACATGTGTATGTGAAGCACCACACATATTCCATATTTTATAAATTGACCACATATGCACATATATGCAGCTTCACATGCAAATGTATGTGGAAAAACGTGACATGTTAGGGGCATGTTGGGGTGTGTCTTACACCTACATACTAACAAGGTCATTTTCAAAATAGTTATGTGCATAAATGTAGAATATTATCATAGCAATTTTCAAAGGACCACTTACAATGGGTACAGTTTCACTTACACAATTAAAAATTATGGACAAGTCAATGGCATATATTGTAGCAATTTTCAAAAGCCCAGTTATATGAGTAAAGTACATTTACTTCAGTAAATGTTTTTTAAAATCAGATCCATAAGTTGCTATTTTAAAAGCAATGTACAAGCATAGATATGCTAAACTGCTTGCATACTTGACATTTGCTTATTATCTTGCATAGGTGATCTCATACTTATTTATTGTCAACTATCAGCTGTTTTGAAGGTGTGGATAAACTGGGAGGAGTTCGGGCTGCAGGAGGGTCTCCATGATCTGGAGAATTATTGGGTCAATTAATGGAGGAATCTCAATATATACCAACACACACACATAACTGAGGGGTTTCCATGCAGAAGTTGGGTATTTTCTCACATGTAAAATAAACACATATATATTTTTCGATTGCACACATATGTGCATATGTTCTCATGTGTATTGTTTCAATATACATGTGTTTAGCCATTAATGTAGTGGTATATGTATATTTTTTAGGGATGTGCTGATGGACGCCATACGTTACATTCGGGATTCGTATTCGCCGGGGGGCAGATACGTTGCATTCGGCAAGGGGGGTCCCTGATATGTTTATATGTTAATTCTTATTTGTCCCAGCTAAAATTAAATTAACTACAACCCCCCACCCACCCTCCTGACCCCCCCCCCAAGACTTACCAAAACTCCCTGATGGTCCAGCGGGGGGTCCGGGAGCCATCTCTTGCACTCACACCCACGGCTGCTGGTTTCAAAATGGTGCTGATAGCCTTTGACCTACTATGTCAGAGGGGCTACCGGTGCCATTGGTCAGCCCCTGTCACATGGTAGGAGCAATAGATGGCTGGTTGCTTATAAATTAGCAGCATATTTGTCTTGTTGGACTATAAATGGGATAGTTTCAGGATCCATTTGTCCAAGGACATTCAGACTGATCCACATCTTATCCTTATAGCATTCAATGTGGATAACACCTGTACCAGATCTGCCTATCTTTGATGACATGGAGTCTACATCTCTCTCATCCAAAAGGGACATCTTGGGAGTGAGCTAAGAAAGGAATGTGTATATGACAGAGTATATATTTTCTCTTTCGGCCTGCACTTGTATTCATTATATCTGGTATTTTCTCTCTAAGGACCAGAAACCTATTTTTGATATAAACTTTTGAGAAATTTTCTTTACAGTTTGTAATAGTTAAGTCCATCATCACAATTTAAGGTTTAAATACATTTGTAACTCTTCTCTACTAAAGTCTTTAAGTGGAGGATTAAAGCCAAATGCCATCTATCAGATCTATTATCTTTCTTTATGTGAAGTAGGTTTTTAAGCATTCTTCTCCTTTTGTGTTCCAATTTTGGTGTTAATTGTCAAATCTCAATTTCTTACCTTTCAATCCTGTAGCTTGCAATCTACTCTCATCCCTAATGCAATACCTGAAGGGAACTCTCCTAACTCCGCCTTTCTCCTCTTTTGATCTCCTGGAGATAGTCAGGATCCCCTCAATAGTGCCACTGGTCTTCTTCTCTTCCCAACTCCTCTTTCCAGGGAATGAATGTAGATTTGTTCCTCCTTGAGGACACAGTTGGGAGACACCACTTCATAAAGAATTCAGATAAAAACTGAGTCCCTAGGCCCTAGGGAACTCAGATAAAACAAAATCAACGTTCCTTAAAGAAAAGGGGAAACCTTTGCAAATACATGGCAAGTAGCAGGAAGGGTAGAAAAAAATCTTTCTCCTCGACAACAAACATTTTTTTGCATAAACTGTGGAAAAATCATGAAGGCAATCTATTTTCTTTACTTCTCCCAGATCTCAATTATGGAGATACAAAGGCACTTCCCTGAAAAAAGAAAAGAGAACAGCAAAGTTGACTTAGAAAATAACCACTGCTATTACTAGCAACAGTAGTATGGAATAGACTTAGAGGTAGATCTTTAAAAAGTACGCTGGATTTTATAAGATACATGTGTAGCCACGCATATCTTATAAAATCCTGGGTCGGCGCACGCAAGGCTGCACAAAATCGGCAGCCTGCGCGTGCCGAGCCGCACAGCCTGCTTCCGTTCCCTCCGAGGCCACTCCGAAATTGGAGCGGCCTCGAAGAGAACTTTCCTTCCGCGTCCTCCCACCTTCCCCTCCCTTCCCCTACCTAACCCACCCCCCGGCCCTACCCAAATCCCCCCCCCCCCCACCTTTGTTGGGCAAGTTACGCCTGCTTGAAGCAGGCGTAACTTGCGTGTGCCGCCTCGGCATCCCCCGGAACAGGCCGCAGTGCCGGGGGACTCGGGACTGTCCTCTCAGCCCACCCCCGAACCGTAACCACGCCCCGGACCCACCCCGGACACACCCCCAGATACACCCCCTCCCGCCCCTTTCACGAAGCCCCGGGACTTATGCTCTAGATGCCCCAGCTATAATCTTAGGTGATTTCAACCTGCACGTCGACAACTCCATATTATCACCCAACTGCGAAGCCTTACTCACAGCATACTCCGCTTTAGGTTTCACTCAACTAGTTAACAAACCCACACACAAAGCCGGACACACGTTAGACCTTATCTTCGTCAATACAGCAATAAAACTGGTCCAGCACCCCACCTGCACGAAGGTACCATGGTCAGATCACTCCCTCATAACTTCCTCATTCTCAATAAAAGATACCAGTCCACCTCGCATACCCTCACATTGCTTCACTTACAGGAAAACATGCACCACAGAAGATCTTAGCAATCACCTATCATCTCTTCTCACCCAAGTAGAATTCACCAATCCGAACTCAGCGCTTCGATCTTGGAACAACATCACGGAATCGATAGCCAACAAGCTATGCCCTCTAACAACAAAAAATCCTCACCCCAACTCGTCCAAAAAGCAACCATGGTTTACCCTAGAGCTAAGAAAGCTTAAACTACTGCTAAGACAAAATGAGGCTAAATGGCGCAAAAACCCATGCACCATCACTCTATCTACCTATAAATTAACTCTTCACCAATACAAATCCAATACATTAAGATCCAAGAGGAACTACTACGCATCCAAGATCCACCACCTAATCTTCGACGCTAAAGCCCTCTTTAGCTATGTCTCTAACCTCACTCAAATAAACCCTTCAGAAATCGCTCCCAACCAAGCCAAAGCTAAAGCGGAAGAACTAGCGCTTTTTTTCAACAACAAAATCAGCAAACTTCTAACTCAACTGTCCCCTAACACCGCATCTACTTCAACTCCACCTCAGAACACCTTCAAAAATTCCCGCTTAGAAGAACTGGAACTTACTTCTTCCATTGAAATCCAAGGTATACTACAGAAAATGAAACCATCTTCTCACCCTTCGGACCACATTCCCTCGAAATTGCTTCTATCAATTCCTGACTCCATCTCCAAATCCCTGTCAGACATCATAAATTGCTCAATAACACAAGGATCTTACCCAGATGACCTAAAATTGGCCTCTCTAAAACCACTACTCAAGAAACCTAATCTAGATCCTAATGACCCAAACAACTACCGTCCGATCGCCAACCTCCCCTTCATAGCCAAGATTATGGAGAAATTGGTGAACACCCGACTCTCAAACTACATTGAAGAAAATAACCTCCTATTCCCATCACAATACGGTTTCCGCAAATCACTAAGCACGGAATCTCTCCTCATTTCCTTAACAGATCACCTCATCCTGGGCCTCGATAAAGGTCAAGCCTTTTTACTGATCCTACTGGACCTGTCCTCAGCCTTTGACACCATCAATCATTCATTACTCATTAAACAGTTAGCCTCCATAGGTATCTCAGGCACAGCTCTATCTTGGTTCATATCATTTCTCAGCAATAGAGGATACAAGGTCAAGATACAGAACAAAGAATCCTCTCAACACCCGTCGTCAGTAGGAGTCCCACAGGGGTCCTCCCTGTCTCCTACTTTATTTAACATTTACCTCATACCGCTATGCCAACTTCTCACCGACCTCAACCTCAAACACTTCCTTTACGCGGACGATATCCAGGTCCTGATACCCATTAAGGATTCCTTCGCAAAAACTCTGGCTTACTGGGATACATGCCTTCAAAAAATTAAACTCCTCCTCACCAGCCTAAACCTGGTATTAAATTCCGGCAAAACTGAACTCCTGCTCATCGCCTCAGAAAACAGCACCATCATCTCCGCACAACAAGCCACGCCAACAATCACACAAGTGAGAGACCTAGGAGTCCTAATTGATAATCGCCTGAATTTCAAAGCCACTATTAATAAAACCACCAAAGACTGTTTCTACCAACTACAAGTGCTAAAAAGAATTAGACCGCTTTTCCATGCCCAAGATTTCAGAACTATTCTACAAGCAATCATTTTTTCAAAATTAGACTATTGTAACACCATCCTACTTGGCCTTCCTGCTTCATACACCAAACCGCTTCAGATGGTGCAAAATGCAGCGGCACGAATTCTGACAAATACCAGGAGAAGGGACCACATAACCCCTATTCTAAAGAGCCTCCATTGGCTACCTATACACTTTAGAATAATATACAAGGCCATTCTTACCACATACAAAAATATACACCAACTGGCTCCCATGGACCTACAGATCCCTCTCCGACTACACAATTCGTCAAGACCGACAAGAGATGCATACAAGGGATCGCTACAGGTACCACCGTCCAAATCCACCAGACTCTGCACACTAAGAAACCGGGCTTTCTCTACAGCCATTCCACCGTTATGGAATTCCATCCCCTCAAACATCAGAACAGAACCATGCATCTCAACCTTCAAAAAAAGACTAAAGACCTGGATATTCACACAAGCTTTCCCGGAGGCCAATTGATCGAACAACCCCAAGCCACCCCTAATATCCAACTACACCATGGTTAATTAATCTCCAACATGGTTAACTATTCTCCAACTACTCCATGGTTAACCTTATATTCTATCGTTTACCTGTGTGAATTATAACCTGTCCTTTCTCTTCCTTCTCAGCCAAGTTCTTATCACCCTGTTATATGTAACTGCCTTTTCCGCACCATTGTTATAGTTATGTTTACTATGCACCCCTGTTTTATGTGAACCAGCACGATGTGACTGCTGTCTCGAATGCCGGTATATAAAAATCTGAAATAAATAAATAAATGTTAGAAATGACATAGTAATAAAAAAAAGACTAGTTTAGGAGAAATACATTGTAAGTAGCTAGGTGTCCCTTTAAAAATACTAAGAGTGCAAGAAAGCATTGCTCACCCCAAAAAGATAAACACTATGAAAATGTACTCCTGTCTTCTGCTGTTCTTTCCTTCTTTCTCATAGACCTATTTAGCCCAAACATTTTCTTTTCCAAAATGTCCATGTGTCCATCACATTAAACCATAATGAAATTGGAAGTGATTGAAAAATTATCCCTGCTTTATGTATAAATCTTAACAAATTATTAAGTAAATTAATACAAACAGTATCTCCACAATCTGAGGAGGCACACTAAGGTTCTCAGTCCCAAATTTGTGTATCCTTGAAAAATTTAAATACGATGGAATTGTTTTTCCATCACAAACTGTGCATGTGACTTAAGCAGATACACTGCTGTGAAAAGTATTAGCAATTCAATCAGAACAGGTTATTAATTTTAGTAATCCCACAGTTCACCTGTGTCTTTAATCATTCAATTACTTCAGTAATTTTGAGTTCTTGCTGTGAGGAATAGAATGTGATATAAAGCTGGGTGATACATACCCCAATATGCCTCAGACACTGATGATCTGTCTGTTAACTTGACTGGCAGTTTATTGCTGTAGATCACAGTTTACTTGGCTTAAGAGTTCTTATTTTAACTTTAATTTTAAAATTAATTCTTGACGTTTGCACATTTTTAGAATCCCAGTCCAATATACACAGTGACATAGAGGGTGCAAAATGTACACATTTAAGTTTGGGATTGAAATCAATGGTGCAATGTAACATTTAACTAGAAGAATGTCTGTCATAAATGACAGGATAAGAGCATTCATAAATGGCACAGTGCAGTGCGCAGTGCACACAGGCAGACCATTCCTTCTTAACACTGGAAAAGTATGCACCACAAAGTATGCATGATTTCCATTTTCTAAAGATGTTCTTTTATCTTTATTCTATGTATGTGTCTGTTCAATCCCTGGTACCTTTTGTCCATCTCCCTCGACTCAATCCTCAATCCTTTCTCCCCTCCCTCGCTCATGTCATTCAGTTCTCCCTCACCAAACTTTAATTCACCTCCTCAGTGCACCCCTAGAAACTCCCTTCACCTCAGTCTCTCCGACCAGTCTTAATTCCACCACCCCCATCTCATTCTCCCCCCCTCAGCAGGTTCATTCCCTTATTTCAGCAGAATGGGTCAACAGCACCCCACCCCCCAATTGCAATTCCTTCCATCCGTCTCCTACAGTCTCCTTCTCAGTCTCAGCAGCCCCTCCTCAGCCTCAGCAGTCTGCCAACAAAAGTGGGGCTTAGAGCTGTCGACTAGTAATGTGATTGCCTGATAGCTTGGCAGTCAGTTGTAAAGCTGATTGGTCAGACTCCTTTTATGAGAGCATGACAGATAGGCAGACACTGGTTCCTGGCCATATAGAGCATTTCCCTAATTCACCATGACACTACGTTAGCTGCTTCATGTCTCTTGCCCCAGGAAATTGATGTGGATACCATACCATCTGATCCATGGTGGCTTGCCACCGACATGAGGGGCTGCTGGCCTGCAGCCTTACTGGGGTAAGGGGTCGAAGGATCAGCTTTGGAGACTGACTTCATTTTTGCTCTAGTTTTCCTTCTCTTGATGTTACTTAAGTGGACAACAGGGTCTCCAGACTAGCACTAACTGCCCCTGAAACCAACAAGAATGGGTAAAGCTAATGCAACTTGTACTGCATACCACTGTTTGAAAGATGACCCAGAACCTTTCCTCTAATAATGGTCTTCTGAAAGTGAATGCATTCTGCAAAATGCTGATTCTTCATAAATTAAAATGCCTCAACACCTGTGATATTTGCAAGATCTCCTCTCTGGATCCTTTGGTTCTGCTTCTGGGTCTGGAGATTGAGGATAGACCAGGATATAAAGGGCCAGGAGCATCTCTCATGTTCTCTTCTATCTAATATGCTGAGGGGTGGGAGTGGTGCTCTTGGCCCTGGCAGTATCACCTACTGCCTCTATGGTACCTGCAGCTGCTTCTATGGTACCTGCAGCTGCTCAGCAGATGATATCATCACACTAGTAATCAGGTTCTCCAAACCATCTGCAGTTGCTAGACTTTAGAATATCCTATTTATCTAATTCTGCAAATCCCACCCATCCCTGAATCTCTAGCTAGTCTTCCATGCTATTAAATTTCTCTCTTGATCTTGGTTGGGGGCTCCTATTCCACATCTTATGATGCTCATCACCACTGCTGCTGGTGCTGGGTCATCTTTCAAACTGGATTGCAGTATAAAGTTACATAAGCCTCACCCATCAATGTTGGTTTCAGGGGAGGTTAGTGCTAGTTTGGGGATCGTTCAATGTCAGCTCTTCCTATCCAAGCATTGGATTGTTCAACCCACTAACAGGGAATGTGAGCTGGGTTTAGACCGTCATGATTTTACCCTACTGATGATGTGTTTTTGTAGTAATAATCCTTATCAGTATGAGAGGAAACACAGGTCCAGACATTTGGTGTATGTTCTTGTTTGAGGAGCCAATGGAGCAAAGCTACCCCCTGTAGAATTATGACTGAGAGTCTCTGATTCAGAATCCCCCTAAATGGAGCAATACCTCAGCACCGCAGAGCCTTGGTTAACCTGGAATAGCTAGCCACCTGGCCGGCAAGCAGAACCACACGTTTTGGGAGCACAGCATGGACAGAAGGAGGTTTCCTTTCTCCCATAGCACAGCGCATGTTTGAGGGGAACCTGGTGCTGAAGCTTTGTCTGTGAGAACAGCCTTGGTTGAAGCAGGCTTTCCTTCTCCTCAACTATTTCCACATCTGCCTCTTGATGCATATGACATGATAGCCTCAAGGCAGTTTCTTCTTGATATCCCCCCATCCAGGGCTGCATTCCTGGCCTCCACCCATGAATGCTCATTTTTCATTTACGGCCCAATCCTCTGGAACTCCCTCCCAGTTTCATTGCACAAGATTCCAGATTGTTCAAAAAATGAGTAAAAACACGCCATTTCCAAGATGTCCTTCCCCTTCTATCTGGTTTTAAGATCTCATTCTTCCTCCAGCCTCTTATGAATTTTGCATTGCTATTTTTTCCAGTTTGTGTTTCTTGGTCCCTGGCATTTATGTTTTGTTTTTGGTTAAATTTCTTTCAAAGTAGATAACTACATTATTATATCTATTTGTATGAACATTTTCTTGTACCCCGCCCTGAACATTGGAGGGGCAAGTAATAAATACTTTTAACTAACTAATTAAATAAATAAATGATGGACTTTAAGGGTTTGATTTTTAAAGTGTCTTACAAACAAACAAATGTTTTATGCATGTGAGGGGTGTTTTGCAAGTTTCTCAGGGCCAGAATGCATAAAAGTATGTACATATGCTGTTTTTTGTTCCTACTTTTACACGTATTAAGGAGAGCATTCTGAGGATGGAGATATGACACATGCACATACTTTTTAATTTTATGAAGTAAGTAGGTAAGTTTCCCTGTACAAGCTATGTTGTGCTTGGAGTAGGTGCAACTTTATTTGAGGTCACTGTGTGGGTGCTCAACCAGTTCTCCTGAGAATATTCAAAGTGAATATATGCATGTAAATTAGCTTTGAAAATATTCAGTAAAAACTGTGGGATGGATTTTAAAAAGGTTACGCGCGTAAATCCTCTGGATTAATGCGTGTAACCGCTCCTGCACGCGCCAAGCCTATTTTGCATAGGCCCGGCGATACGCACAAACCCCGGGACACGCGTATGTCCCGGGTTTTTGTGAAAGGGGTGGGGCAGAGGTGGGGCAGGGGTGGGGGCGGGACTGAGACCTCCAGCACAGCAGCCGTGCCAAGGGATCATGCACCGGCAGCCGGCTGGTGCGCGCAAGTTACGCCTGCCAGAGGCCAGAGGCAGGCGTAAATAACAAAATAAAGATAGGGGGGATTGAGGTAGGGCCGGGGATGGGTTAGATAGTGAAGAATAGGCCGAGCAGACAACCAAAAATACCCAGATGCCTCTGCTTTACTGTGGCCTGTCAGAGGTGAATGAACTCTGAGAGACTTTCTGACTATCACAGATTCGAAGGATGTAGAAGATTTAGGAAACTTGTAAGCTCTGCACAGCATATAATTAAAGGCCAGAAAGGCATCAATGACTGTTTGCACCACAATACAGGGAAACTGGGTCCAGGATGCAAGCTTTTGTCTTACAAATGCATAATTTCAACGGACAGAAACCAGTTGAAAAGAAGATCCTGTGAGGTGACAGTTTTAATTAAATCCTGGTGCCAAGAAACGGAATTCAGGCCTAACTCCTATTGAAGCCACAGACTTGCGATTTGTTTACACAACAAAGAATATCAAAAGAAGAACAGAAGAATACAGTGCATCAAAGCCAGGGTGATACAGGAACTTTTATCATGGAAGGGTGGTTTCAGGAAAGACTAGTAAATGAATGATTTTTACAACTGAATGGAGGATGTCCTCACAAGCATTTCCTATACATGATAGATTGTCATGACAACAGCATAATGTATCTTTGTAAAGAAGTCTTTGGGCAGTCACGTCATTCATTCTGGAAGCTTCGGGAGTGTTGTATTTTGATTATATAAGTCAGGGCATGTCTTATATTCATTGAGATGCTAGTTATTACAGATAGAGGGCATTTATATTGCATCTCCCAGGAACACTTGTCTTGGACTCTCTTTTAAACAGCTGAATAAATTATATTTTAAAATCTTTTGCTGAATCGAAGTGTTCTTGTTGCCCTGTCCCTGTGTACAGAAATTATGTACATTTTGGCGACCACGAAGGGACATTAATAGCTGTTGTTATTATAATTATTAGCCGTAGTGCTACGTGTGGTGGACACACGTCGCCCTAGGTTCTTGGATATTTTATCCAAAGATACTGAGTTTCCCAGGTAGACTGGAGGGTATTCCTGGAGCATATTTGAGTTCAGAGAAGAAGCTTGCTGGTTCCAGGTAAACACCAAAAGTAGTTACTTTTCATACAAGACGTCTGTAAGTATTAAAATTTTTATTATCTGTATTTTTTTGCGAGTTTGTGTGCACATGTATAGTGATTGTATGTTTCATTTTATTCAGGTATTTTGTTTCAGTTAGGTATTTTGTTCTCTCTCTCTTTTCTGACTTTTTTTCCCCTTCAGTCCTTGTGACTGCCTTAAAAAAAAATAAATAATAATAATAATAATAAGGAAACAAATCTTTATATTTTCTAATTGATTTCTGAAAAATGGTCTAATGCTAACTCAATCTTTTGAGTTTAACATTATCGGAAGTTCAATTCTTTCCTATTTTCTGAAAGTTTGATATTAACATTTGCAGAATCTAAACCAGGAGAAGGGTATAAGCTATATATTTTTTTGCACTAGTGTGGGTTAAGTAGATTGTGGTATAGGGCTGCCATCTAGTGGTCGATATGTAAACTCCTTTAGAATTAGTTATACATGCTAATCCGCTTAATAGTAAAGACATTACAGACTTTCACCGTAAGTGGATGAAGCCATCTAAAGCATCACCAGATTTCATGTGGCCACCAACAGGCTCATTACAATCTTTTGTGCTGTTACAATTGCTTAAATATATTAGAGATTCAAAGAAAGGGAAATCGTTAGATAAGCATTTGCAGGTATTTGATTTATGGTATAGGCAGAGAGATTCAATTACTACAGACACTGAGGGGAATAAGCAACCTCCAGTGTATGCACCTGAGAATCCCATGCTCCATGCCTCTAGTTATTCAGGATTATACCCAGCATTGCCACAGTTTAATTTAGGGCATTTTCCAGTATATACTATGCCTAAAGACTTAGGACCTGTCAATCCACAAGATGTAGCCCCAGGATATAAACCATTGCAGTTAGATCCTCTCCCAGTGACTCCATTATCAGTTATTGATACTTCAGGAGAGGGTATGTTTGGGCAATCTCAGTCCCCCAGTGCTGTTGCTTCTGTTTGGCCAGAGGTGGTAGCTAAGCCAGAAATGGTTTCCCCAGCTTCTGCGTTAGAGAAAGCACCGGTGGTAGTGCAGCCAGTAGAGGGATCTGTCCCTCCTCAGGTAGAATTACAGGATGGATGGCAGGAGATAACTTGCATTTTAAAGGGGTTAATGCATCCATCTAACACTGTGCAACCAGGTTTAACTGTAGATGAGTTAAGAAAAAGGTTTGGAGAAGTGCTTACTCTTCCAATATCTGAGAGCATAGAGCCAATAGGGGACAGTGCTATAAGTATGGCAGGAGAGGATAAAAGCGTAAGGGAAAAGGGTAAGATAAAATCGATTAATATAGGAAATTATTTTCCTAGACAACAGCCACCCAGAAAATGTAAGACTCATGGCTGTGTAATTACACACGAAGGGAAAGATGAAGAGACAGCTTGTAGAGATGAAAAAGGGGATCTGATTATGATAGTTCAGAGTGGGTGTAAATAGACACCAAAAGAAATAGTGGCTGAGAAAGAAGCTAGTAGATATTATGTGGATTTATGGGTGGATAGGTTATTTAGATGGACTGAGGACAGGAGAGGAGATATGTCTCCGTATCCAAAACAGGGTTCTTTATCTTCTAGAGATATGAATGTAGCTCGTCAGTGTATTAGAGGTCCTTATGGGGATCCTGAGTGGGATGATCAATATATGAATGATGGTTTAATGGTATGGGAGAAATATGAAAAGCAAGCAGGGGCTGAAGCTGCACAGTATCCCCTGTTGTTAGGGCGACCTAATGAAAGAGGGCAGGTTCTCCCTCGTTATACACCATGGCAATTTACTGATCTGACTAATTTAATCCTGCAATTGCCACCGTTAACTAAGGGTGCAGGGGCATGGATTCGTGATTTTGAAAAATTAACTAGTGGATTGACATTAGCCATTGGAGATATAAAAGCATTATTAGCTAGAATGCCTGGAATTGATGTAGATGCATTGTTTAGACAGGCTAGAATGAGGGAAATTACATTAGCTAATTCAGAATATGATGGTAATCCTTTTAATCATTTTCGTCAGAATGTCTGGGAAGCTTTAAGGCAAAACTTCCCTACACAAAGAGATTTATCAACTCTTATGTCACGTGTATGGGATGGGATAACTGATATCAGACTGCATGTGCAAACAATGCAGGAAGACTGGTTTAGGCAGATGGAACAGCCATTTGATCAGCTCGGAATGTTACCTCTGTTTTTCCAAGCTTTAAGGAAAACTTTACCAAAAAGTGTCCAACAAAAATTAGATCTTGTAGTCAGTTTAGACAGTAAATTATGGCCAGAAATGTTTCGTACTATCTGCCATTATGGGGATTTGTACATTAGGGAGAAAAATAAGGGCACGGATGATTTGACTAAAATTCAAACTAAGTTATGCTCTCTTCAGATTGAACAGCTGAAAAAACAAAAAGAGGAAGAGACAAATAAGGTGATAGGGACAGAAGGAGTTAAAGCATGTTCAGATAAAGAAGTTGTGTTAGAAATGCAACCTGGACAGGATGGGTGTAATGTAGGTTGCCCCCAGAATCACCCACAGAATCATTCCCATAATCAATTAATAGGTGCAGTGATTACAGCTAGAGGAAATAACATCCGTGGTAGAGGGATGTTGCGAGGCAGAAGAGGGATAGGTGGAAGAGGAATGTATGGGAGTCCATCACAAGGAGCTGGGTTTGGACCTGATAGAAGACCAGGAATAGACTGCTGGTTCTGTGGTAAATTTGGGCATTATGCATATGAATGTGGAGCCAATCCGGATAATAACAGTACTGGTAATAGAGGGAGACAAGGAGGATTCCCTCACTGGGATCCTGCAAATGAGATTCAGAGGTATAGAGCAGGAAATGGGTATAATCAATGACTTTTAGGGGTGGTGCAAATTAGGGCAGGAACAGCAGATCCCATGTTGACAATACATATAAATAAACAACCGTATACTTTTTTATTGGATTCAGGAGCAACCAAATCTGTGATCACCAGACTTCCTGAGGGAGTTGCATTGTCAGATGAAACAATCTGTACAATAGGATTTAATGGACAGGATAAGTTAGTACAGAGAACGGAAAAAACTAGGGTGCAGTTAGAAGGAAAAGAAGTGATGAGTCAGTTTTTGTATGCTCCAGAATGTCCAGTAAATTTACTAGGAAGGGATTTGTTACAAGCCTTGGAAATAGAACTCTCATTTGCACCAAACTCCTCAGCACTACATTTTGCAAGACAGTTCGTTAATATAACACACAGAAAGGACCAATTTCCTAATGTGCCTGAGACAGTGTGGGCAACTGAGAATGATCCGTATGGTAAAGTGAAGAGTATAGAGTCTGTGGAAATACAATTAAAGGCAGGTTATACGGGCCCTAAGCGTAGTCAGTATCCTTTATCTAGAGAAGCACAAGAAGGAATCAAGCCAGAAATTGCATCTCTTTTGAAACATGGGATAATAGAGTCTAGTGGTTCACCATTTAATACCCCGTTGTTCCCAATTTTGAAACCTTCAGGGAAATGGAGATTAGTGCAAGATTTACGTGCACTTAATGAAATGGTAGTGGTAGAATATCCTAATGTTACGAATCCAGCTACTATTTTACAAACTGAGCCATTAGGAAAGTGGTACACTGTTTTAGATTTGGCGAATGCATATTATTGTGTGCCTCTTGCTTGGCAAAGTAGGGAGTTAACTACTTTCCAATATGATAAGCAGAGTTATCAGTGGGCTAGATTACCGCAAGGGTATGTAGAAAGTCCGTCTATTTTTTCTAAAATTCTGTCTAAAGATCTTCAGGCAGTACGTACTCAACTACCAGTGGGTGTGTCGCTGATCCAGTATGTGGATGATTTATTATTATCAGCATCTACACGGTCTGCATGCATGACAGCAACTGAAATGCTTTTGCAGACATTAGCACAGGCGGGATATAAAGTAAATTCAGACAAAGCACAAATCTGTCAGTTACAAGTTTCATTTCTAGGATTGAATCTAGGAATAGAGGGAAAGAGTATTGGTTGTGCACTGCATGAGCAAGTGTCAGAATTGGCAGTTCCGCAAACAGTGAAACAGTTAAGAGGTTTATTAGGTTTGTTAAACTTTTGTAGATTGTGGATTCCAGCTTTTAGTACCAAAAGTAAGTCATTGAGAAGACATCTTAAAGGTAGCCCAGCTAGTGAAGATAAATTGATTTTAATTGAACAAGATTTGGAAATATTGCAGGACTTAGTGCAGTCAGTATTAAATGCTCCTAGTTTGGCTCTGGTTGATTTAACTTGCCCAGTTGATTTATGGGTCTATCAGGGGTCGAATGGTTGGACAGCAGCAGCATCTCAACATAATAACAGCACTCCCATCGCTTATTTTTCTGGCACTTTTGGAGTGGTAGAACAAGGATTTTCTGACTGTGAGCTAGGTATTGTTGCTTGAGCTGATGCTATATGTAAATTGCAGTCACATGTGCCAGGTATTCCAATTATATTGCATACTTCTCATGCAGTTAAAACACTTATGGGAGATACTCATATTTCCTTTTCTGCTTCTAGGCTTGGGAAATATTCAGCTATACTATTGAATTCTACAGTGTTACATAGGACGATTACAAACACATCTAAATTCAATTTTCTCCAAGATCTGCTAGAGGGAGCAGTTGTGCTTCCACACACCTGTGGAATCACGGCTTTGCCTTTACCTGATAAAGTTGTTCTATCTAATGAACCTCTAGTTGAAGGAGATTTTTGGTTTACAGATGGGTCTTGTACAAAAGCAAGTCCAGGGTTTGCTGCTATTCAATACAACTCGGATGATCAAGTTCTTAGATGTGAGCAGTTTTCATTACCAACAGAATTGTCTGCGCAAGGAGCGGAGCTCTGTGCCGTTTCATGGGTATTATTATATTGTTCAGACGAGCCTGTAACTATCTTTACTGACTCACATTATATATTTTCATCTGTTAATGAACATTTGAGAAAATGGAATAGGAGAGGATTTATTTTAGCTTCTGGATAACCTCTTTCACTTGTGCAGTTATGGGAATTGATTTTATCACGTTTACAGGAAAGGGGAGAGAAAGGATTATTAACAGCTATTTGTTGGGTGAAAGCTCACCATGCTGTTGATACGTGGATCTATAGAGGAAATGCATTGGCAGATTATGCAGCACAAGAGGTTGCACAGACAGCTTGTCAGCCAGCAGTGAAGGAATTAGTGCAGACAAGAGCACAAAAAGATACAGGTTTAAGAACAGTCCAGCAATTACAGGAGTCAGCAACTAGTGATGAGAAAGCAAAATGGAAGGCGGCCGGTTGTACAGTTATTAAAAATTTAGGTTGGGTTCATCCAGCAGGAACTTTGTGTTGTGCTTTGAATGTTTTAAATCTGATGTTACATGAAGTTCATTGGCCGCTACATAATAGTTCTAATACAATGTATTTGAATTTGTCTCAAAGTATATGGGCTCCAAATTTACAAAGCCTTTGTTCGCAATTTGTGACCAGATGTCCAATATGTGCTACTGCGAATCCCCGTAGAGGTGCAGTGACCCCTAGTGGACATATTCCAAAACCACAGGGACCTTATTTAGAATGGCATTGTGATTATACTGATATGATCCAATCCTGTTCTGGCTATCAATATTTACTGATGTGTGTATGTCCATACACTCAATGGCTGGAAGCCATACCCTGTAAAGCAGAAACAGGTACTTGTATGGCAAAAGCTTTGCTGACCCACATAATACCCAGATTTGGGGTACCAGTGACAATTGTGACAGATAATGGATCACATTTTAGAAATGAATTAATGCATGCAATAACATCAGATCTGAATATCAAATGCCGTCATGTACCTGTATATAGACCTACATCTAATGGTTTGGCAGAGAGAATGAATGGAATTCTTAAAACAAAATTAAGACAACTGATATTGGCTTATGAGCAAAATTGGCTCACAGCTTTACCTGCTGCACTGATGGCAATCAGAATGAGCCCAGTGAGATCTATAGGACTCACGCCTTTTGAGCTGTGTATGGGTAGAGCTATGAATTTACTAGGGATGTGAATCGTTTTTCAACGATTAAAATTATCGTCCGATAATGTTTATATCGTCTTAAATCGTTATAGAACACGATACAATAGAAATTCTAACGATTTATCGTTAAAAATCGTTAAATCGTGTTAGTGCGCACTAACTCGAGTTAGTGCGCACTAACTCCCCGTTAGTGCGCACTAACTCGATTTAGTGCGCACTAACTGAAAATGATACAAATAAACACTTTCCAGGTCACTGAAGGTCAGTTAGGAATGAATATGTGTTCCTATTGGCTGGCTGCCCTCTTATCTATTGATGTTACCAAGGTTACCACTGAGGTGATGGTTGGGGGGATGGGAAATGGAACTGGAAACTAACGAACACCAACAGAAAATGAAACAAAGTGTTCACACTTCCCAGGTCAGTAAAGGTCACTTAGGAATGAATATGTATGTATGTATTCCTATTGGCTGGCTGTGCTCTTATCTATTGATGTTACCAATATGGTTGGGGGGATGTGAAATGGAAACAGTTGGAAGCTTGACAAAAAAAGTAATGTAATGATCAGCACTCACGTGACTAGAACTTGTTTGTTTATTATTTTTGTTAGCAGGCACCTGAAATGCTAGTGCATGTTGAATTTGCCAATCACTGTGCATTTTAGAAAGGTGGTCCTGGCTGGAACTGTACACAGTTCAAATATATGTAATTGATTGTTGGTAAGTGTATTTTTTAAGTAGCCACACTGGCACCAGTATGTTTACTTTTCCTCCTACTTAACTCACTAGCTCAGCTTTGTAAGAAGGGCTTCTCTGCTTGTGTGTTGTTTTTGTTTGGTGTGAGGAGAGCAGAAACATCAGATCTTTATTCAATCTACTACAGTCATCTCTTACAGTGCCCTATCCCTATTAATACCAGGAGTGTTGTGATCTTCCTGCACAGAGTGCCCTAACCCTGATACCAGTCTGAGACAGCTCCCTCCCTGCATTACTAGTGAGAGGCTGGCTTCACAGACAGGGGGGAGCTGCCTGACCCTCACTCCTGACTTCCCCCATGTCCCAGCTAGTGAATGGTGTGTGGGTGAGGGGGGGGGGGGGGAAGGATGGTGAAGTCTGAGACAGCTCCCTCCCTGCATTACTAGTGAGAGGCTGGCTTCACAGACAGGGGGGAGCTGCCTGACCCTCACTCCTGACTTCCCCCATGTCCCAGCTAGTGAATGGTGTGTGGGTGAGGGGGGGGGGGGGGAGGATGGTGAAGTCTGAGACAGCTCCCTCCCTGCATTACTAGTGAGAGGCTGGCTTCACAGACAGGGGGGAGCTGCCTGACCCTCACTCCTGACTTCCCCCATGTCCCAGCTAGTGAATGGTGTGTGGGTGAGGGGGGGGGGATGGTGAAGTCTGAGACAGCTCCCTCCCTGCATTACTAGTGAGAGGCTGGCTTCACAGACAGGGGGGAGCTGCCTGACCCTCACTCCTGACTTCCCCCATGTCCCAGCTAGTGAATGGTGTGTGGGTGAGGGGGGGGAGGATGGTGAAGTCTGAGACAGCTCCCTCCCTGCATTACTAGTGAGAGGCTGGCTTCACAGACAGGGGGGAGCTGCCTGACCCTCACTCCTGACTTCCCCCATGTCCCAGCTAGTGAATGGTGTGTGGGTGAGGGGGGGGGGGGAGGATGGTGAAGTCTGAGACAGCTCCCTCCCTGCATTACTAGTGAGAGGCTGGCTTCACAGACAGGGGGGAGCTGCCTGACCCTCACTCCTGACTTCCCCCATGTCCCAGCTAGTGAATGGTGTGTGGGTGAGGGGGGGGGGAGGATGGTGAAGTCTGAGACAGCTCCCTCCCTGCATTACTAGTGAGAGGCTGGCTTCACAGACAGGGGGGAGCTGCCTGACCCTCACTCCTGACTTCCCCCATGTCCCAGCTAGTGAATGGTGTGTGGGTGAGGGGGGGGGGGGAGGATGGTGAAGTCTGAGACAGCTCCCTCCCTGCATTACTAGTGAGGGGCTGGCTTCACAGACAGGGGGGAGCTGCCTGTCCCTCACTCCTGACTTCCCCCATGTCCCAGCTAGTGAATGGTGTGTGGGTGAGGGGGGGGGGTGGATGGTGAAGTCTGAGACAGCTCCCTCCCTGCATTACTAGTGAGAGGCTGGCTTCACAGACAGGGGGGAGCTGCCTGACCCTCACTCCTGACTTCCCCCATGTCCCAGCTAGTGAATGGTGTGTGGGTAAGGGGGGGGGGGAGGATGGTGAAGTCTGAGACAGCTCCCTCCCTGCATTACTAGTGAGAGGCTGGCTTCACAGACAGGGGGGAGCTGCCTGACCCTCACTCCTCCGGGGTATTGTGATCTTCCTGCACACAGTGCCCTATCCCTGATACCAGGGGTGTTGTGATCTTCCTGCATGCACTGCCCTATCCCTATTAATACCAGGAGTGTTGTGATCTTCCTGCATGCAGTGCCCTATCCCTATTAATACCAGGAGTGTTGTGATCTTCCTGCATGCAGTGCCCTATCCCTGATATCGGGATGTGTGCAAGAAGATCACAACACCCCCGGTATCAGGAATAGGGCACTGTGTGCAGGAAGATCACAACACCCCCAGTATCAGGAATAGGGCACTGTGTGCAGGAAGATCACAACACCCCTGGTATTAGGGATAGGGCACTGTGTGCAGGAAGATCACAACACTCCTGGTATTAATAGGGATAGGGCACTGTGTGCAGGAAGATCACAGTACCCCTGGTATCAGGGTTAGGGCACAAGTTCTAGTCACATTGACTGATCACATTACTTGTTTTGTCAAGCTACCAACTGTTTCCATTTCCCATCCCCCATATACTGTCAGTAGGAAACTTGGTAACATGAATAAATAAGAGGGCAGCCAATAGGAATACATATTCATTCCTAAACTGACCTTAACTGACCTGAAAAGTGTCAAATTGTATCATTTTCAGTTAGTGCGCACTAACTCTCAGTTAGTGCGCACTAACTCCCGTTAGTGCGCACTAACTCGAGTTAGTGCGCACTAATCGGAAAAAACGATTTTTAACGATTTTTTAACTAAAAAATCGTGCCTAAGACGATTTTCTTGCCCTGCCACACGATTTCTATCATTAAGACGATATGGAAAACGATTCACATCCCTAGAATTTACCTCAACAAGTTGAGTATCAGAAACATGCTAAGGTACCAGATAACCTGTTTGTTTTTCTTAAAAATTTGCAGGTTGCAAGTCAACAAATACATGCTGCCAGAGCTAAGCAATCCAAAGTGTTAGAACCTTCGAGGGTGTATGCAGTAGGAGATCTAGTCTATCGCCGCAACTTTACCCACAGAACTTGGAAAGATCTGGTGTATACTGGACCATACAGAATAACAACATTAACTCCTACAGCTGCTCTTTTAGATGCTGACACTACTTTTACTCATTTAATTGATTTGAGATTGTGCCCAAGCACAGAAGCTACTTGATGAGACTTTATTTTTAAATCTGCTTTTGCAGCCTCATGGGCTTGAACTGACTTTATTATTTTGAAGGATTCTTAGGAGTATTTTAAGGACTGTTTTGTTCTTTAAAGGACTAATTTATGACCAACTGAAGTATTATTTAGTAGATTTATATTTTACTTAGAAGGTTACTAAGTTAGCTAATCATTATTTTTGTTTTCTTTATTAGTGATAGATTTTAGAAATCATGTATCTATGTGTTTTTTATTTACTTTGCTCTATTTCTTACTCTTTTACTATTCTTTCCCCTGACCTTTTGCTTAATTTCTCTTTACCTACACATATACCTTTTTCTACTAATATGTGGTATCAATTGATGTATAAACATGCTATTACATCATACCCCAACACTTCTTGTATTGCATGTTCTCAACATTTTCATACCACTAAAATGGCAGGTTTTGTTCTGACAATACCACTATCTCTTTCAAATGTTTCTTGCTACTATCATGCTCTTGCCTGTCCAGTTGCTGGAACGCAAGCACAAGTTTCTTCCCTTATTTCTTCTGTTACTTCTTGTTTTTATGGTAATCAGACTTTTGGACCTCCTTATTCTATTCCTCCTGCTGCTAATGCTAATCAATATACTAAATTTGGTTTTTCCCCCTTCTACAATGCTTTCCTTGTGGAATGCATCTGTTATTAATGAGACTTCCCCTTTGTGTCCTCAGCATTTACTTCGTCAGCTTAGTTACCTTACTTATTCTTGTAGAGAGAAAGAAAAATGGACTATATGTGGAACTTCGGATATTCCTACATTGTGTGTTTCTGCAATTCCTATACGACCTTCAATGACTTGTACCTTTCATCATTTTGCTTCTGTAGTTAATACATGGCCACCTCCTTTTTCAGGTCCTTTATTTCATACTGCACTTACCCATTTTCCTTTTTGTTTTTCACAAAATGGTACTGGACCTTTTCTAGGTATTTCTTCTTGTGATACTGTCTATTATGCTATATATTTAGAATTTGGTTCACAGCCTCTCATGGATGTTTTCTGGCAATGTGGTATTTCTGTCTATCAGTTTCTTCCCTTTCGATGGCGTGGTACTTGTGCTATGGTGACTTTAGCTGCCCCTGTATTTATTTCGCCTCTTTCTATATTTTCACCCTCTGTATTTTCTAAACGGGTACGTCGTTCTGCTTATCTTACTCCAACTGATGTCCCTGATGAATTTAAACTGTTTAGTAGAACTGAATTGTTTTTTGCTTCATGGCTGACACCTGGTGTTCAAGCTGCAGCAAATGCTAAGTGGATTCAGACTATTCGTTATCAGTTTATGCAGTTTGTTAATTTAACTACTGCAGGTCTTAATGCTATCAATACTGAGCTCAGAGCAACTGCAATTACTGCTCAGCAAAATAGGTTAGCTTTGGATTCCATCCTTGCATCGAAAGGAGGGGTTTGTGTTATCATTGGTACTGCATGCTGTACCTATATTCCTACAGCAGCTTATGAACATAATATGTCATATGTTTTCCAACACCTTCAAAATCTATCTCATATTATGTATACACAAGGTGGTATAAATCCTGATACGGATTCATGGTTTGATTCTATGTTTTCCTGGCTTTCTTCAATTTCTTGGTTACGTAAGTTACTATTTTCTGTATTTGCTATTTTCTGTATACTGATTTTTGGCTGTTGTTGTTTCCAGTGTTCTTTTTCACTTTTATCATATATTCGTCCTCGTTCTTCCCTATTACACGTACCTACTTCTATTCCTGGTTCTCAATATGAGACAGTTCTTCTTGCAGAGACACATCTGTTCTAAACAATGTAATATGATAGGTATTTTATTTTTTAATAATTTTTAGTTCTTGCTTTATCTTAGTTATATTAGTATATGATGCACTATTATATGATTTGTAGTATGTAGACTAATTTCTAGGAGGAATAATTCACTCTCTTCATACTATTAGTTTAAGTATAGTATTTTCTCCTTATGTAATGCAAATTTTGAGTGTAAGACTATCATTATGAAAGTATGATATTTGTATTTTAACTATAGAACTGGAGAATTATTCTTGTAATTCAATTTGAATGGTATTGTTTGATTAACTAGTGAATGCTTGTGGGAGCATCCTTCATATTAATTAGGAATCTAGAGGGACATACACCTATGCACTACACCTGATAAATACCAAGGTTAGTGGTTAGGACACACTTTAAGTTCCTTTGTCATGGCTCATCATTGAAGACTGGTTGATGTGACACCTGTCCATTAAAGGTGTCCCATAGAGGGAAATGAAGAATAGGCCGAGCAGACAACCAAAAATACCCAGATGCCTCTGCTGTACTGTGGCCTGTCAGAGGTGAATGAACTCTGAGAGACTTTCTGACTATCACAGATTCGAAGGATGTAGAAGATTTAGGAAACTTGTAAGCTCTGCACAGCATATAATTAAAGGCCAGAAAGGCATCAATGACTGTTTGCACCACAATACAGGGAAACTGGGTCCAGGATGCAAGCTTTTGTCTTACAAATGCATAATTTCAACGGACAGAAACCAGTTGAAAAGAAGATCCTGTGAGGTGACAGTTTTAATTAAATCCTGGTGCCAAGAAACGGAATTCAGGCCTAACTCCTATTGAAGCCACAGACTTGCGATTTGTTTACACAACAAAGAATATCAAAAGAAGAACAGAAGAATACAGTGCATCAAAGCCAGGGTGATACAGGAACTTTTATCATGGAAGGGTGGTTTCAGGAAAGACTAGTAAATGAATGATTTTTACAACTGAATGGAGGATGTCCTCACAAGCATTTCCTATACATGATAGATTGTCATGACAACAGCATAATGTATCTTTGTAAAGAAGTCTTTGGGCAGTCACGTCATTCATCCTGGAAGCTTCGGGAGTGTTGTATTTTGATTATATAAGTCAGGGCATGTCTTATATTCATTGAGATGCTAGTTATTACAGATAGAGGGCATTTATATCGCATCTCCCAGGAACACTTGTCTTGGACTCTCTTTTAAACAGCTGAACAAATTATATTTTAAAATCTTTTGCTGAATCGAAGTGTTCTTGTTGCCCTGTCCCTGTGTACAGAAATTATGTACAATAGGGGAAGGGAGGGGAAGGTGGGAGGGGGGTGGAAGGAACGTTCCCTCTGAGGCCGCTCCGATTTCAGAGCGGCTTCGGAGGGAACAGAGAATGCCATTGGGGCTCCCCTAGGGCTCAGCACGAAGCAGGTGCACTAGTGTGCATCCCCTTGCGTGCGCCAACCCCGGATTTTATAACATGCGAGTGGCTGCGCATACATGCTATAAAATTGGGTGTACATTTGTGCATGCTGGGTAGCCTGGGCCTCAGACTTAAAGGGGCCAGCGTGAGAAAACCCAGGAACAGCCTCGTGATGACGTCAGATGTTGCCGGGTCATTTAAACCCGGCAGCTGCAGCTGTACCTCGCCTTGCAATGAGGTTCGCGCAGGTTCCCTGAGTCTCTAGTTGCTGCATCTGGACATTGGATCTTCTCTTCTGACTTCAGGCTTCTGACCTGGCTCCATTCCCTGACTACATTTCCAGCTTCCACCCCTGGCTTTGGTTTGTCTTCTGACTTCTGGCTTCTGACCCGGCTTCACCTCCTGACTCGTCTTCAGCTTCCGCTCCTGGTTTTGGTATTGACTTCTGACTTCTGGCTTCCGACCCGGCTCCGACCCACGACACTGTCTTTAGTTTCCGCCCCTGGCTTTGGTTTGGATCTCTGACTTCAGGCTTCTGACCCGGCTCCGCTCCTGGACTCCGACTTCGGCTTCTTCCACCACCTCAGGTATCTGGTACTTGCTGGCCCAGAGGATTCTCCTAAGTCCCAGCAGCTCGGGCTCTCACGGGCTCCTCCCAGGGGAGCCACGGGCTTCTGAGGGTGAACACTCTTCCAGCCTCCTGGGCCCAGCCATCCTCTTCTTCCATCTCTCCGGACACCTGTTCGGATACTTGGTTGCATAGGACCCGCCTAAGTCCAAGAGGCCCGGGTCCCTATGGGCTCCTTCTGGGGGGACCTCGGGCTTCCAGTGGTGAAGTCTTCTCTGGAGCCTCTTCAGCACCGCCTCCCAGCTGAGATGCTTCCAGTGTGTTCCCACAGTATTCCATCCACCGTCTCAGCCAGCCCAAGGGTCCACAACCATAACAGTTTGCAAGGCCATGGACCTGACAGATCTCGCAGGCTTCAAAGCCATCCCGGGGATCGCACAGAGGCTGCAACAGCAGCAAACTTGCCTCAGTCCCTGATGGCAATCGTTCATGGACTGGCCAACCGCGTTGGTGGAGCCGTTGCTTCCAGTCCTCTTGTACCTGGAGCTGAGACCAATACTGGACCAGCGGCACCCATACAGATGCCAGCACCCTCGCGGTTTTCAGGGGACACGAAGCTTTGCCGAGGGTTCCTGAACCAGTACTATATTCGCTTTAATCTTCTTCCAGCTCAGTTTCCGACAGACCGGGTCAAGACGAGCTATATCATCTCCCTTTTGGATGGGAGACCCTTGGTTTGGGCCTCCACCCTGTGGGAACGTCAGGACTCCCACCTAGCCAATTTGGTACAGTTTGTTACCGCCTTTCGGAAGGTCTTCGATGAGTCCTCCCGTAGACCTATGGCCGCAACGGAACTGCTCCAGCTGCATCAGGGAAACCGGCCTTTGGCTGAACATGCCATGGATTTTCAGACTTTTGCCACCGAATTGAACTGAGGAAGTGATAGCCTGCACAACATCTTTTTGGAAAGCCTCTCCCCTAGACTTCAATACGAGTTGGCAGCCAGAGATCTCATGGACGAATTGAACAATCTCATTGACCTGGCGGGTCACGTAGACTGCCGTATTCAACACCGGTTCCGGGAGAAAAGGCCTGCTCCCTGATCCGGGAGTTCTGGAACCCCGCCTTCCCAAAGCGGGCATTGCTCCTCTGCCTCCCCAGGGACTTCAGATATCGAACCCATGCAGGTGGGAAGGAGTCCTCTTTCTCAAGAAGAGAAGAGGAGACGCCGGTCTCTGGGCCTATGCCTGTATTACCCTGGCAAGGGCCATTTCCTTGCCCACTGTAGCGAGCGTCTGGGAAACGCTTGGACCTAGGGACAGTCGGGGAGCTAACCCTAGGTCACACCATTTCTGCCTCCCCATGCACTGTTCCAGTGATGCTACTCCTTCCCGAAGGGGAGTTCGATACGCTAGCCATGATCGACTCTGGAGCTGGGGGAAACTTCATCCTCAAGGACTCGGTTCAACAACTCCAGATTGCGGTTCATCTCCAAAGACCCCCGCTCCGGGTGTCCTCCATTCAGGGGAGACTCCTTCCAGGGATCATCGATACCTATACCAGGCCTCTCATGTTACGCACTGGCCTTTTGTATATGGAGGAGATTTTGTTCCTTGTCCTAGAGAGATCTATGCATCTGGTTATCCTGGGGCTATCTTGGCTGAGGAAGCACGCTCCTGTAATCTCGTGGGATACCCTTCAGGTGGCATCCTGGGGGCCATCATGTTTCAACTCCT
The DNA here is from genome assembly GCF_901001135.1 of Rhinatrema bivittatum. Classification (NCBI taxonomy): domain Eukaryota; kingdom Metazoa; phylum Chordata; class Amphibia; order Gymnophiona; family Rhinatrematidae; genus Rhinatrema; species Rhinatrema bivittatum. Next base: position 369,538,155 of record NC_042615.1, read on the forward strand.
GTTTGGTCACCGTTCCTCGACCACCGGTACCGTTTCTGACAACTTCCTTGGCACTGCCTCCGCATTACCAAGACTACCTCGATTTCTTTTCCAAAGAGAAGGCCGAGATCCTCCCGGAGCACCGCCCTTTTGACTGTGTGATCAATTTTCTCCCGGGAACCACGTCACCACGGGGACAGGTATACCCGTTGTCCCTTCTGGAGACGCAAGCCATGTCTGCCTATATCCAGGAGAACCTGGACCGAGGATTCATTCGACCCTCCAAGCCGGGTTCTTCTTCGTAGCGAAGAAGGATGGGTCCCTCCGACCCTGCATAGATTACAGGGGCCTGAACAGCATCACACGGTGGGATTGGTACTCTTTACCCTTGATTCATGAACTCCTTGACCATCTGCAGGGAGCCAAGGTATTTACCAAGCTTGACCTTCATGAGGCATACAACCTAGTGTGCATCCGTCCTGGGGACGAATGAAAGACTGCTTTCAATACCCAGGACAGACACTAAGAATACTTGGTAATACCGTTTGGGCTATGCAATGCTCCCCCAGTCTTCCAACACCTCATGAACAAGGTGCTTCGAGAAATGCTCAACTCCTCCGTCATTGTCTACCTAGACGATGTACTGATCTATTCTAAGGATCTAAGGGATCATCGTCAACATGTCAGGCAAGTACTACAGATTCTGAGGGAGAATTGCTTGTTCGCTAAGTTGGAGAAATGCCTCTTCGAGCAAGAGTCACTCCCTTTCCTGGGTTACATTGTTTCAGCTACGGGGTTCAGGATCAACCCAGAGAAGGTATCCACCATTCGAGACTGGCCTCAATCCATAGGAGTAAAAGTGCTTCAACAATTCTTAGGATTTGCCAACTTCTATAGGCAATTCATCCCGCACTACTCCAGCAAGGTGGCTCCTCTCACATCACCAGGAATTGGTCGCCAGAAGCACGCCAGGCCTTTGTGGCCTTGAAGGAAGCATTTTTGGAAGACACATGCCTCCACCACCCAGATCCCCAATGCCAGTTCATGGTGGAGGTCGACGCCTCCGACGTGGCGCTCGGGGCTGTCCTGAGCCAAGTATCTGGTAATGGTAAAGCACTACTGTGCACCTACTTCTCCAGGAAATTTTCACCTGCAGAAAGAAATTACGGTATCGGAGACAAAGAACTCCTGGCCATAAAGATGGCCTTCGAAAAATTGCGCCAGTGGCTGGAGGGGGCTCAACACCCAGTGATTGTGTATACGGACCACAAGAATCTAGAGCACCTGTGCCACGCCCAGTGCCTCAATCCCCAACAGGCCCAGTGGTCCCTGTTCTTTAGCCGATTTAATTTTGTCCTCCGCTACTGACCAGCCTCCAAGAATATCCGGGCGGACGCCCTGTCCCACACCATCGAGACCAAGGATACACCAACGTCACCCCAATATATCCTTGATCCTGCCAAGGTACTCATTGCTGCTTCCGAGGTAGCTCCCGCCGGCAAGACTGTGGTGCCTACTCACCTGCATAGGAAAGTGCTAGCATGGGCCCATGATTCATTGACCGCAGGACATCCAGAAGTAGCACGGACCCTGGAATTACTGACTGAGTTTTACTGGTGGCTCCAAGTCAAGAAGGATGTCCACAGCTATGTCCGTTCCTGCCCTACGTGTACCAGGCAGAAGCCCCCGCAAGGGCGCCCCTGGGGACTCCTTCAGCCCCTGCCCATTCCTACCAAGCCCTGGACTCACCTGTCCACCGACTTTATTGTGGATCTACCTGCCTCCGAAGGAAGACCATGATCTTGGTCACAATTGACCAATTCTCTAAGATGGCCCATTTTGTACCACTTGCTAAACTACCCTCGGCGCCCGAGCTGGCAGGCCTTTTCACGCAACATGTCTTCTGCCTGCATGGGCTCCCTCTGCATATAGTCTCCGATCGGGGCCCTCAGTTTACGGCAAAATACTGGAAAGCCCTCTGCAGGAAGTTCGGGGTGCAACTGGACCTGACCACGGCGTTCCACCCCCAAGGTAACAGCCAAGCCGAACGCACTAATCAGTCCCTTAAGACCTTCCTTCGGGCCTTCATGGGAGGCCTCCAAAATGATTGGGTCGCCTTATTACCCTGGTCAGAATTTTCATACAACCGCCATAAAAACTCTGCTACCGGCCTCTCTCCATTCCAGGAGGTCTACGGAAAGACCCTTTGGCCTCCCTTGCCAATACCTCTTATGGTGCCATCGCTCGCAGTGCATCTCATGGCTCGATAACTGCATAACCTCTGGAGCTCCACCCAAGAAAAACTACAGTTGGCGTCTGCCAAGGAGAAGAAGTACGCCAACAGACTACGGCGCCTGGCCCCAGTCCTCCTCCCGGGGAGCAAGGTCTGGTTGAGCACTAGAAATATCCGATTACGGGTTCCTTCCATGCACCTGGCCCCCAGGTATATTGGTCCATTTACTGTGGTGGAACAAGTAGGGGCTGTATCCTACTGGCTATGACTACAGTCCACTTTACGGATTCACAACATGGTCCACATGTCCCTGCTTAAGCCTGTGGTGCTCTCTACCTTTCATGAAAAGCCTCCGGAACCCACCGCCACTGACCCCAAGACCGACGGAACCTATATGGTGAAGGATGTTTGATTCCACCGCCACCGGTGGGAATACCTCCTCTCATGGGAGGGGTATGGCCCAGAGGAGAATTCCTGGGAGCCTTCTTCCAATATCCTGGATAAAAACCTTCATCAGTTCCATGTGGATCACCCAGGTAAACCTAAGCCTCCAAGGAGGGGGCATAAGAAGGGGAGTACTGTTACGGTCCTGGGCCGTGCCCGGGACCTACACCTACCACGCGGCCGGTCCGGCCGCAGTAACGCCTTCCTTTTGGCCTCCCAGGCCAGAGACACGGCCCTCCGTGGCATTCTCCCTGCAAGGGACATGCCGGCGGCAATCCACGGCTGGCCCCGCCCCCTAGGTGCAGGCATTGCCTGCCTATCCCTGTCCCTACACTTCTCCCTATCTACTCTTGTTAACATGGCATGCATACCGGCAACACATTTCTTGCCTTCAGTAAATGTGAATGCCTGCCCTGCTAGCAATCATTCCCCATCCTGTGCCCATTTTTTTATTCTTTGATGAGCAGCAGGAATATCAGTGTTAACTGGTTCACCATTGATAAACTCATCAACATCCCCAAACATATCCCCATCAGACCAATCAATCCTCTCATCATTCTTACCACCCACAGAGTCCTCAGGAGCTGAGGTTGTCAATGACCTGGAAATAACAGAATTCCTTGGCTGTGAGGATCTGTGTTTGACTACTTTGAAAATTCTAGTACGCTTTGCTGGGGGTTTCGGACATGCGTTTCTACCAGGAGATCACAGCCAAGCTCGCACCCACTGAATGCAATGCTCTGTTGCACCTCCTCAGATTTCTCTCAGAAGCTGCAGCTGCAGGTCTTCTTCATATGCCACCTGCTGCACACTCCCAAGTGTCCTTTTATTTACCGCCAGAAGGGCCAATGACAAAGGGTAGCTGATGCAGGACTGGATCACCCTATTCAGAAGTGTGGCTGCTTGGACTTCCCCTTGTTGCCAGCAGTCTTCTTTGTTCAAAAGTTGTAGAGTCCAGCTCCTGCCCTCCATGAGTTACCTGCAATTGTAGCAATTGTTTCAAAAGAATATGCTTCCTTTCCCTGACACAGGTCCTTTTCCCTGCCATTAGGGCCAATGTAATAAGACTCACAGTGAAATCGGGTCTACACATATATTTTTTAGCTAACTAGTTATCTGCGTATATATTTTTAAGCATGCATGGCAAAAGTGGGTACCTCAGCGGGATGTATTAAGGGGACGGCATGTAAATGAGATACGTGCAGAAAATCCATGCAAAACAAATATCTGTGCAGATATGTTACCTAAAGTCCCTAAGCAATAAACCACGCATAACTCCATGTTAATGTGGTGACTCGTTATGAGTTAGTAGTCTGGGTTGTGACTCAAGGTGGGTAGAGCAATGTCTAACCCCTTCATGATCTGTCACCAACCGTGTGGGAGTTATAATGGCTGATACCAGTGAGTGGGGGAAATGCAGCAGAGATTTGGAAGGGGTTAAAAAAGCATTCATCATTTCTGACATGTGCCTGTTCTCTCTCCGACCTCTCTTCTGGAGTTTGCTGCTTAAATGTTTGTCCTCCAGTCAGGCATTTAAACAACTCGCGCCCTGATCCAGGCTCTAAAGAACCCACTTTAAAAAACCCGTACTAATACCAGCGTGGCTCTCTGCATTGTCTATGAATAATTAATTGCCTCCTTTGCAATGGTCTAGCGCTAAACCAGCAGTGACTTTTTTTGAGCGCGGTTGGGCACACGGTTTTTCACCCTAATTGTGTTATTATATACATGTGTAAGATTAGCACAGGAAAATGTGCATCATTTCATGTGCAAACCCACAGCAGATCTTCAACAGCATATTACATCTGCCCCATTGTACTGCTGAGCTACCTGCTACCTGCACCAGTGAACACTACACTTCCTGAAACTAGCTGAGAGAGAAAGAAAGAAAGTCCCTTTACCCCAGCCAGGTTAAACTAGGGCTAGCCCAGGGACTGCTTGTTTGGAAAAAGGCAAGGATGCCAAAGGAAAAAAAAACACTACTGAAGGAATGGCTAGAAAAAGAGATTGCTGAAGCCACCAATGGTGAGAGGGAGGCACATGAAGAAATGGCCACCTGCGGTGAAAAAGGAGGGTGAGTAGAAAAGAAAAACAGGAAAGCAAACTGGCCAATTAAAGAACCTGACTGTGGAAGCTGGGCCTTAAGTAGAGGTCCCTGCCTGCATCATCTAACTGCCCCTCCCACTCTGATTGGATGGTGATCCTTGATTGTGCCCCTTCCATGCTACCAAGCAAAACTTCACACCGGGGGAAAGCAAACAAAGGAGTAGATATGGGGACGGAGACCACATGGAATGCAGAAGTGCGCTGGCCCCACTGCAACCATCCAGCTCAGCTCTGGGTTTGCAGAAGGAAAGAGCTTCACAACCTGTGTCTTCTTTCTCTGAAATCATAGGATTAACTGATTTTTGCTTTCATTTTCAACTTTAAAAAATGGGATAGGCTGGTTTAAAAATTGCTTCAGCATGATTGGTCCTCCTCCTTCCTTGCGCCCTCCCTAACTGGCTCCACTCTTATGCCACATCATTCAATTCAGGTGCAAAAAAACTGAGCATAAAAACATCATGCTTTACATTTTCCCTTTTGTTTCCAAATGAATGCACACATCCCTCTAAGGAATATCATCATTCTTTATTTCTTCCTTAAAGCAGTTCAACTAACACATTGTCTCAGCAGTTTCACCTTTAGTGTCCTCCCTCATAGTCTCACTATTGAAAAAAACATAATCCCTCTCTGTCCAGCATTAACCCTTAGGATAATTAGAAGGCAACATGCATGGTCCAATATTTACAACTGACTCTGGTCTCTGTCTTAGGGATTGCTTGATGACTTTAGGTTCAATACGTCAGGATTCATGACTGTCTCCTGGGAGACAGCTTCAGGTTCTGAAGCAGAGAGCCAGATCAGACTGGCAGATGTCCCAGAAAGTAAAAGAAATCAACTTAATCTTGTTTTTGCTGATTGTATCCTTATCACAGGGATCAGGGCTGCCAGATCAATTTGATTGTTTCCAGTGCCTCCTGCAGAATACATGACATTTTGATCAGACTTATAATGATCCCAAACACTAGCTTGCTTAGAACAGCTTCATCCAAATGTCAGATATTCTCCCTGCTCAAAGCCTTCCTTACTAACTTTGATATTGAACATTGCATACTGTATGTGCCTAGAGGCAAAGACTCAACGTTAAGTTCTTGTTTCCTCATTGTTTGATGCATGAATACAGATTATTGCATAATTGGTAACTATGCCTGCATATTTAAATGTATCTGACCTTTTCTAAACAACAAGAAAAGCAATAGGAGCCTATGTAATTCTTCTTTCAAATATATTTTTGTATAACAAACGTTATCCTGAAATTGTTTTTGAATTTTAATTTAAAAAGGTAATGTGTAACATAAAATATTATGATCCCCATAAGTTTTCTTAGTACCACTAAAATGTAGTAGTTGGTTCAGTTGAAGATAAAATGATATAATTGTAACCCTTCCCAGAAGGGCAAATAAAAGGTAAAAGGGTCTTCTGGCTCTGTGAAAGAAAGCACGGCATTGATCTCTCAGAAGAGTTCACTGAAGGATGGGTCAAGAAGATGCATAGTGGACACGCGCCTAAAGTCAAGGGAGGTTTTTTTTTCCCCATGAGCTGGACAGAGAACCATGTAAATTAGGTCTCCCTTCAATGAACCCCCTTCTGGCTGCTCTTGCAATGTTGTTTCCCAGAAGCTCACATGGTTAAAGAAACTCCAAAGTTATATTCAAGAACCAACTTTTATTTTCCTGAGGTTACGAGCAATCAGAAGTTACAACAAACTTAATACAGACTGATTAAATCAGGAGCTAACAGGTTTCCACTGCCAGGTTGTAGCAGAACAACTTATTCATCAAAATGGTAATATTACCAATTTCTACTTTCCAAACGTTTTGGACTACCTTTCCATTTGTTACTCCTTAAATTCCTCCCACAAAACACCATGGTTGTTTCATCTTCAAATGGTTCCCATAACACTATACTCCCTTCTCAACAACCAATTTCTAATACCCTTTTGATGTCTACAAATACCTTTCAAGACACTCAAAATGCTCTTTGAGGTCTTGACAGAGTTCCCTGAATTCCTTATCTTAAGCCTCTTTGGATATCTTCACTTCAAGGTTCTTCTTACTGATGGGATGCAAGGTTTTTCTTCTTTCTACAATCAACCTAGGTTGAGTCTCTGGTTACTTCCCCTTGCAGAGAAATACTTCCATGTCCTGGGATTTTCCCCTTGTGAGAGAAAGCCCCTGCAGAGCCCTCCAAGCATATCAGCCTTCTGTGGCTCTCTCCATCACTCCTTTCACCAAACTGAACTGAGGATTCTATAGTTCCCCTTAGCACTCACCCCAGAGAAGCTTGCCTTCTCCTCTTAAAGGAGACACACCACTTAGAATTCAGCCACAATACTTCCATAGTTTTCCTGTGTACAATTCTGGTCGCCACATCTCAAAAAAGATATAATTGCGATGGAGAAGGTACAGAGAAGGGCTACCAAAATGATAAGGGGAATGGAACAACTCCCCTATGAGGAAAGACTAAAGAGGTTAGGACTTTTCAGCTTGGAGAAGAGACGACTGAGGGGGGATATGATAGAGGTGTTTAAAATCATGAGAGGTCTAGAACGGGTAGATGTGAATTGGTTATTTACTCTTTCGGATAGTAGAAAGACTAGGGGACACTCCATGAAGTTAGCATGGGGCACATTTAAAACTAATCAGAGAAAGTTCTTTTTTACTCAACGCACAATTAAACTCTGGAATTTGTTGCCAGAGAATGTGGTTCGTGCAGTTAGTATAGCTGTGTTTAAAAAAGGATTGGATAAGTTCTTGGAGGAGAAGTCCATTACCTGCTATTAAGTTCACTTAGAGAATAGCCACTGCCATTAGCAATGGTTACATGGAATAGACTTAGTTTTTGGGTACTTGCCAGGTTCTTATGGCCTGGATTGGCCACTGTTGGAAACAGGATGCTGGGCTTGATGGACCCTTGGTCTGACCCAGTATGGCATTTTCTTATGTTCTTATGTTCTTATGTTCCTAACTGTACATGCCTAGTATGATATTACCATAGATGATGCCATCTAGTGACAGTTAAATAGAACTACTCCATAGTTAATTTCTGCAACACTTAACCATGATCAACTATTTGCAATAAAACCCCAGCAGGAGACAAGGAATCTCCTCCACCCAGAATCTTTTCTAAGGGTCTTCTCAGTGACCAAAAGTCTCCATTTGGGAGGTCTGACACATAGGGGCAGATTTTTTAAAAGTACGCGTGCGTGTACTTTTGTTCGCGCACCTGGTGCAAACAAGAGTACGCCGGATTTTAATAGATATGCACATAGCCACGCGTATCTTTTAAAATCCAGGGTTGGCGCACGCAAGGCTGTGCAAAATCGGCAGCCTGTGCGCCCTGAGCCGCGCAGCCTGCCTCCGTTCTCTCTGAGGCCGCTCCGAAATTGGAGCGGCCTCGGAAGAAACTTTCTTTCCGGCGCCCCCCCACCTTCCCTTTTTTTCCCCTAACTAACCCGCCACCCCGGCCCTAAATAATCCCCCCCCCACCTTTATTTCAAAAGTTATGCCTGCCTGAGACATGCGTAACTTGCGCGCCTGGGCCGACTGCCAGCACGCCATGTTCCAGTCCGGGGGCTGGTCCAGAGGCCGTGGCCACATCCCCCGGAATGCCCCGATGATGCACCTGCCGCGACACGCCCCCGGCACGCCCCCCCCCAGGAAAGCCCCGGGACTTACGCGCATCCCGGGGCTTGTGCACCCCGCCGAGCCTGTGCAACATAGGTTCGGCACGTGCAGGGGGTGGAAGGGGCAGCTTTTCGGGGGTTACGCGCGTATCTTACATGTGTACCCCTTTGAAAATCTGCCCCATAATTACTTAGTTTTAAAAAATAGTGATATATCTTTTATTATTAATCTTCAACTACATGTGTCATAATTTTGTAAGAGCTTTCCCATATCTGGCAAAATCAGTTTGAGCTTGATTTACTAAGTTTTTCCACCACACCCCTCCATTCTGTGGGTCATTTTCAAAGGCATTTCTGAAGGTAAAACAGTTTTATACCAGTAGAAGTGGCCTGTTATAAAATTTGTGAGTAAACTTACACACTTATGTCCTTATGGTGGACAGGTTTACCCAGTCTAAGCCAAGGCATTCCCAGTGGCACTGGTGGAGAAATGTTTATACTTATGTACAGACTTTTGCATTTTCAAAAGCATGCAAGTAAAATTCCCCAACAAATTTCTGTGTATGATTTAACAGGCATAATTGTGTGGGGGTTGTTTTGATGGAATAATTTTCAAATGTGAAAGGAGGTGTGTACATTTTCTTTGGAAATGGATAACTTAAGCACATATTTTCAATTTAATTTAAATTACCTCCTATATGCATATGAATATGTTTTTCCCTGAATAATGCCATATTCATATATTTTCTCCTTTTGTAACAGATTGGTTCCTGGATTAGTTTCACAGTTATGACACAAACACTTCCAGGTAAGATTAAAAGGAACTATAAATTATTCTAACATGTAGATTTTTCTCCGATTATTTCCTATCCCTAGTGCTGAAAAATTGTGGATGACCACATTAAATCTAAGAGTTGTCCATGAAAAAGCATACAGGAATTCTATATTGGCTCTTTAGTGAAGGCAACTCGGGTTCTCTTCTAGAGGTCTGCAGCCAATTAGGGATGTGAATCATTTTTTGACCATTTAAAAAATTGTCCGATATTTTTTAAATCGTCAAAAATCGTTAGAGTGCGCGATACAATAGAAATTTTCCCGATTTATCGTGAAAAATTGTTACTCCCATTAGTGTCCACTAATGGGAGTTATTTGGGGGGAGGGCGGGAAAACTGGCACACCAAAACAACCCCTAAACCCACCCCGACCCTATAAAACTAATCCCTTACCTTCCCCCACCCTCCCGAACCCCCCCAAAACTTTTTACGAGTACCTGGTTGTCCAGTGGGGGCACGGGGACCAATCTCCCGCTCTCGGGCCATCAGCGCCATTTTGGCTGCCACTCAAAAATGGCGCCGATGGCCCGATAAAAAAAACAAAACACCTGACCCTTTAAAAATGACCCATTACCTTCCCCCACCCTCCCGATCCCCCCAAAACATTTTAAAATTACCTGGTGGTCCAGTGGTCATCCTGGGAGCGATCTCCCATTCTCGGGCCTTCGGCTGCCACTCATAAAGATGGCGCCGATGGCTCTTTGAACTTACCATGTGACAGGGCATCCGTGCCATTGGCCGGCCCCTGTCACATGGTAGGAGCACTGGCTGGCCGGCGCCATCTTCAAAGATGGCCGCCACATCGTGAGATGTGGCGACCAAAATTGTACACAGTATTCAAGGTGTGGTCTCACCATGGAGCAATATAGAGGCATTATGACATTTTCTGTTTTATTAACCATTCCCTTCCTAATAATTCCTAAAATTTCGTTTGCTTTTTTGACTGCAGCACACTGAGCTTTTAAAGTATTATCCACTATGATGCCTAGATCTTTTTCCTTGGTGGTAGCTCCTAATATGGAACCTAACATCGAGCAACTACAGCGAGGGTTATTTTTCCCTATATGCAACATCTTGCACTTGTCCACATTAAATTTAATCTGCCATTTGGATGTCCAATCTTCCAGTCTTTTAAGGTCCTTCTGTAATGTATCACAAACTGCTTGTGATTTAACGACTTTGAATAATTTTGTATTATCCACAAATTTGATAACCTCACTTGTCGTATACTTTTCTAGATCATTTATAAATCTATTAAAAAGCACCGGTCCAAGTACAGATCCCTGATGCACTCCACTGTTTACACTTTTTCACTGTAATCCATGAAAGGACATTGCCTCCTATCCCATAACTTTTTAGTTTTCTTAGAAGCCTCTAATGAGGGACTTTGTCAAATGCCTTCTGAAAATCCAAATACACTACATCTACCAATTCATCTTTATCCACATGTTGGGCTTGATGAATCCTTGGTATGACCCAGCATGGCAATTTCTTATTAACCCCTTCAAAAAAATGAAGCAGTTTTGTTAGGCAAGACTTCCCTTGGGTTAATCCATGTTGACTGTGTCCCATTAAACCAGTGTCTGCTTTGCTCTCATTATTGTCAATGAAAATGATTTAAACACGTTTTTATTTCCCCTCTCATTGCAAAAATAGGCAGCTTAGGTGTAACAGCCCTTGCCATTACTGCAGTTATTATTTATTTAGTTAGATTTGCATTATTTCTGTTCCAAATGTAAATCAATGTTATGGACATACAAAACAATACAAATAAAATTAACCTAATCAATAAAATCCTAAATAATAAACAATTACATAATAAACATGAAACATAAACAATGCTATAAAATAAGCATTAATTAAAATTAAAATTGAATATGCCAGAATAAAAATGTAAAGGACAAAACTTACCTTTCAAGAATGTCTTGGTCCTAATGATACCAAAAATTTCAAACGGCGCCAAAATGTTCTGGGGAATTGGTCATGTAATAATCAAAATATATAAATAAGTAACACCCCAGTGAATTTTTAAAATTTTGCAAATTATTAAATTATTGATAACAATTCTCTGCTCACAACCAAGTCTTTGTTTAAATGACCACTGAAAAAGATTTTTTTGGAAAGGTCAACTGCAATGTGTGGTGAAACACATGCAAGCTGCCTGATTTGCTAAAACCGCAAAATTTTTAGACAAGTAGAGGAAGGGTTTCATATATAAATGTTTCAGCCCAACATATGGTCTGATAAATTTCCATGTATAATCATCAACCAATCCTCCTCCACCTGTTATATTATTTTTAGCTCCGTGCAACCCTAGTAAAAACTGCAACACATTTTTTGTCCCATTATTCCTTAAAGACAATTTGTATTTATATGTAGAATTCGAATATCATTTAATTGAGCATAGCTTTCAGAGTCCCGACTTATCTGATGATGTTAAATCCACCCGACGTAGCTACGTTTCTGGTCCACGACGGAACCTTTCTTCAGGGGATACGTTCTTCTGAAGCAGTCGGTGTAACGATAGCTGAAAATGAAGCTTCAAAAGAGATTTTTACCAGGCGCCATAGAGCGCTCTTGCTCTCTACAAACCTCTCGCCAACGATCCAAGCTTTTTAAACTAGAGGCACAGATGGTTTCGCTACCAATCACAACACACATCGCTATGACGTCATCACATATTCATTCAAACTAAAGAGCCCCAATCAAGAGCTTCATTCATTCCCTGAGGGGCTTGCGTGTTCAAAGTAAAGATCCAAAACGCTTCGCATTTATTCAGCAATTCTTCCCGATTCCCTCCTCACGGCTTGAGAGGTATATGATCTAAAGCAGTCCATCTCAAAGTACTGTACGAGTGTCCATGCTCTTCACAATGTGCAACAATAGGCGCAGATAAGGTGGATGTGTTTAATTTTGATTTGTGTTCATTCAACCTCACTCTGATCTTGCGGGTTGTCCTGCCAATATATAACCCTGGGCACGGACAAATAATTGCGTAAACAACATGGTCAGAATTGCATGATGTGTTGTGTTTACGGTATACCCGATACCCTGTTACCGGTTCTTGCCAGCTCAAGCCCTCAATACAATTCGTACAGTGAGAACATTGCCCGCACTTATGATGTCCAGTGATTGAAACCTGTGCATTTATCGGAGCTTGAGCGTGTACCAGCTTATCTCTAATATTCGCGCCAAGTGTAGTGACGATTAGTGGAGTGTCTTCAAAAATCTTATGTAATGCTAATACATGCCAATGGCGTCGAATCGATGATGATATAATGTTTGTGGCCACTGACTGTTTTAGAACACAAACTAATTGTGGACTGTCTTTTGAAGGTTTGTACTGTAATAGACTTTGTCTGTCCGAGTATTTGGCCCTTTTATAGGCTTTCCTGATTGCTGATCTCGGATACCCCCGTTCTAAGAATCGATCGCGCAAAATTGCTGCTTGGGTTTCAAAATCGCTCGTGGTGGAACATATACACTTTGCGCGAAAAAACTGGCTAGCAGGTAGCCCGCATTCGACGCCATTGGCATGTATTAGCATTACATAAGATTTTTGAAGACACTCCGCTAATCGTCACTACACGTGGCGCGAATATTAGAGATAAGCTGGTACACGCTCAAGCTCCGATAAATGCACAGGTTTCAATCACTGGACATCATAAGTGCGGGCAATGTTCTCACTGTACGAATTGTATTGAGGGCTTGAGCTGGCAAGAACCGGTAACAGGGTATCGGGTATACCGTAAACACAACACATCATGCAATTCTGACCATGTTGTTTACGCAATTATTTGTCCGTGCCCAGGGTTATATATTGGCAGGACAACCTGCAAGATCAGAGTGAGGTTGAATGAACACAAATCAAAATTAAACACATCCACCTTATCTGCGCCTATTGTTGCACATTGTGAAGAGCATGGACACTCGTACAGTACTTTGAGATGGACTGTTATAGATCATATACCTCTCAAGCCGCGAGGAGGGAATCGGGAAGAATTGCTGAATAAACGCGAAGCGTTTTGGATCTTTACTTTGAACACGCAAGCCCCTCAGGGAATGAATGAAGCTCTTGATTGGGGCTCTTTAGTTTGAATGAATACGTGATGACGTCATAGCGATGTGTGTTGTGATTGGTAGCGAAACCATCTGTGCCTCTAGTTTAAAAAGCTTGGATCGTTGGCGAGAGGTTTGTAGAGAGCAAGAGCGCTGTATGGCGCCTGGTAAAAATCTCTTTTGAAGCTTCATTTTCAGCTATCGTTACACCGACTGCTTCAGAAGAACGTTCCCCTGAAGAAAGATTCCGTCGCGGACCAGAAACGTAGCTACGTCGGGTGAATTTAACATCATCAGATAAGTCGGGACTCTGAAAGCTATGCTCAATTAAATGATATTCGAATTCTACATATAAATACAAATTGTCTTTAAGGAATAATGGGACAAAAAATGTGTTGCAGATTTTACTAGGGTTGCACGGAGCTAAAAATAATATAACAGGTGGAGGAGGATTGGTTGATGATTATACATGGAAATTTATCAGACCGTATGTTGGGCTGAAACATTTATATATGAAACCCTTCCTCTACTTGTCTAAAAATTTTGCGGTTTTAGCAAATCAGGCAGCTTGCATGTGTTTCACCACACATTGCAGTTGACCTTTCCAAAAAAATCTTTTTCAGTGGTCATTTAAACAAAGACTTGGTTGTGAGCAGAGAATTGTTATCAATAATTTAATAATTTGCAAAATTTTAAAAATTCACTGGGGTGTTACTTATTTATATATTTTGGTCCTAATGATAACATTCATAGTAGTTTTCACAACATATACAACATCTCTATAATTCATAACTAAGCATTTGTTTCCCTCTCTCTCTCTCATTTCCACTTACAGCTCATCCCTGAAATCTCATCTGTCATGCATAGATTTACATGGCAATTCATACAGCAAAACAGAAACAAAAAGAGAATTACATGGAATTAATATTAAACATTTAGAAAACAAAATATAAAATTAAGCATTTAAACATAGGTTCTTTGCTGCTTTTAAATAAAAGGACTGTGTGGCAGACTAATTCTGGGCCCTTTCTTCAGGTCTCATACTGGACAAATGTTTGGGATTTGGAGGAGTGGAAGGGGGAAGGGCACTAACCCTCCTGCTCTAGTACAAGCATTCCTAACCCAGTCCTCAGGACACACCCAGCCAGTCTGGTTTTCAGAATATTCTCTGAATATACATGAGCTACATTTATATGCATGGCCTCCATTGTATGTACATCTCTTGTATGTAGATTTATTGTGAATATCTTGGAAACCTGATTGGCTGGGTATGTTCTTCTCACTATCAGCTGGGTTGGCTCCATTGTTATCCTCTTCAAGATCAGTCAGGTAATGACAGCAATTTCCCCCAAAATTTCTGTGCACAATTTAGCAGGTTTAAATGTTTACTATGTTTACTATGCACCCCTGTTTTATGTGAACCAGCACGATGTGACTGCTGTCTCGAATGCCGGTATATAAAAATCTGAAATAAATAAATAAATAAATAGGTAGTTTCAGTGGAAACTACATTAGAAGATCCACAGCTGTTGCTACAAATGCAGCATAAGAAAATAGTTTAAAGAGCACTAGAGAGTGGCCATGGGTTGGGAAACAGGCAGGAGAGCAAAAGAAGGCCAAACTCCAGCTGGTTCCTCACAAACAACAGTTTATTTGCAGAAGACAAAATGTTCTGTTGGGGAAGTGCTAGAGAGAGATCCCGATTCTGGGGAGATGTGTGCCCTTAGACCACAACACGACTGCAGAGAGGAGCTCCGTGGAAGCACCGCGGCAGGCAAGATATGTCCAAGCATGGGAAGAGCAGGCTGACCACCGATCCCTAACCTCTGCCGAACTTGCACGCACAGGTAGAGACCCAACAATGCAATGCTGGTCTCTGGGGGTAGCCCTCCGTCCACTCGATAGCCCTTTCAGACCTGCCACTAGGGAGTGGCAGATGTAGCATGATGGACAGAGGTCAAGGACAGATGGTACTGGAACTAGGAACAAGATGGATCCTCGGACTTGGACTAGGCTCGAAGACTTGAACAAGGCGAGGTTACTAGGAACTTGGAACGCAGACGAGATGAGGATGCTTGGAACTTGGAACTCAGATGAGATGAGGATACTTAGAACTTGGAACTCAGACACAAGATGCTAAGACGTGGAAGGAAATCAGATGTAGACTGAGGAGAGGATTCCAGCTACTCAGATGAGGACTTGGAACTTGGAAGGGCTCAGACTTGGAACTCAGATGAGATGAGACAAGGATTCTTGGAACTTGGAACTTGGATGAGACCACTTGGAACTTGGAAGGGACGAGGACAAGGACCCAGGGTACTCTGAGACTTAGACTGGCACTGCCCCTCAGGGCGCCCTACAAAGCCAACATGGGCTGGTCATGGACCACCCATCCCACTGCGCGCCCTACACAACCTGAAGAGGCTGGTCACGGACCACGCGGAGAGCAGAACATGCACAGGACTGAGGCTCAGGACAAAGGAGGAATCCTGGCAGTGCTCGAAGACAGATCCAACTGGAAGAGGGCTCCAGCCACCAGACATAGCCACTGGATCAATATGGATTTACTCCCATGAAAGGTCAGCTGGAGACGAGGTCCAGGGTGAGGCGAAACTGGACCCGGAGCTAGGGATTGACAGTACTTCAGAATCAGGACTGTTCAAAGGACATCAGTATGGAGACGTGGAACTTGGAACTCGGAACATCAAGACCAGGACTTGGAACTCAGGAATTGGAACATCAGGACTGAAACATAAGGCATCAGACACAAGAGAACATCGGTACCTCAGGACATCAGGACATCAGGGCGTCTGGATATCTAGGGCATCTGGACATCAGGAACCTCTAGAGAGGAGGATCTCAGGGACGTCTGGAGCATGACAGATGAAGACATCAGAGGACAGAGACATCTGGACATCCGGAGATAAGGGGACATCTGGACATCCGGAGATAGGGAGACGTTTAGACATCTGGAGAAAAGGGGACATCAGGAGATTTGAAAACAGGAAGGCATCTGGACATCTGAAGATGCGGGAATGTCTAGACATCTGGAAACATGGAGACATCAGGACATCTGGAGACAATGGGGCAGGATCCAAAGAGAGACCAGAACATGGACCGAAGTTGAAGACGAAGGTTCAGGAACCATGGACAAAGACAAGGACTACCAACGAGGAACAGACTGCCTTGAAGAAGTGAAGAAGGATCACGGGGGGCTCCTGGAATGAAGAGCTGGAACCGAAGATCCAAGAGCAGTCCAACTCCATGACCAACTCCTTGCAAAGGCAACAATGGAATGAAGAAAGGCCTTCTTAATAGGGCAGAAGAGGAAACGCCTAGGAACATCAACAGGAGGAGCCCAGGAGGACATACCACTGCTAGCTCTTTAAAAGAAGAGAGGAGGAGCAGCCGCATGCCTAAGAAAGAGGCAGGACCTTGGAGAGCGGCTTCCTGCTGCACAGGAAGAAGCAGGCCCTGACATGAGTGGCTCCCTGCTGTGAAGCAAAGAAGATTGATGGCAGCTCCCTGCCTCATGAAAAGGCACTCCTAAGTGGCCTCCTGGCCGCAGAAGAGGACCTGAGCAATGGCGGCCTCAGGGAGGCCTCCAGGCCACTGTAGAGAGCTGGCGGCGTCCTAGCCATGAAGAAATGATGGTGCGGTGGTGGCCACCAGGGCATAGGAGAAAGGGCTTCGGGGCGGCCTCCAGGCCACAGGAGAGGCCCTAAAAACAGCGGAGTCAGCGGCGGCCTCCAAGCCATGAACAAGAGTGTCAGTGGCAGTCCTTCCCCTCAGCCACAGGAGGGAAGCAGGAAGTGGCGGCAGCATTAGCGACGACTGGCCCACCACAGAGAGGAACATTGGCAGTGGCCTCCTGGCTGTGAAGAGAGGCGGTGATGGCAGCGGCCCACTGTGGAATGACAGAGGCAGTGGGGGAGATGTCAGCAGCCTCTGGGCTGCGAGGAACAGCACTGAAAGGCTGGCAGAAGAAGGTAAGAGGCTTCTCGCGACTAGGTCCGCTGGCAGCATCGCAACAATTCAGCATAAAGCCTGCTTACCTCAGCAGTCTCTTGTATCTGCTCAAAACTCTCAAATATAGGTAGCCCTTGCATAGGAAGCCTTCCTTCTTCTCCCTTCTAGTCCTCAACTTCTTATCCTGTAGTGAAGGGAGTCTCCCTCGGCCCAGAGTCATTTACGGGTTTAATTCTTAAGGAGAACCAGCCCATAGAGTAATGGATGGTCCTTTAAGTTGTTCTGAGGAGTTTCCTATATACTCTCTCACTGGACTGTAATAATCTGAACACTGTTAAAAGGCATGAAGATATGTGGAATTGAAAAAAAGAAATCAGCAAATACTATAGGAAGGTGTGGCTATGTGATATGAGTTCCTTTCTTTTTAAGCAATGACAAATGGATATGTAGTTGAAATGACTGTGTGTTGAGGAGCTTATGAGCCCCTTTTCAATACCCATAATGGTCTATAGGCAATCTTTAACTGCAGAGTGCTAGTTTCCCATCATATCAGTACTGTTCATGAGCAAAACTAGATTAGGTACTGGTAACCTTCATGATTTGCAGACACACTCTGCTTGGCACACTTCTCTGTACAATGCTAACAAAGTAACAATTTAAAAACGTATGGGCCAGCTGAGGTCTTTCGCAATATATGAGATCAACATAACAGGTGTACAGATAGAAAAGGTTTGGAGGCAGCAGTCAGTTGAGAGAAGAGTGGGCTCTGGTCATCCAACCTCTCTGAAGGAGATGTTCAAGTTGTTTGCCATTCCTCTAAAAATTATTGTCAACCATTGACTAGATGAAAAAATGCTTGCATATCAATGTTCATGAGATCATTCATGGGCTAGCTCTGTGATTCTCCTTTTGTCACACAGAGAGAGTAACTGTAACACTATTTGTAGTCTCCCTTCTTCCCTTCTCCTTTGGAAATGCTTGATGTTTATTATGCAGTGCCTAATGCGACTGCATACTGATGAAGGAGTAGTACTTTACAGCTTGTTGACAAGAAAGTATGAAAGAAGAGGCATATATGTATGGTTTCTGAAATTCTTGCTAAATCCCCAACTCTGATGTGATGGCCAGATGTTATAGCAGTAGGAATCAAGTGAGGTGTCAAAATTAACAAAGACCTTCCCTGTGTTAAATTACTTTGGAGCCAACACACTCAAGTTTAACAAGCATAGAAGGACGGTAACTTTCAAACCGGTGGGCAGGCTCACATTGGCGTGCGTTAAGCAGCCTGCATCCAGGGACATGGTGATTTTATAACTTGCATGCATGTAAGCACACATATTATAAAATAGCCTGCCCATGAGCATACATGCACCAAATTTTAAGTGGGTGCACAAATCCTGCTTCTTCCATATAAGTGGCGGGATTTTAAAAGGGGAACCTGCCCAAGCCATTTCCAGATTACCAGTTCATCCTCCAGTTTGCCCAGTTAACAGCTAGGTCTTTCACCCCTCCCTGATTGATAGCCTACACTCCCTCCAGTTACCGCAGACCCTTTAAACCCCTCAGAAATGGCTCAATCCTTTTATTGTCTGACTTACATGTCACCCATAGCAGAAGTAAAGTTACAAGGTAGGGGACCTCGGCGTGCGCAGCGGCGCACAAGTATTTATACGCTCATCTCTTGGGCGAGTCCCGAAACGCATGTGCCCTGCCTAGCCCATGCCCATGCGCTACCCCTTTTTGCAAACTTTTGAGATGTGTGCGCCTTGGCTTTTACACGCGAATCTGGGCACTTTTTAAAATACAGTCGGCACATGTGAGCCTGACTTCTTCATGCATCCCCAATTGATGCATGCACCGGGCTCTTAAAATTCACCTTTATGGCCTTTTAGAGGCCAATGCACTAAAACTCATGCTAAAAACTTTAACGCGCAAGATAAAACACTGCTTATACAAGTTATGAACATTTTAACATGTAGACAGTAAAAAATGTCACAATAGCCTGAGCATGCTATGTGTGTGCTGTATAACCTATAGAACTGCATCTTCTATGTACTAATAGCATTTGTGTACTAAATAGCAAGATGCCAGACCAAAATAGCATATATAAGCAAAAATGTGTGTGCATAGTCCTCTTTTTCTTGTGATCCAGCCTGCACGCTGAGAGTTGAACACAAGTAAGTCAGTCTTATCGCAATTCTGCTCATTCCTGAGAACAGATCCAGGAGAGCATATAGACCCTAGGAAAAGAGGTGAGAAAAAGACAAGACTACCATGAGGAATAACTATGCAAATGCCTATCACAGAGAAGAAGGTTTGGAACCAGAAGGTGTTTTGGCCATCCTTACCTCCCCCTACCACATCCATGCAATTAATGGCAGGAAGAGAAATCTGCCAGCTGTGAGCCAGTTGGATATTGATATCCTAACCCCACTTCCCCTATGAACACTTTCTAGCATTGAGTTAGCAATAGTACAAAGAGAGCAATTTTATATGACTGACAACACCACATGTGCTCTGTCCCTCAAACTATCCCAAGCCCACTACCACCATCCGGGGTCCTCTGAGTCAAGGGTGGGAGATTTCTTTCCTTTGTATCAATGGGATGGAGGTGCTGAGGCTGAGGGAGGAAAGTTCTGGTAGTCTTTCTTTTTGATAGATCTCCGAGGGGTTTGGTTTTGGTCTGATTTGGCCTTTCATGGAAGTCTTGTCTCTTTTTCAGCTTCTTTCCGGGGTTCCAGATGCTCCCCCACTTCTTCACCCAGAACTGACAAGCAGCCACATGAATCAGGCTTACTTTGTTATAGTTTCACAATTAAACTCTGGAATTTGTTGCCAGAGGATGTGGTTAGTGCAGTTAGTATAGCTGTGTTTAAAAAGGATTGGATAAGTTCTTGGAGGAGAAGTCCATTACCTGCTATTAATTAAGTTCACTTAGAGAATAGCCACTATTATTACTAGCATCAGTAGCATGGAATAGACTTAGTTTTTGGGTACTTGCCAGGTTCTTATGGCCTGGATTGGCCACTGTTGGAAACAGGATGCTGGGCTTGATGGACCCTTGGTCTGACCCAGTATGGCATTTTCTTATGTTCTTATGTAAGGGGTTGAGTCATGAGGAAAAGAGGACTGCACATGCTCCCTTTAGGGTATACACAGCATAAATAGCACTAAGATGCTATAAGTTCATTAAAGCTACAAATTTAGGGGTTAGTGTTCATGCCTGTAGCATGCAGATATTATTGTTTTAATTTCTTTTGCTTCCTACCTGCCAAAATTTAATGCAAAGCCGATTTTTAGATTAATTTTTGAAAGAATTTATGTACTCATAACCTAGTTTTATGCATGTAAACAACCTTTTTAAAAATCAACCAGGCACCAATGTGCACAAAAGTATGTACAGAACCCAAATTTTCACATACGTCTGCACAGCTACAAGAGATGGTCCAGAGCGCCGCGTGGGAGTGGAAAAAGGGTTTGCATGCATATCTTTGATTGTTGAAAGTATTCAGGTAAATCCCTATGCAAAATGTTACCCCTGCATGGAGCAGTGTAAATTTATGACGATAAGTTTAATACCGGCGCATGGGCGAACTTGTGTGCATGTTCGTCTGCCCACATCCAGGGACACATCCATTTTGCGCATGTATATGCATGTATGTTATAAAATAGCCTGGACTTGCAAATATGAGTGTGCAATTTTAAATGGACATGCATATGTACACGCAAATCCCGTATCTACCGCGCAAGTGGGACAATTTTAAAAGGGATGTCCCAATGCCATTCACAGTTTTCACAGTTTGGTCCAGTTCACCCAGTTAGGAATATGACTCATAAACCGCCTCTAATTTAAAAGCCTCTCTTCCCCCCTGTTTGCCCTGACCCTCAAAACCTGCTGCCTTGCCTATATTTTTGGTATTACTACTTGCATGCCATTCATAGCAGAAGTAAATATACATGGCGGGGACTCCAGCAAGTGCAAGGCCCTGACACACCTATGCCCCACCCAGATCACGGCCATGCTCTGCCCCTTTTTGGAAACTTTTTACTTGTGTGTGCGGCAGGAAATACTCATATCTTTGGGTGGTTTTTGAAATTCGTTCGGTGCATGCCAGTCCAACTTGTGTGCATATCTCCCGATTTTGGTGGATCGGCCTTTTAAAATTCACCTTTATGTGGGTATGGCTATATGTTCAGTGGGACAACCTGCAAATTTTAAAGCAAAATTATAACTTTGAAAATCCAGGCTAAAATCTGCAGATACTTAGTCATCACAAACTTTAGACTTGTATGAACTATTGCGAAATTACCCCCTAACAGACATTTTAGTAAGCATATTACATTTGTAGTGATACGCAGAAAGAGAGGTTAACTTTCAAACAAGTGTGTGCGGTAGCATATAAGAACGAATATGGCCGTGATCAAATCTACACATTTATTTTATAACCTATCGGCCAGATTTTAAAACTTTTGCGCGGGCGTAGATTTGTGCACGCAACCCAGCATGCACAAATCCACGCCCGATTTTATAACATGCACGTGCAGCCCTGCGCATGTTATAAAATCCAGGGTCGGCGCATGCAAGGGGGTGCACACTTGTGTACCTTGCGCACGCCGAGTCCTAGGGGAGCCCCGATGGCATTCCCCATTCCTTCCGAGGCCTCTCCGATGGCTTTCCCTCCGATGACTTTTCCTCCGAGGCTGCTCCGATGGCTTTCCCCGTCCATTGCTCCTACCTTGTGACAGGGGCCGACCAATGGCCCCGGTAGCCCCTGTGACATAGTAAGGGTAAAGGCTATTGGCACCATTTTGAATACCAGCAGCCGACGGCCCGAGTGCAGAAGATCGCTCCAGGACCCCTGCTGGACCACCAGGGACTTTTGGCAAGTCTTGGGGGGGGGGGGAGTCAGGAGGGTGGGGGGTTTATTCATTAATGATACGTTGCATTCGTGGGGGTTCACCATACGTTTCAGAACCCCACAAATGCAACGAATAGGGACCTATACATTGTGGATTGCACATTCGTTCAAAACGAAGGCACATCCCTACCTTTCTTACATATGTATATGTGCGTGCAAAAGTGAAAATGTGTGAATATTTTATACATTTATAAAATGCAGAATACATTAGTAGATGCTACTTATCTGTGTATATGCTAATTTTTACACGCATAGCATTTTTAGCATGTTTTAATGCATTAGCTCCTTAATATTTATTTATTTATTTATTTATTTTTTTTTTTAACTTTTATATACCGACATTCTTGCATTAAATGCAAATCATGCAGGTTTACAGTGAAACAGAAAAAGCAGGAAAAAATTCCTTAGACGAATACAATGAAACAGCTTAGTTAACAAAGGAAACATAAAAATATAAAATATATGTTAATTTCATAACTGATGCAGTACTTTTTTGTGTGACGTTTATTATTATTACGATTGATTTCCCTTTTTTACCTATCCAATATTGTTCATTGTTTCCTAAACATATTTACATGAAGCAGTGTGATGATTTAAGCTTTCAATCTGCACTGAAGACATCACATGATAATGCTTTGGCACTTCCTTCATCCTATGTCAGATATTGCTGACATTGAAAAAGTGTTGCATCTCCAAAACGTTATAATGACGCTCATGCATATTGTAATGAGCCCACAAAATGCATTTGCTTGAATTTTTTCTAAATACTAAATGGGTTTGAATCGAGCCCTTAAGATTTTGAGTGGAAAGAAAGATCTATGAAAGGTGATGAATGGGAACCTGTAAATTGTTTAGGAGAATTTAGAGGTAGGCTATTACTGTTTGTGAATATCAAGCTAATGCTAGAGGTGATGAAATTGGAAGTATCCTCTGTGGATAAGAGTTTTATTTTTTTAATTTTTTATGGAAAAGAATCAAAATGCACCACCTATGCAAAAATTCTGCACCTTTTCAGAACTCATGTTTCCAATGATACACAGAGGTGGTACTGTACTATGTGGTTGAACTTTTTCATTAAGTAAACAAGAAGAAGGAAAACAATCAAGAATTTAAACTTACTTTAAAGTATGTCATTTTTTTCTCTTTTAGTTGGGATATTTGCTTTCCTAATGATCATCCAGATGTCACTGTGGGCCAGAAAGAAACACAAGATATACCTAAAGAAATGTAATACTTACATGAGAAGAAAAGCAGCTATTATTCCATTTATTCTATAAAAATCATAAAATAATTCTATGAAAAAAGTTACCTTACGGAGTTGATAACTAGTTCAATTACTGTTGTAACACTTTCATACTAGATTGAATATTTTCAAATGAAGTGAATTAAGTGAAAATAAAGTGGCATTAAATCCATTTGCCTAAGAAGACAATTTCACATTTGTGCATTAGAATTAATAAATCCAAGAAATCCAAAGAGCTCTGTTGACTTGGCCTGTATTTGATTACTGGCATTCGAAAAAGATAATTTTAGTGTTTAATATTTGTATTGATATTATCTGCAGTCAAATGCATCTAACTACACATATGCACACAAAATCATATACTCATGAACAAGTCTGATCATGTCATTACAGCATCAACAAAAATGTTCTTCCCTTCCCATTTACCCTCTTAAATTGTGCAAAGCAAATATAATCAGAACTCTGTACAACTAGATGTTGCATAGTAATAATCGCAAAACTACTGAAATGTTTTTAGGGTGGTCAAAGAATAAAACCCAGAAAAAAAATGAGGTCCTTTTTTTTTATTAACTGTAGCAATTGTCTTTTTTAATCAATCTGTTTTTGTACACAGATCAGTATATTCCAAAATCTGATCATTTGATGATATTTCCAGCTTCTAGAGTCAATCATAAGTGCTGGTAATAAAACTGTTTTATTATTTTTACCAATAGCTTGTTTGATATTCATCTGCGCCAATAGGGATCCAAACTTGAAAAGAAGAATGCTGTAATTCCAAAATATTTTTAGAAAGTGAAATGCTATTCCTGAGAGGTATTAAGTAATGAACAAGATTGTATGGGATAGAAAGGGCCAGTTCTAAGACTTCCCTGGATAAAAAGGGCATCTGGCTCAGACTCGTGATGGCCCAGTTAAGGATTTGAAAGGACCTTTGGTTTCATTTTTTATTTTTCATAGGGATTTATCAGTGTTTATTACAATAAAAACAAACAGATATTTATCTGGACAAATGGTGAGGGATTTTTTTCAACTGATTTCTCCCATTTTTGTTCTAATAATAAGAACAGATACATTACTGGTAAAAATAAAAATTGAAACTGCAGATCTCTAAGGTTTTGGCAGGGAAGGAAGGTGAAGCCTAATAGGTGAGAAGCCCCTAGATTCACTGGGGTTTGAAACCATGCAGGAAGATCTCTTCACTCCTGATTGGTGATTGAGCCATAGGGAAGTTAGGGAATAAGAAGGACCCTGGAGATGATATAAAGGGTAGAAGGTCATGATCCTCCCTTCCTTTTGCATTTGGCTAAGGTTTTCAATGTTGACAGCAGTGGCAGAGTAGAGGCAGGAGACCAGGGAAATCTGAGAGTTCGTCAGTGTCAGGGAGCAGGAGATGACAGTAGTCCTTGTGCAGTCCCAGTGAGGTCAGGAGGTCAGGCTTCAAAAGCAGCAGACATTGGGAAGCCATGGTCTGTCCTTTAGCTGCCACAACATGTAGTCAGAGTTTAGGGGGCTGTCGGAGTTAATGGGCTTCAGGAGTACTGGAAACTATTCAAAAAATCAAGCTGTCCAGGGCTCACAGGGCCAAGGAGATACTTCAGACCCTTTCTCAGACATTATGGGATGGAGGTGGAGTTTCAGAGGCTGTCAATATTGATGGTGTGGTGGTGCTGAGCATGGACCAGCAGTGGACAGTGGATGAAAGCAAAGATGTATGCAGTACCACAGTAGCATAGCAGTGATGTCAAAAAGAGGTGGGTGGGAGGGGGGGGGGGGGCATGTCAAAGAGTGCCAAGCTATCATGGACCAGTTTTGATGTGGGGATATTAGTAGAAGGTGAGAGCTCCTGGTACGGAGGTAATTGCTGACAAGCAGTAATGGAAAGCATTGGGCCAAAAAGCTGAGGAGATTAGAATACAGAGATCTGATGACCGAATGTGACTCTTAATTCTGCAGAACACATCAAGTAAACAGGGAATGCAGCAAGTTGATGTTTTACCTGTTCCTGCTGCCACACAGAATCCATGGAATGCAGCAGTTACATCAGTGGCTGCTGAATCTTGGTGCTGCTGAAGCCACCATTGCCGGAAGCAGGGAGTGTCTGGCTTAGCTTCTTTCACTATTTGCAAATTTAGTGGAATGCAGAAATGTTGGGAAATACCTGGAAAAGCCAGGTTAGCTATAGAGGTTTTATTTAACCCAGTCCCACAGGAAACACATGCAGGTATGAGGGTTCCAGGTAAATGAGGGGAACCTTTTAAAGGAGACACATTTTTCAGCATGAAGCATGCTATGTGTGGTACAAGCCAGCTGAATGAAGCTCTGAAGATTCTAAGATGACAATTAGCAGATTGACAGTTGGTACTCAGAGGGGACTGAGACAGGCAGAGCTCAGGAATCTCAATGCTCGGATGAGATGATGGTGCCAGGAAGAGGGATTCAGTTTTGTAAGGAATTGGAGAACCTTTTTGGAAAGTGGGAGTCTTTTCCAAAGGGACAGGCTCCACATTCATCAGGATGGAACTAGGCTGCTGGCACTAACCTTTAAAAAGGAGATAGAGCAGCTTTTAAACTAGAACAAGGAAAAAAACCAACAGTTGCTCAGCAATGCAAGATTCAGAGGGAGATATATTTGAAGGATACTAATGAAGCAAGAGAGTTATGGCATCCCAACACAGAGGCTCCAATAAAACCAAAAAGTAGTCCATTTGATTGTAAGTAAAGAATCACCTGAGCATAATGATTCCAAATTATTCCTAACAACTGAAAAGCAGGTTGTTAATACAAACAAATATCATACTTTGAAATGTGTGTAACTGTGTATGCCAATGCCTGAAATCTAAAAAGTAAGATGGAAGAGTTAGAGTGTATAGCAGTGAATAATGAGGTAGACATAATCAGCATCTCAAAGATATGGTGGAAGAGGATAATCAATGGGACAGTGTAATACCTTGGTACAAATTATATCACGATGATAGGGAGGATCAATTTGGTGTTGGGGGGGGGGGGGGGGTTATGTCTGGAATGGCATAGAGTCCAACAGGACTCATAATAAGACTAATAAGAGACTAAATGCACAAGAGAATCTTTATGGGTAGAAATCCTGTATGTGTTGGGTAAGAGTATAGCAATAGGAGTATATTACCATCCAAATGGCCAATTGATGAGATGGATGATGAAATACTAAGATAAATCAGGGAAACTAACCAATTTGGCACTGCAGTAATACTGGGAGATTTTGATTAGCTCAGTATTGATTGGGTAAATGTAGTATTAGGACATGCTAGAAAGGTAAAATTCCTGGATGGAATAAATGACTGCTTCATGGAGCAATTGGTTCAGAAGCCAACAAGAGAAGGAGCTATTTTAAATTTAGTTCTTGGGCACAGAATTTGGTGATAGTGGTAATGGTAAAATGATCAAATTTGAACTAATGACTGGAAATAAACACATAAACCTTTCAAACAGAAAACTTTGATAAAATGAGGAAAATTGTTAGAAAAAAAGTGAAAGGTTAAGAGTGTACAACAGGCATGTGGAAATTTTTTAAAAATACCATCTTAGAAGTGCAGTCCAGATGTATTTCACGCATTAAGAAATATAGAAAGAAAGCCAAACAATTGCCGGCATGCTGAAAAGGTGAGGTAAAAGAAGATATTTTAGCCAAAAAAACTTTCTTCAAAACCTGGAAGTAGAATTCATCTGAAGAAATTAGGAAAAAGCATAAGCATTGTCCAATTAAATATAAAACATTGTCAGTTTGCAGTCTCAACTCTGTAGGAAGCTCGTTCCACAGTTTAGGCCCAACCAAATAAATATTTCTTTCTCTTACCTGACTCAGGTGGACAGACTTTACTGATGGGATTACTAAAAGGCCCTTGGTTTGCAGATCTCAATTTTTTTTGTTGTTTATGTAAATGAAATGCTGCATTCAGTCAATCCATTTGGTCTCCATAGATATTTGTATGTAAAATACAGAGTACTTTAAATTGAGTACGATATTTCATTGGTAACCAGTATAGTTTTATTACTTTCGGCATTATATGATCACTTTTTCTTATTTCTGTTAACACCCTAGCAGCAGCATTTTGCAGTATTTGTAATGGACGTTTTATAGAGGCTGGTAGGCCTAGTAACAGTGAGTTGCAATAATCTGTACTAGAAGAGACAAATAATTGTAATACTGTTCTAAAATCTTCTTCAGTTAATAATGGCTTTAGACATCTCAATGTCAATAGTTTACTGTAGCCTTCTTTTAGTTTAGCAGAGATGTGTTTTTTAAAATTGAGCTCCATGTCGATAATTATACCAAGATCTCTAGCGTGCCTTGTTGGCTTAATTGTTATACCGTCTTGGAACGATAGGTTAGAAAATCCTACATCTCTCATTTTCCTTTCTAATAAAATAATTTCCGTTTTGTTGATGTTTAAAACCAGTCTCATGTGTGTAATTGTTTAATAATGTTTAAATACATAGCCGTTAATTTATATGTTTTTTCAAGTGCATCATTTATTGGGATTAAAATTTGAATGTCATCTGCATATATAAACTGTGTTAGGCCTAAACCGGCTAGTAGATGACACAGTAGCAATATATAAACATTAAATAGTGTTGCCAATAATCCTGAACCCTGCGGTACCCCAGTGTCAAGGCTAATTTTGTCTGACTTCATGTTATTGATTTGTACTTGCTAGGATTGATTTTTCAGAAATGATGTGACCCACTGTAAGGTTGTTTCTGTTATTCCAATTTCTACTAATCTGTTAAGAAGTATTGTATGGTTTACTGTGTCAAATGCACCCGAGAGATCAAATAGTATTAGTAGGTAGTTTTGTCAACTATCAAAGCCTCTCAATATAGTATCTGTTAACGCCAGTAATACAGTTTCTGTACTAAAATATTTCCTGAATCCAAATTGGGCTGGGAAAAGAATGAGGCAAAGGACAGCAGGTGCCATGTTGACTAATGGCAGCCACCAGCTAGCCCTGTCACTTCCAGGCTGCCACTAGACCTCCAGGCATTTATGGTGAGTCCTGGGGCATTTCAGGAGGGTTGTCAAGGGGGTTCAGCTGGTTGGGGAGTGCATAATAATCTATTAAATTAGCGGCTTGAGGACACTGAGTCGAGCTGCTCCACCATCCGCTATTTTTCTCAAAACTTTTCACATCTGAATAAAGGATTTTTCCTGTGAAAATGCCTCATAAGCGGAAGGGCAAGCTGAGGGTCTCCCCCCCCCCCCAGACTCACCCGGCCCAGAGGGACAGCGGTATATTACCGACTTCGTGACCATCTCTCCTTTGGTGGGGACTACGAGCGCTGCTGCGGGAGAGTTGAGAGAAGCGGCTCTCTCGTCAGGCGAAATCACCTTGAGCCCTATCAGAACCCTGAGGTCTGCTGGGCAGCTCTCCCTTCCGCGTCATTGACGGAGCTGGACTCCCCGACGCAATGGTAGCTGGAAGAGACCAGCGCGGTGGGTCCGTTGATCAGGCGAGAGCTGGGACTTTCCTACCACCCCTGTCTGAGGCTCAGGAAATTCCTGCGAGGAGTGCGATTGGAGCAGGAAATGAACCCCTGGAGACAACAAGAGAGAGATCACAGGAGGAGGTAGGAGAAAACACGCGTGATCCCCTGGAGTTTGAGAAACCAGCGGAAATTACACTAGAAGACATATGGGATCTAATGGCTGTAATGGCCCGTACCCTGAAGATTCAGTCCCAACAGTTGGGTAAATTTAAGAATAAACTGGATACCGTGGAAAAAGAACATTCCCAGAAAATTCAAGACCAATCTAATAGCATACAGGACTTGACTGTGAAATTAAACCAGGCTCAGTCTCTCAATTCATCCATTATGAAGGATTGTATTATAATCACAGAGAAGACTAGAGTCGGTAGAAAATTATCTTCGATATTTAAATGTTAGATTGGTCAATTTTCCAAAAGTTTTGGGAGAACCAGTTCTAGTGACCTTCAAACATTTTGCAATTGAATCCCTAAAGATTGACTTAGAAAGTGTGCCTTCCATAAAGAAATTATTCTTTCTAACACCTCAAAGGAATAGTTTACAGATTACCTTTGGAGAAAATAGGGATGATTTCAATAATTTAACACAGTATCTGGAAAATTCCAATATGGAAGTCACAGAAAGGGCAACTCTTTTTGTCCAATTTTTCACGGAAGCAGAAAAAGGACAGCTGATGAAAGCATATTTCAAAAATATAAATAATGCATTTATGGGTGGGATAGTGAGGGTCTATCCAGATCTCTCACGGCCCACTCAACAGCGTAGGAAAATGTTTATAGCTATGCGTCCTGAGGTTTTGGCTAAGGGAGCGAGTTGTGAAATCAGCTGGTAATTTATATATTTTTTTCTGCCTGAACAGTTGAGGCAGTTTCTGGATGGAGGGACATAAGTCTGTGTTAATCGGGGGCAATATGATAGAGAGCTACAAGCCTGTATTTGGTAATTTATTATTTCCTTGAGCACTTCTCTGATTTTCCTTTCTCCTCCCTCCCTAATTTCCAATGAAAAACAGTTGAGAATGATATGTTTTCTTTATTATATACATAAAGGAATGTATGTACATTTCCTTGATAACTTTTTCTGTATTTCCATGCAAGGTTGTTCCTTGTAATATATTTTGAAAAAACTCATAAATAAAGAATTTAAAAAATAAATAAATAATAAATTAGAAGATTTGGAATGGGTTCTGAATTATTTTTTTTATGTTGCTTTGCTTAGACTCCCATAAAAAAAAGATAGGAAAAACGACAACAAATTTTGTGTTTTTTCCTATCATTTTTTAAATATTCTGAAATGCAGCAAAATAGGATATATTGTCAGTTAACTCTTATACAGTTAACTCTTAGTTGTCTGGGTATATTCAGAGGCACAGCTGTGCTGCAGAATATCTCAGACAAGTTTATCTGGCTGACTTGTTTTGCTGGATAACAGCTAAATAAAGACATAAGATATGCAATACTGGGTCAGACCAAGCCTAGATGTTGTTCAGTGGATCCCTAGCTGAGACTAGGTTGACGCTACGTACAGAAGGAGGCTTCCTGTAGGTTCTCATTTTCAGAGGTGGGTGCGCTCGGAGTGGAAACCCGACTGGACCTTCAACAATACCAGCCCTTGTTCCCCGCAGGTTGAGCCCTTGGGTACCGTGGCCGGCTGGACTTAGGTGCGGATCTCCAGAGGGTGATGAATCCCACAATGACAGCAGGCAGAGTCAGGCATACCAGAGGTCGTGGGCAGATGGCTAGCAGAGGAACCGAGGAACAGGCAGATGGTCGGGGCAGGTGGCAAGCAAGACGGAATCCAAGGGCATACCAAGATCAGAATCCAGATGAGAAGTCATGGAGGAGAGGAGTGGCGCAGGGAACCAGGAACAGGAAGCAAGGCAGGACCAGGAACACCAGAGCAGG
Organism: Rhinatrema bivittatum; assembly: GCF_901001135.1. NCBI lineage: Eukaryota > Metazoa > Chordata > Amphibia > Gymnophiona > Rhinatrematidae > Rhinatrema > Rhinatrema bivittatum. The sequence goes on from NC_042615.1 coordinate 369,568,986, forward strand.
AACACATGGAGCAGGTACACACGGAGCAGGAAGAGCAACAAACAACTCTAAACCTGAGTGGGACCTATTGCTGAGGCAAGGACCTGATGATTAGGCAGGGGTTAAATAGTCCCCTGTCCTGACATCATCGCTAGGGACGCAGGAAGGTTTAAGAACCAGAAGGGATCGCACGCGCCTGGGAGGGCCGGTTGCAGTGTCTGCGTCGGTGCAAATGGCCGAGACAGGGAGCAGGGACGAGCGGCCCAGCAGGGACTGGAAATTCGCGCAGGCTGGGACAGCACTGGAGTGACTCCCCTGGGGCCAGAGGTGAGAGATGCTGGTCGCGGATCCCCACGGCCAGCGACCGCAAAACTAGCATCCTTTTTCCAACAGTGGCCAATCCAAGTCAAAAGTACCTGGCAAGTACCCAAACATTAAATAGATCTCAAGCTACTATTACTTATTAATTAATAACAGTTTATGGATTTTTCCTCTAGGAACTTATCCAAATTTTTTTTAAACCCACTTACACTCTTCTGTAAGCTACCTCTCAGTAGCTAACAGAAGAGGACTGAAATCCCGAAAATTAAGTTTGAAATTTGTGCAAATGCTTATTTTTACTTATTTAATTTATATTCCACCTTTCAGGGACTTCAAAGTAGATTATATTCAAGTATTGTAGGTATTTCCCTGTCCCCAGGGGTCTTACAATCTATGGGCCTCATTTACAAAGCTGAATTAGGCCATTTCCCACTACTGTTTACTGCGTAGTAAATGGTCTAACACAAGGATAATGTGAGGTATGTAGAATACCTTGTGTTATTCAACTCCTGGGACTATGTGTATTATAATTAGCTGACTGGCATGCAAACATTAACGCATGTCCTGATGCTCCCAGAGTTGATTGGTACTAAAACCTCCCAATGTGTGTAAAAGTTCCCTGTGGTCTCCATAGACCATCTGTTCTACCCTCTTCCTGCAACCCATGGAAGTGGTCAGAATATTTAAAAAAATATACTTAAAATTTTAAACTTCCGGATCAGGACCTGACTCAACTTGCCAACCTCTCCCCTTTGACTTAAAAATGAGACCCCCCCCCCCCCCCAAAGATTGGGCCTTTACCCTAGCCCATCTTCTGGTCCCACCCTGCACTTTCATTAGAAGCTCTGGTGGTGTAGTGTGGGCCTGGAGCTCCCCCTAGACTCTGGGATTGGTGGTGTCAGTTTTTCAAAATGGCACCAGCGGGCTGGACCATGCATTTGCCTTACCACTTGATAGGGGCAGCTGGTGCCATTTTGAAAATGGCTATCAAAAGACTCAGAGACTAGGGGGTGCTCCAGGCCCACACTACACCACCAGGGCTTCTATTGTAAGTGCAGGGGGTCTAGAAGGTTGGGGGCCAAGTCTTCAGGGGTATGATTTTTAAGACAAAGTGTCTTCTTCTTGAGTTGTTATACTTGAGTTGTCTGGCATTTCGCATGCTATTCTGCCTTGCTGCTGCTATACACCTCAATGCCTCACCATGGGGGTTTTTGTGGAACGTAGCCTTGCCTCCATGCCCAGACCTTACACTTTGCAAATCTCTTTGACACTATTCCTTGCTGCTGAACCCCAGACCTTATACCTTGAGCTATTCTTGGAGTTTGGGGGGCTGCTTTGCACCTCTTATGTTGCTCTGGTATCTTAAAGCCACTCTTTGTGCTGTTTGACCCCCTTTAACAGTGCCTACCTTGAAGTTTCTTCTGCCACTTTTCTGCTTCATTCCCCCTTCATAGTGCCTGAGGATGCTGATGCCACCTTTGGTTCCACGTTGCCACTCAAGATGCCATCAAAGGTTCATGTCAATCTTGCTGGTGCCCTCTTTGGAACCTTGGGGTGTTCTTCCCAAGTTTGATGCTGTTTTGATCCTTTCTCAGGTGATTTGGAGAACTCCTGCCTATGCTGGTATCTCTTTATGGAGACTTAGGATATTCATGCCACTTTAGTGCCACTTTCCACATTCTTTCTAGATACCTTGGTGGCCTTTCTCCATTTTGATGAATTTTTCCCACAAATTCTAAAACAATTGATTACAAAACCCCAAATCTGGAGCACAATAGAGGCTGTAGTGCTTCCCCCATTGACTTTAACTGCAAATGAAAAACGAAACAATTTTTTTTTTATTTTTAAATTAATGAAATGAATTGGGGTCCCTACGAAATTAATTTTGAAATGAAATCAATTTTTTTTCCTGCTCATCCCTAGGCAATTTGATATACATCAACTTGGGATACTTGTGGCAGTCTCTACAGAGCCAATAGAGTCTATAGTGACTGCCACAAGCATCCCAGGTCATTTTTACAGTTCCTAGAAATAATTTTGATCATAAAGTCAGTGGGCACATCTTTTTTGGAGCACATGAAATGATAAGTCATTGACTATCCCATGCCTATGCCAGAATATTCAACCAGGCCTGTTGGAATGGTCAGGTGAGTTTATGGTTGAAAATGAAGGAACCCTGTATGCATTGAGTGTGATTGATACTGTCATATCCAGTGCAGCTCCTTGCTAGGGTGGGAAATGCGACCTTAAATCAAAAGGGATCAGCACTGCAAAGTGCTTAAAGGCCAAGTGGGCTGGAGGTAGAACATCATACTGGGCCTGGCAGATGCCCACCTGGACAAAAGTTAGAGATACCATTGTTAAAGCTCAGGTATCAATGCTAAACTTATGTGTTAATAAAGCTGCAACAGTTTGCTTCCCACACATTGGGCCCAGCATTTAAAGATATCCAGCTAAGTTACCTAGATATAACTTATCTGGCTAACCTAGAAGGGATATTCAGCATGGCTATGCTACTGAATATATCTGGATAAGTTCTAGTTAACCAGATAAGCTATTGAGCAGTTCTAAATTAATTCACTTAACTTAATCAGATAAGTACAAATATTAACATTTATCCGGTTAAGGAAACCGAATAAGTAGCCTTGCCCCGATTCTCCCATTGCCTGCCTCCAAGATATCCAACTATCTATTTAGTCAGATAAATGCTTATCTAGCTAAGTGGTAGCCACTCACATAGCTAGATATTCAACAGCATTCAGCCTGGATCTGGGCTCCAGCCTAGGCCAAGGTCCAGGTATCGGGATCCGGCCTTCTGGCATGGTCCCAGCATCAGACCTGGCTCTGGGTTAAGGCCCCTGCATCGGGAGCCAGCTTCTGGGCAGGGCCATGGCATCAGGCCTGGGCCCAAAATACAGCCTAGGCTGAGGCAGACTGGGCCCCGGTGTTGATCCTCGGTCTGAGTTGAGGCCATGGTATCAGGACCCAGCCTTTGGGCTATACCATGGCATCAGTCGTGGAACCAGGCTCTGGCCAAGCCTAAGGCATCAGCTTTGAGTAGGCTGAAACCAAAGTCAGGGCAACGTACTGTGGCCAATGCAAGGTCGAGACTTAGACTTTGGGCTAGGTGAAGGCCACAGCATTTGACCTGGGTCTGTGCTCTGGCCTAGGCCAAGGTGTTGGCATGGGCCTTAACCAAGGTTATGGTGACTTGCCACATCCTCAGCCTATGAAGGCCGAGGCTTCAGCCTGGGACTTGGCCTTGCTGGCGGATCCCATCATGACTGGGTTAGTGGTGGCCAGGGTGGATTTTGGCTCCGGTATGTCTCTGGGTGGGTGGAAGGCCTTGAGAGGCCTCATTTTTGTTTTTTTGGCCATTTCTAGGGGAATTAAAAAAAAATGCTTGATTTGATTATTTCACATGAATGAAATGAATTAAATAAATACTGAAATTAAATATCACAAACTAAACACCGAAATGAAATACCTCAAACCAAAATTAATGAAAAAAACTTTCCTGAAAATGAACTGAAAAATGAAAAAAAATAATTTCCCTGCACATCCCTAGTAAGAGGATGCGTTTATTATAAAGATGAGTACAGTGAAAGGCTGAAAAATTCTGGCTGCCCATATTATGCAAGGGACAGATAAGGCTGGTTCCCAAGCTGCAACATAGGTCATTGGCTCAGCATAATGGTGCCCCAGTTCAGAAATTGGAAGCGGAGGGAGATGAGACCTGATAGGGAAGGGATAGCTTGATTACCTGTGGTTTCAAACCATGCATGGAGTTTTTCTGATTCGTAACTGGTGATTAAGCCACAGTGGAGTAAGGAAATAAGGTATATGATATAAAGTCAGAAAGTTCTGATCTTCCCACTTTCACCATTTTATTAAGCTGCAACCCTCCAATTTTCCATCTAATAATCCTGTATGGTGTTTATTGTGGTTGCTGTCACAGCTGATATAAGGTAGGGAGGAATACCCGTGCAGGGTACAGGGAACATTCAATACCGGGTAATAATAGCAGATCAATGGGGTGGGTAGATGATTAACACTTGGCAATTGCTGTGTGGATTGGGTATGATTAGGCATAGTCATGTATGATGAGAGCTTGGATGAGGCAGGGGCATCACACAAGGGCATCTCTGAGCTGCCAGAGGCCTACAGGCCATGTGGCCTGGAGATGGGACATTTTGCTGGGGCATGACAGATAACCATTAAAGTAAACATTAGGGATACCATATTGTTAGAGCACAGGTATCAATATTAGACGTATGTGCTAATACAGCTGTGGCCTTTAGATTCCCATACATTGTGTATGATCTGTTATTTTGGTGGTGAAAGGGATGTGTTTATTGTAAAGGAGCTGGATGCAGGGAAAGGTCCAAAAGTCCTGGCTGCCATGTATTACGGTATATATTTAAAAATGCTAATCTGATATTCCTTTTGCTCCTTTTATCCTGTTCCTTCATTTCTTTACCTCTGATTTTGTTGAGCAATTTTTGCTTTTCTTGGAAGGACTAAAAGCACTTGATAATTGTCCTGCCAGCATTGCCCAGTCTCTCCTCACTCCTCAAAAGTCTTAAAACATGTATTTCTTTCTTTACATATGATACTGAGATATATCTTCTTAATTATGGTCTCAGTAACCTTCATTTTGTCTAGCTTGAGGGCTCCCAAAATTCTTATGTTGGACCATCTTTGCCCTCTTTGGAGATTATTCTGTCTCTCTCAGGCCAATGGTAGTCTTATCTTGTACTTTGATTTTTTTTTTTTTTCAAAGAAACTCACTGTTGCATTGATAATGCTGCTTTTGAGTTACGTGACTCTTTAATACCTTAATTTCACCTCTGTCTGCCACTGCTGCTGCCATTGTCATTGGAAATGTCAGTGTGGATTAGTTTAAGTTTATTCATGGGAGTCGCAATATCAGATTTTGTGGAGTGAGAAATACTGGGAGCAATTTTTAAACTATCAGCAATGGGATAAGGTCGAAGGGAAATTTTATAGATGCTGCAGTTTTCCTGATCAGAAAGCATTAAAAGCTTAGTGCCCTGTTATAGAGTCCATCAAGCTAGGGCGAGAGAACATTGTAGAAATTTCATCTTTGTGAGACTTTCCTCACTCCAAATGACATCAAATCTTCACCGATGTGTACATCTCACTCTGCATGTCAAACTGGCCTCAAAACCCTAAATCACCATCAAAACCTCACCTCAAGTTATTAGCTGGCCCTCCTCTAGTGACATAAATAGTTGACTACTATGAAGGCCTTATAAAGATCTCTCTCTCTCTCTCACCATCTGCCCGGGCAGCTTGCAAAGTAAAAATTTTGTAGGTGTGATAAATTAAATGTAGGTTGCAATAAAATACATATGCAAAGCACTAAAATAGTGCACAATGTGGTAACTCTAAAATTATCATAGCCACATCCCTTGTCATTAACACAGGCATTATTTGTGTGAAATTTATAGCATTTTGATGAATCTAAGCCTTAGCCAGATAAGTTTATCTGGCTATCTTTGCAATCTGGACCCTTTGTTTTTACAGAGAAAAAATATTGTGCCAGCATATATATTTTCAAATGTCCTGCAAGCATGCAAAATAGGTTTATGCAATGCAACCCTGTAAATAAAGCATACAAAGAAAATTAAACCACAACTGAAGGTTGATATTATTACAGAAAAAAAAAACCTCTGTAATCCTCCCTGCCACATGAGGCATCTATGGTTTTGCTCATTATATCTCCAGACAAAGAAAGTTATTTTCAAAAGGAAAACTCATAAATTAACCTAGTCTAGATGAAGAAGAAGTCACAGGCCAAATTGACCAATACAGTAGTTGCTAAATTACACAACCATCACTTTCTAGACTTTATAAGAAAAAATGAAGCAGAAAGCTTAACTAATAGGAGTATGGTCTATTGTAGCCATGTCTCCATCAAAAGAAGATTAGAAGCAAATTCTTCCAGTGTGCTTCAGAGCATATGTGCATAATATTATTCTTAAAGTAACTTCTTTGTGGGTATGAGTGACAGCAATCTCTCTTCATTAACTGAAGGCTGAACAGAAGAAATCTATTGACTGATGTGCAATGAGATAAAAGCAGCATCAAGTCTAAATCCATTTTGATATTTATGATATTTTTACTTCAAATTCAGCTATTCATTTTAACATATAAAACATTTGAAGTTGAATATAACAAAATTATAGAAAGAGGTATTCAGCACAAATGAGGCTTTGATGGTTCTATGGTAAGTCTGTTTCCATTTACTTAAAGATGGAACACTAATTCATCATGAGACAAAAGTAAGCTGTTTCATTATGTACTGTATCTTACTTTCTTGTATGACATTTGAGGGTCACTATTGATGCATGGCTAGCAAATGAGACTTTTGAAATGTTAAGTGTATTCACGCATATGCTAGCAAATAGAAAACCAAATTTACTTTAATATCAAATCCAAGATCAGCTGAATTAATTTTGATGCCCAGTATCCAAGCCACAAGTGAAGAATGCTTATCCTAAAGACAGAAAATGCATCTTTCTTACTGTAGCTCTTAGGAGAGTAAAACATGGAGAAGGTAATTTTATAACATCCCACATAGGGCTAACATCTGCATGTACAAAATACACACAAATCCACTTTGAACATTCATGGGTGTATGCAGAACCCCCCATGGCATACATGCACAAAGCTATACCTGCTTGAAAGCATGGTTATAGATTGAAAATTGAATGAATGCATGTAAATCCTGATCCTTACCTAATTCCACCCCCTAATGCTTATTTAGTGAGAGAACCATGTTCAAAATTGGTTTACAGAGATGTTATCTAGCTAAATGAATATTTGGGCACTTACCTGGCTACGTTCTAGCCAGATAATAAGTAAACTGGCTAGAAATAAGCTGGATAAGTTAGTGGCACTATGGAGGTGTAGGAGGAGTTGAGTTAGCCAGATAAGTTATCTGGCTAACTCTGATATTCATAGTTAGTTGGATAAATTAGCCATCTGTGGTCAGCCTATATGGCTGCCCTAAAATTAGCTGAATAAACTTAACTGGCTAACTTTAAGGTAACTGGATCTATTCAGCATTGCAGATGTGACACTGAATGTATGGGATAAGTTAGCCAGATAATTGGGTAATTGCCAGGTTCTTGTGACCTGGTTTGGCCTCTGTTGGAAACAGGATGCTGGGCTTGATGGACCCTTGGACTGACCCAGCATGGCAATTTCTTTTGTTCTTATGTTCTTATAAGTTTATCCTACTAACTAGCTGTATTGCACAGTGGCTACACATGGACATTTGTGTGCATAAAATTATGTGCAAAATTATGTTTTACACTTACATTTTTATGCATATTCTCTGGGAGTATTTGTAAAGAGTCACTTGCATGTATAAGTGCTTTTGAAAAATACTCCTAATAGTGTCTAATAGGGGTGTGTATTCATTTGCAACGAAATAGGAAATAAAGACGATATTTCCTATTTCATTGCATTTCGGGGGGACCTGACAAAACGAAAGGAAAACCCACAAAATTTTGTGTGGTTTTCCTATCATTTCTTTTTTTTTTTTTTTGGGGGGGGGGAGAAAGGACACATTAAAAAAAAACAACCCATCACAACCCTTCAAATTTAATTAATTACAAACCCCCACCGTCCCGACCCTCCAAGACTTGCCTGACCCCTCCCCCAAGGCTTAACGAAAGTCCCTGGTGGACCAGCGGGGGTCCCGTGGGGGGGGGGGGGGGTCGGACAAGTCATGGGGGTAGGGATGGTGGGGGTTTGTAATTAATTAAATTTGAAGGGTTGGGATGGGTTTAGAGGGGTTTAGAGGGGTTAGTGGGCACTAACCCCTAAATTTGGGGCGGCCAAAAAAAATCGGCCCGAACCGCAGGAAAACAAAATTTCCTGTGGCGGGCCTTTTATAGCTCAGCTCCTTTGCTGAAAATCTATATATATTTAAGCCTGGAACATATCAATGCTTGTTAGTGCTGAAGGCAAAAGCTGGAGAACATCTGGTTCTAGGAAAACAGGAGAAAAAAATAAGACATTTCCAGGAGAGCAAAAGCCAAACCTAGGAGAAGAATGACTGCCATGAAAGATTACCTCAGCAGGCCCTGACACATCCCTCCCATTGACACCAGGGAAGGAAAATCTGCTAACACTGAGTCAGAGAAATACCAGCATCTGACCATCCTCCCAACTGCAGAAGGCTTTCAATTGTTTTTGAAGAGAATATGCTCAAGGAGACTGTAATGGCCATTCCCAAATGCTAGCAAAGATAGATCTGCTTACTGACCATGCCAGCATTGTGCCCAGGACTGGCTTTTGGGGTGTATGATCTGTGCGACTATGAGGCATGTCCACGGGGGTTCTACTGTGCCTTTCCTTTTGCCGTGCCATGAGCTGACTAGGACTGCAGCAGGACTGCCAGTTCAGGAACAGGGAGGAAGCATTTACTGCTTATTGCTGTTGCTTTCCTGATTCTCTGCTAATTGGTTCTGCTAAACCAAATAAGTGAATTAGCTGCAGAAGGTGGGAAAGCAATATTAATTGCTAAGAAGAATGTTCTCAACCATCAGGGAGAACAAAGAGAGTGAGGGGAAGAGTGGGGGGTGAGTGAAAAGAATAAGCTAGGGATGTGAATCGTTTTTTGACGATTTAAAATATCGTCCGATATATTTTAAATCATCAAAAATCATTAGGGCCTCGATACAATACCAATTCCCCCGATTTATCGTCAAAAAATCGTAAATCGGGGGAAGGGGGAGGGCAGGAAAACCGGCACATTAAAACACCCTAAAACCCACCCCCGACCATTTAAATTAAATCCCCCACCCTCCCGAACCCCCCCAAATGCCTTAAATTACCTGGGGGTCCAGCGGCGGTCTGGAACGGTCTCCTGCAATTGAATCATGTTGTCTTCAGCCGGCGCCATTCTGCGCCGCCATTTTGTAAAATGGCAGCGCAAAATGGCGGTGGCCATAGACCAACATGATTCGACTGCAGAAGGTCGTTCCGGACCCCCGCTGGACTGAACCCCGGCTGAACGACCTCCTGCAGTCGATCTCCTGCCGGCGCCATTTTCCGTACGGAAAACGATTCGCGGCAGGAGATCGCTCCCGGACCCCCGCTGGACCCCCAGGGACTTTTGGCCAGCTTGGGGGGGCCTCCTGACCCCCACAAGACTTGCCAAAAGTCCAGCGGGGGTCCAGAACGACCTCCTGCAGTCGAATCGTGTTGGTCTATGGCCGCCGCCATTTTGCGTCGCCATTTTGCAAAATGGCGGCGCAGAATGGCGCCGGCTAAAGACAACACGATTCAATTGCAGGAGACCGTTCCGGACCGCCGTTGGACCCCCAGGTAATTTAAGGCATTGGGGGGGGGGGGTTCGGGAGGGTGGGGGATTTAATTTAAAGGGTGGGGGGGGGGTTTTAGGGTGTTTTAGTGTGCCGGTTTTCCTGCCCTCCCCCTTCCCCCGATTTAGCTACGGACCGCCGCTGGACCCCCAGGTAATTTAAGGCATTTGGGGGGTGTTCGGGAGGGTGGGGGATTTAATTTAAAGGGTCGGGGGTGGGTTTTAGGGTGTTTTAGTGTGCCGGTTTTCCTGCCCTCCCCCTTCCCCCGATTTAGCTACGGACCGCCGCTGGACCCCCAGGTAATTTAAGGCATTTGGGGGGGGGGGTTCGGGAGGGTGGGGGATTTAATTTAAAAGGTCGGGGGAGGGTTTTAGGGGGTTTTAGTGTGCCGGTTCACGATTTTAATGATTTTCACGATACTCTAAACACCCAAACGGCGACAATACGATTCCCTCCCCCTCCCAGCCGAAATCGATCGTTAAGACGATCGAGGACACGATTCACATCTCTAGAATAAGTAGATCAATGAAAGAGCAGAAGTAGAAAAAAGAGAGGGAAAGTTAAGGGGAGAAAGAGAGAGAAAAGGCAGGGAGAAACAGAGAATGAAAGGTGAGGAAAAAAGTGGCAAGCTGGGGATGGAGAGGGGAGAGCAAGAGGATAGAGTAGGTAGGGGAGATAGAAAGACTGGAGAAATGTGATGGATGAGGATAGAAGGCAGGAAGAGAAGGGAGCTAGGGAAGGTGGATTAGAAGACAGAGAGGGCAAACAGAGGTGGATAGAGAGAGGTGGGCAAGGAAGAGAGAAGAGGGAGATCAAGGGAGGAAAAGAGATGGAAATAGAGACAGAGGGAAGAGTGCGAGGAGAGAAAGAGAAATACAAAGAGTTAAAAGGGGCAAGAGGGAAGGAGAGAGAGAGGTAAGGGGGAACAAAAATAGGGAAATCAAAGGAGAGAGTGAAGAGCAAAGAGGAAAGGGGTGGAAAGATGGTGGGTGGGATGGGGCAGAGGAGAGTACTGTGCTTAGTTCTGGAGACCGTATCTCCGAATGGACAGAGACAGGATGGAGGCGGTCCAGAGAAGGGTGACCAAAAAAGTGTATGGTCTTCATTGAATGCCTTATGAGGAGAGATTAAGAATCTAAATATGTATACCCTTGAGGAAAGGAGGAGCAGAGGTGATATGATAGAGACCTTCAGATACTTGAAAGGTTTTAATGATCCAAAGTCAATGACAAACTATTTCCATTGCAAAAAAATCAGCAGAACCAGGGGTCACGATTTGAAGCTCCAGGGAGGAAAACTCAGAACCAATCTCTGGAAGTATTTCTTCACGGAGAGGGTAGTGAATGCCTGGAATGCCCTTCCAGAGGAAGTGGTGAAGACCAAAACTGTGAAGGATTTCAAAGAGACGTGGGATAAACACTGTGGATCCATAAAATCTAGAAGATGTGAATGAAGAGAAGAGGCATGGGGTGGCTTGCGGGAATGACAGCTACTACCTGGAGATTAATACCCTTATTCAATAAACATACACTTGGTTAACGTGACTCCAACATTGCTCTATGCTTCAATGGCAAGAGGAAATGTAGAAAAAAGGATTTACATTCACAAAAAAGCAGGAGAGTAGCTTGCTTGTTGCGGCGGTTACTACCCCAAACCAAATAAGCCTGATACTTCACTTTCAATGCATATCCAATATAGCTCGCTGCTTCAACGGCAGGGGGGAATGAAGAAAATAGATTTATATTCAGACAACAACCAACAAGGACTGAATTACATGTTCTGGGTAAACAAATAAGTGTGGGTGTAACTTGCTTGTTACGGCAGTTACTATCCCAAATCAATTAAGCCTGATACTTCACTTGGAATACATATCCAGCACAGCTCACTGCTTCAATGGCAGGGGGAATGAAGAAAGGAGGATTTATATTCAGACTACCAACAAGGACTAAATTGCACAGACTGGGTAAACAAATAAGCGTGGGAGTAGCTTGCTTATTGTGGCAGTTACTACCCCTAACCAATTAAGCTAGACACTTCACTTAGATGCAGCTCCAACACTGCTCTCTACATCAATGGCGGGGGTGGAAGGTAACTAGAACCAAAAATTTACTAATAAGGGCCAAGAGTAACAGATAAGTATAAGGCCAAGAGTAACAGAGAAGTATGAGAAAAAAAATAAGTGTGAAAGCTTGCTGGGCAGACTGGATGGGCCGTTTGGTCTTCTTCTGTCGTCATTTCTATGTTTATGTTTCTATGTTTAAGAAACAGAGAGTAGGATTAAATGGTTAGTTTTCTCAATGGAAAAAGGTAAACAGTGGAGTGCTTCAGGGACCTGTACTTGGACCAATGCTTTTCAATATATTTATACATGATCTTGAAAAGTATTCAATGAGTGAGGTGATCACATTTGTAGATGACACAAACTTATTCAGAGTAGATAAATCAAATGCAAATTATGATAAGTTGTAGGAGGACCTTGCAAAACTGGAAGATCAGGCTTCCAAATGGCAGATGAAATTTAAAGCAGACAAGTGCAAAGTAATGCATATAGGGGAAGAAAACCCCTTGCTGTAGTTACACAATGTTAGGTTCTGCCTTAGGAGTTACCACCCAAGAAAGATATCTAGGTATCATAGTGGTTAATACATTAAAATTGGTGGCTCAGTGTGCTGTGGCAGTCAAGAAGGCAAACAGAATGTTAGTAATTATTAGGAATTTAATGGTGAATAAAATGGAGAATATCATAATGCCTCTGAATCGCTCCATGGTGAGAACACACCTAGAGTACAGTGTGCAATTCTTGTTGCTGCATCTCAAAAAAGATATAGTTGCACTGGAGAAGGTACAGAGAAGGGCGACCAAAATAATAAAGGTCATGGAACAACTCCCCTATGAGGAAAGACTAAAGTGGTTGGGGCGTTTAGCCTGGAAAAGGAATGGCTGAGAGGAGATATGATAGAGGTCTATGAAATCATCAGAGGACTAGAATGGGTAAATGTGAATTGTAGGAGTGTGCATTCATTTGCAATGTATTGGCTATCTGCAATGTATATGCCATATTCGTTGTATTCGAGGGGGTCACGAAACGTATGGCAAACCCCCATGAATACAACGTATCACTAACGAATAAACCCCCACCCTCCTGACCCCCCCAAGACTTGCCAAAAGTCCCTGGTGGTCCAGCGGGAGTCCTGGAGCGATCTCCTGCACTCAGGCCATTGGCTGCCGGTATCCAAAATGGCACTGATAGCCTTTGCCCTTACTATGTCACAGGGACTACTGGTGCCATTGGTCGGCCCCTGTCACATGGTAGGAGCAATGGATGGCAGGCACCATCTTGTGCTCCTACCATGTGACAGGGGCCGACCAATGGCACCGGTAGCCCCTGTGACATAGTAAGGGCAAAGGCTATTGGCACCATTTTGAATACTGGCAGCCAATAGCATGCACTATTTTCTGAAATAAAAAACAAAGCAAAGAAAAAAAACATGAAATTTTGAAAAAACGAAAATGCATCCTTATGGAATGACAAGAGAAATGAAACAACTATTTTTGCTGTGATCTCCTTTTGAGATGTGCCCAGCTACTGGGCTATCAATCTGTTTTTCTCTCTAATGTTTTATGTCTATGAAAATTGATTCTTGTCCTTAATTTTTGGTTTGTGTCCCCAATGTATCATCCTTCACAAGTGTTTGCATTTGTTCATGTACAAAGAGCAGCATGAATGTGAATTTCTTATTTTGAATGTTTTTCCCATGTGGGTAGCTGTAGGGTCCTGTGATATGTATTGGCACAATTTGCATCGTGGAATCCTGCAAAATGTTGTGCCATTTTCTTCTAATTGGAGCTTACTCCTTTATGGTTTTGTTTTTAGCTAGGTGGTTGTTTCCTGTTGTAAGGCTAGAAATGGGGGAGCAGAGACAATTACATTCAATAATTCATCTTCCAGTAGCAGTAGTTGTGAATGTTTTATAACTGCCATTAGATTTCTAATTCTGGCTTGTATGTTACTAAGGGCTGGATTTTCTATCTTCGCGCATCTCTCTGAATTGTGCGGTAATGGGGGGGGGCGAAGCGGGGGGGGGGGGGCCTGCAATAGCCGGCAGCGATTGCACCACCGCGATGTTATCGCTGCCAGCTTTCGCACCCAATAGTGCCACCCGACTCCTCCTTTTCAGGTGCTGATGCCGCCCCGACTCTGCCCCTATTTAGCTATCGCACGCAAAAAGGGACTTTTCGCGTGCGATATGCTTACAAAATGACCCCCAAAAAGTGGTACCCTCTCCATGGTTTTCCTTTCCTAGTATTGTAGGAAGATTTCCCTTGGTGTTTTGATCTAGGATGAAATTTTCGTGGAGATAATTTTGGGGTGATAGCCATTTTGTTTGAAGGAGTCAGTTGGAGCTTTGAGGTGTTTATTCCTATCCTTTGGTATCAGAGCAAATACGGTAGCATTGTGTAGCTTGGCTGGGTATAATGAACATTTTGTATGTGAAGGATGGAAACTGGAGCTGTGAGATAGTTGCATCTGTCACATCCAAGTGGACTAACATGGCAACTAGAATTCTTTGCTTAAAATGACAACACATTTTTAGATAATTTTCTTTCAATGGGTTCTACAATAAGATAATCCCCCCTTAAGCATGATGCACAGCCAGTGTGAAAGATATGGGTAACTAAATAATTTTTATTTCACTTTTCAGATACTTCAAAGCAGATTACATTTGATAAAGTAATTTAAAACAATATAAAAATAGTTTTTAATATTTTTAAAGCCTTATTTCCTCAGTGTTCATAAACATCTTGTACTAGCCTACTGCAACTATGCAATTCCAGATACGGACCAAAATAGTTAATCCTGACTTTTTAAAAATTCTTGCTTCAAAGATGTTTATGTTGAAAATCTTCTAGAATTGTTAGAAAAAGAAATTGAAAATCCTATGTATTAGGATTTATCTGGAGTCAGGGGATTACCCTGCATTAGACACAGCTCACTAGAATTTGCAGTTGACTAGACAAGCAAAAAAGCTCTTTTTTTTTTTTTTTTTTTTTTTTTTTTTAATTGCATATAGCATTCGCCCTTACAAAGTGCTGTCAATCCATACTGGTTCATAAAGCTTTGTTTTGGGATGCTGCAGATCCTTATTTTGCTTCATTGATCTTAAAAGGAGCAGATCTTGGGTTGCCATGGCAGCTTAGAACAAAACCACATGATGTTGCACATTTTCAGTATTCTATAAAAATTAGCACTGGTTCTCATTTTTTAAGGTTGCAGTTCTACAAACTTCCAACAGTGTAATAGGTATATCACGGGTATCTCAAATATTTCAAGAGGCAATTTTCAAAAACCATTTAGCCAGGTATAATGGCTTTCTAAACATTGTCCACCCTCCCCGAGGGTAAAAGTATGTGTGTTGAGCACAACGTGTGTATTCTATTCACAGTAAGTGGAGGTTTTCTTGGTATAAGGGATAGACCAGGGAATTTAACATCATATGTAGTTTAGCATTTTCAAAATTACATGCATTGTTTTGAAGATGAAAAGCACCCACAGAAAAGCAAATGCAGATCTCTGTGGTACTTTTACCCTTGTCAAAGTCCACAGGAAAAATTACCCATGGACTTTGCAGCTACCTGCAGACAGTTTGAAAATGTCCCCATTAATAACATTTGAAGTTGCCTAAACCCCCCCCAAACCCTTGCAATCTCAATAGACATGAATACACTGCACTACAAAGTAAAACATTATACATCATATTCATAAATGGAAATTCATAGTGGATATATGAAAAACCTAAATAAATAGCTAAATCTGACACAACATGTGAGGACTCAATTCACCCCAATTTGAGGTCAGAAATGAGACAACAGTGAACAGCAATTTGGTAAGGAAGGGGTTTTTTTTATGTGATAAGGCTGTAACATAGGCCCTCCTTTACTAGATTATGGCCTTGGAGAGAGACTGGCTCTCCTTGCTGAACAACATCTTTAAAGCGCAAAGTGCGTAAGCATATGAACCCCGCTTTAAAATACGTCCCTCCCGATGCAGCCGCGTTTGGCGAAACACGGGTCCGTGTCGGGGGCCCTGTTTTAACACTGTGTCACTTTAAGCAATGGAGTTGCCGCCAATAAAATGTTGAAAAATTTACAACGTTGAAGTTGTTTTGGGACTTATTAAAATTTGCTGCGCTTCCCTTTTTGTCCATTAATGTATGCTTG
Organism: Rhinatrema bivittatum; assembly: GCF_901001135.1. Classification (NCBI taxonomy): domain Eukaryota; kingdom Metazoa; phylum Chordata; class Amphibia; order Gymnophiona; family Rhinatrematidae; genus Rhinatrema; species Rhinatrema bivittatum. The sequence continues at coordinate 369,584,867 of NC_042615.1, forward strand.
AAGTGCAGCATTTACTCCATCTTCTTTTTCTTGGAGAGAGACTGGTCAGGGAGTCCCTTAACATATATTTTGGGAGTTCTGCAACTGATTTACATTTTCTGATTGAGGATATACCTTTTAAGGGAAAATGCTGGAGTAGACATTTGCCTTGGACACACACTATATTGCATCCTATATTGGATATATTTTGTGCAAGGAACCTTGTCTATGTTGGATAAAGGAAGGTTCTAGATGAAATTATTATTGGGTTTCTAATGATGTATGTTCCCTTTAAGAGGTGTGATGAGAACTATCCTCTAGTGGAAATATTTTTCAGAGTATATAATGCTCTGTTCAAAGTTTGTCAGGTGTTTGGAAGTAATCACAAAGTTAGCAGGGTGCCCAGTGTGCCTCTCCTGCTCACCTGGAAAGGTGTTTCTTGCCAAGGCAAAGAACCAAGGGACTTGACCTGGGTCCCAATAGTAGAGATGTTGTCAGAGTCCCACCATCAGTGGAAGACCTAAGAGATAAGGAGGTCTCAGAGGGGGTTAGAGATTGGGATACCAGAGAAATCCCTTGCTATTTCCTGGAGGAGAATCTGGAGGCATTATAGAAAAAATATAAAGTTTCCTGGGATTAATGAAAGGCCTTACATTGTCTCTACTGAGTGAGTATTGATGTAAACAGTCTAATGGATTAGAGAATTGAGGAAGTATTTAGTTGATAGAAAGCCAGCTTGCTAGTTATGTTTTACATTGTTGCTAATGCTCCAGCATGCATGTAGACACCAATAAGCCATGCTTTTATCAGTGCCTTTTAATAATGTTGTTAACTCTGAGTGCTGGAAACCCCAGAAATAAAAGTTTTGTTTGTTTGAAGATACCTTCTGGTATTAGACCCTACTTTATTTCAAGGTGTGGAGGGGGGAGGGGGGGGAAGGGTTCAAAGGCTGGAATCAAGGTAGAAGGAAAGGGGAAGCAGTCAGAATAGTGTCCTAGAGGACAAATTTTTATCCAGGTGTGTATAATAGAAGGACTCAATTCACCCAATTTGAGGCCAGAAATTGCCTTTAGGCACAGTCAACTACACTATCTGCTTGACCATGTATTCTTTATTGAATGTTATGAGAGACTGGTTCTCATCTCTTAAACGGGTATCTGATATCGCATACATTTCATGTGTCCTTTCCCCGGGGGGGGGATGTTTACATTTATATTTTATGTCTTTTGTTTGTTACTGTACAGGTTTAGTAATATATGAATATAAACAATGGGTTTGAGTGCTGGAATGTTTTGCACATGTATATAGTAGGTCCTGGTAGAGTAGCACTGTGAGAATGAATGTGAGGAAGATGTGTCATTGCTAGAGGAAGAGGGCTAATGAGTATGTTGGCATGCCTGCAGGAATGTAGGGACTGCCAAAGTTGCTGTTCACCAGTCAAGTTTCATGATATGCTGCAGTGATCACAATTCTACATAGGGTTTGGGGATAGCTGGTTGAAAAGTTTATGGTTCATGATATATATATATAGAGAGAGAGAGATTTATATTTAAGTATCGATCTATCTCTCTATCTATATATTAACTAATCTTATCATGCTGTAATTAGTTGTTAAATATTATAAACCAGAATTTAGAAAAAAAAAAGAAAACAGCATGGAAAAACTCCAAATGAGACTTTCTTGATTTCATTCTAATGGAAATAGTTCAGGGTAAAAGTAAATATTGCCATGGGCTCACTCCTCTGATTTTTTTTTAGAGGAAAAGAAGCTGAAAGGTACATTTTATCTCCCATGGAAATGGAACCAACTTTGTCACAAGGGAGGCCACTAGGATTTACTTCTGCTCTTAGCAGTAGTAAATATATTAAAGGTAGAGATTTCTAGGCGGTAAATAAATGCCACGAGGTCAATTTTCCAAAATAGTTAAGATAGATCATTTATTAAGCAAGAGTTAGCTGGAAAAGTTATCAGGGATATTCAGCAGGATAAATGTCCCTGAATACCTTTATCCACATAATTTTAAATCTAACCAGCTATTTTTTGAATATTGTTTGTTAGGTTTAAAGTTATCTGGCTAAAAGTAGCTGGCTAAGATTATGCGACTGTATTCAAAGAATATAGCGGCATAAGCACCGACACATAAAAAAGAAAAAAAAAAAAAGCAAGTCCAGTCTGGAAGCCATTGCCCCCTTCACCAATTTCAAAATTGGGGCTGATGGGTCTCTGTCCCCTATTCCACCTCCACCTCCCTCAAGCTCACCATAATGTTATAAAAAGTATCAGGACTAAAATCCCAAGAAAGTTGGCCAGCTCTTTCCCTCAGGGATGCAAATACTCTTACTTGGTAGGGGGACTCTCTCTGACCTCACCCTTCCCCATCCCCCCAAGTTAACACCATTCCTATCTTTTTGGCCAGCACCCTCAAATGGCAAAAGCCGTTGTTGAGATAATATCTTATGCTGCCGGGAGCAGTAGCTTCTACCATGGATCCAGCAACCTTTGTCATTTGGAATGCTGGACAAGAATAAATGGATTGGGTTGGCTAGGGGGGATGTGGGAGGGGCTTGGGGAGAGAAGGTGACCTCCTACCGAGTAGGACCAATTGATTGGTTGAATGGTGGAGCTGGCCTGTCTCCAAGATCCTTTCAACCCAACACATTTTCATAAAATTACAGAGAGCATGAAAGTAGGGAGCACTGGCTCACTGACCCAATTCTGTAATCCACACAAGGGGAGGGGGCCACAGCCAATGAACTGGACTTTTTTTTTCACATTTGTCGGTCTTTAACCAGCTATATTCTTTTGAATATAGTCAGTTAAGCCTAAAGTTATACGGGAGCATGTTCCCGGATAACTTTAGTCCTGCTCCTGGGGATGGTTAGAGTTAGCCAAGAAACTTATTTAGTTAACATCAAATAATGGAGTTAGCTGGATGGATACATTTACTTGCTAACTCATCCCCACCCCAGAACACCCTAACAATTCCCTTAACATATTCAGCTAAAGTTTAGCTGAATAATTGCTTATCTAGCTAAAATTTTGTCAAATAAGTTACTAACATATTGGAAAGTTAGCTGGATAATTCACAATTTATCCAACTAAATGCCTTTAAATATTGGCCTTCCAATATCTAGGTGGATGAATAACCCTTTAGGGGTGGGACCAGAGGCATAGACAAGCAATGGAGTATATAGATGAGCTCTGCTTTTTGTGCACTCTGAATATTCTTTTACAAACCTTTCAGAATAAGTTTGAAAAGAAAATGAAGAAAGGTCAAATATTCCTTTTAGAACAATAGATATTTATGGAAACCCAATAGTCATTCTCTATTCACCTAGCAGAGGGGTAAACAGAGTTCTTTGTATGTACAGAATGTGGCATAAAATTCATATCTTAGATCAGTGACTTTCTCAGGCATTTAAACCTATACAAATACTGAGGAGTCTGACACACAGGGGTAATAAGGTTAACATACCATTTTAACTGTTCAGAATGCTGTGTGAAATGCTTTCTTTTTTAAAAGGATAGAAAGTGAGAGAGAGTATATCGCTCATCGATCCTTGTTGCCAAAATTTTAGAAATCAGCTATGAGTGGAACGTTCAATGGCTAAGTTAAAGCCCTTCATATTCCCTTGGCCATTCACTTTCTCCAGAATGGGTATAAACTGCACTGTCCTTTTGGAAAGAGTTGCTTAGCTATACACATTTTATATATTGTTCATGGGAGATGCCTTCTTCATTTTCTCCAGTGGAACGTCGTCATCTTCTACTTCAAGTGGATTTTCATATACATGTTCCATGGTATTCTCCTCACTCTGATACTTAGCAAAATTGACAAATACCTGTTAAAAAATTAAATTATTTCAATTAGTATAACCAGCATTTAAAAAAAAAAAAGTTATTTTCTGCTCGTTTGTTTAGTTCGATACAAACTCAGGGGTACATATGCCTATTTAGATATAAAAGAAATTAGGATTAGCAATTAGAAAGCTATTGGATGGTAGTGACCCATGAATTATATTGCATTTCAGGATGAGAGGCCAATATTATCATTTTTTTTATTCTTTAAGATATGTGTAGTTTTACTTAAACAGTGAAAAGATTGGGGAATTTCCTATTAATTCTTTCAATAGTTTATAGATGACTTGATTCTAAATTGTATAAAGATGACTGTTTTATAGCTAGGAGCTTTGCCTTTGCCTTCAATGCTATACTCGTCTTAGGTGGCTGATCATTAAAATTTGTCACGGAGGCACGCAACCTAGGGGTCATGTTGGACTCTAATCTGCTGTTAATTGATCAAGTAAAAAGGGTAGCTAAGATTGCATTTTATAAATTATGTTTATTGAGGCCATTAAGAAATATTCTCTCTCCTCCTGATTTCTGTTAGTAGTTCAAGCTATAGAGTTAACTATAAATTCTCTGAATCCAGGTTCCCTAAGTACCTATTACATGTTTTGCAGCTTGTCCAATATGCTGCTGTAAGAACAGTGTTTGGCATGCGGTGTACTTAAAAGAGTTGCACTGGTTACCTGTTGTTCATAGAATCCAGTTTAAATTAACACTTATTCATAAACATTGCATTTAGATTCCTTTTTTTTTTGAAGGATAAAATAACTTGTTTCATGCCTTCTTGAATCCTATGTTCTGCCTCCTACTTAAGGTTTGTAATATATCTCAGGTTAAGTTGAAAGCAACTTGAGTTCTTTATCAGTGATTGGTCCTGTGCCATGGCATTGCCTTTCATTAGAAATTAGCAGCCTGACAAATTACCTAAAATTCAGGAAGATGCTGAAAGCTTTTTTATTTAACCAAGATTTTAATATTTGAGTTGTATTCCACATTTTGATTTAATCATGTCTGCTTTATATTGTTTTGTGTAACTGTTTTATTATGTATGTTGACTGTAATCCACAATGAATTTGTGGGAATTGCCTCAGGCAATGGAACAAGGGGTGATGGGATCAGTAACATGGCAGAGCAACAGTGGCAACAGAGGAAAGGCTTCCTAAGCTCTATCACGCAGAGGAGAAAAGAAGCCCAATAGTGGCTAAAAAAAAGACATGGGATTTCCCAGGCTCTACCACAGGCAAGAAGTTGAGGCCTTAGGTGGGAGTATAAGTAGGAACACAGGGGAGAAGATGAAAGGGAAGGGAAAAGAAAGGAGTGGAGTGAGAAAGTGAGAGGGAAAGGAGAGGAGTGATGAGTGAGACAGTAGGGAAATACAGGAGAGGGTAAATGAAGGGAAGAAAACGGAGGGGACGGCATAACCCAGTCACAGGAAGTATCTTCATTTGTGTATAAGCTTTCTTGTGATCTAGACAGCATAGGCAGTTTTTGTTCTTTGAAGGGCAAAAGTAGAACCTAACAAAATAATGTTAAACTTTTTTTTTTTAAAGAAAATCTGTTTAAGATCCTTGGGTCTAGAATGGGATGGTATTCCCATTTTATTTGTTACAAGGAAAAGTTTTGTAGGGTCCCAACTCTATCTCCTATGGTAGAACATACTTGGCCATTTTGGTATGACAGTGGGAGGAGATCTCTATCTAGGCATTATTGTTGAGAACAGGGATGAGATGATTCCCTTCTGAGGGTGATTAGGTAAGATTATCAATACATAAGGAGGATAACTTTCCAAACAGCTTGCAGGTGTCCATACACATATGTATGAGTATGCACAAAGTTGCTACAATATTTTAAATCCTGCACAGAAAGGATATGCGCAGGTTCTAAAATATAAGTAAAATTCATGAGCTGCCCAAGTTTAGACTTATCTGGATAAATGACAATTTATCTGGCTAAGTAGTAGCACATAGCTAGACAAGTCCAAAAAGCACTACTTAGATGGACAAATAGTACTTTTCAGACTTATCTGGCTATGTAGGCCTGCTGCTACTTAGCTGGATAAATCAGAATATAGTCGGATAAGTACCGCAATCTATCCAAATAAGTTCTAATTTGTCCGCCTAAGTAGCGGGAAAGGCACTAATTAGCCAAACAAGTTGGAAATTAGCTGGATAAGTGTGTGCAAAACATATACCTATTATTTTTACTTCCAATTTAAAAGGATATGCATGTATATTTTAATCATGTTAATTTGATGCTTTTACCCCTATAAGCATGTAAAAGGGTAAGGGTCTTTTATAATATGTGCATGACAATGAAATAACCAGTTTTACCAATTAAACTACCAGTTCAGCCAGTCCATCTGCAATTTATGAAGACGCTCCTGGATTTTCAGCCTAAAGTTCCCGCATTGCATTCAGACCCTATACCCAGTCATTATTTACCTTTAACAATGTTTACAATCACTTACACCAGATATTGAACAGAAGTAAATATATGCAAGTAAAAGACTTATGTACATCACTATAGCAGGTTTTAAAATAGCAGCTTATTTACATAAATGTTGGCCCTGCCCCAGAATGCTCCTGGCACGCCCTTTTCTTACACATGCACAGTTACTCATGGATCCTGATTTATGTGTGTAAGTTGCAGTTTTGAAAATAGTATTATCCACGTATGTGCTGTTTTATGGGGCGGGTTTTAAAAGGCCTGCGCGAGTAAATCCTTCCGGATTTACGCGCGCAGAGCCCTCGCACGCCAAAGCGCCTATTTTGTATAGGCCGCTGGCGCGCGTAAAGCCCCGGGACGCGTGTAAGTCCCGGGGCTTTCGAAAAGGGGTGGGAGGGGGCGTGTCCGGGGCGTTCCCGAAACGACGCGGTGTTTCGGGGGCGGGCCCCGGCGTTTCGGGGGCAGGCCCGGGGGCATGGCGCCGGCCCGGGGGCATGGTCGAGGCCTCCGGACCAGCCCCCGGGACCGGAGGACGGAGCAGGGCTGCCGGCTGGCGCACGCAAAGTTACGCCTGCTTTCAGCAGGCGTAACTTTGCCGACAAAGGTAGGGGGGAGGTTTAGATAGGGCCGGAGGGGTGGGTTAGGTAGGGGAAGGGAGGGGAAGGTGGGGGGAGGGCGAAGGAAAGTTCCCTCCGAGGCCACTCCAAAATCGGAGCGGCCTCGGAGGTAACAGGCAGCGCGCGCTGGGCCCAGCGCACGCAGGTTGCACAAATGTGCACCCCCTTGCGCGCGCCGACCCCGGATTTTATAAGATACGCGCGGCTACGCGCGTATCTTATAAAATCCAGCGTACATTTGTTCGCGCCTGATGCGCAAACAAAAGTACGCGATCACGTCTTTTTAAAGATCTACCCCTATGTGTTTAAGCGCTAATTTTTGCATACACAACATTTAAAAATTCAACCAGTAATCTATAGCTTTTCTTTATAATCAGGAGCTGCCAGTTGTTTGCCAATACAAGTGGCAATGGTTTATGAAAAATAGTTCTACAGTAGAGTCACTACTCTTTCCGTGTGTACACAAAACCATAAATAAAGTGATAATTTTCTTATAAATAACTGTAAAATCTCTATTGGACTATCAAATTAATTACTCTTGATCAAATGACCTTCATTGCTTTACTTATAATCATTAGTCCTGTTATTATCACAATTTTCTTTCCTTTTTTTTAACTTCTGATATAAAATTGATAAACAACTTATCTTATGTTGTTGCTTGAATTGTAATTCTCCTGACATGTGCTGTATTTTGAGATTTTTGTCTGCAATATGATTCAGCTGACCTACTGCTAGTAGGTTACCTGTGCGAGTGTTTTTATATTTGAAAAGATATGACCATGTTCTTGATATACTTTTCAAAACCCAGGAGCTTTGGGGTATGATCATTGTGATTAAGATTACCCATGAAGAAAGAAGGAAGTTTCTTTTGAAACATTGCAATATATAGTTTGACAAGTGCTTAAATTAAATTTTACACTGAAGAATTCTGATGTTTTCTTTAGCCCAGAAGGATGTGCATTTAAGATAAGATGATGCTAAAGTGATAGAGACTGAGTTTTTACATGCAAAAGAAAAATATGCTAAACAAATTTACATGTTCACAAGCATCTAATGACCAATGATTATACTTTCCTGCATGTTTAAGGGATTTAAACATGAATTCAGTAGTGTATGCCCTGTGCTTATACAATGGTCAATGAACAAGCCATGTCAATTTGAGTTACATACTGTGTCCTTAATAGCTTTTGTTTTCAAAGTCAGATCTTTTATATAGTGCTTTATTTTATGTCAGATGGTGATTTGGTTTGTTCTAATTTTACACTATTGTAAAGTTTGTGTCTTATTTTAGTACTGTTTTAGTTTTTCATGTTAGTAAAAAAAAATGTGATCACATTATTTTAAAAATATAAGACGTGATTAGTCAAGTATAAATGAACTAAACTAAGTATACATATAAATGGTTCCCCATTCTACCTGTGTTCCTGGGAATGCCTCTTCCAAGTGTATATACAAGCATGTGTTGGAAAGCAGGACAAACGGTAGTGATTGGTATAATCACCAGAGATTCTTTATTGGTGTTATCTCGACTCTGGCTGAGTTTCGCTCTCGCAGAAGCTGCCTCAGGGGCTACTGTACCAATGGTTGCTTGTATTATCTCACATTTCAATGTGAGAACTTTACAACATATCAATTGGGAATGCAGTTATAATGCAGTTGGTGTTTTTTAGAATGGAATACCACTACTGGTACGATGTATTTCTTTGTCACATAGTTGACTACCATTTGTCCTGCTTTCCAGCATTATTGATCAGCTTCCAATTTGTTTCTTGGGTCCTATACAAGTATATGTGAAATTGCTTCCACATGTACTTTTATGTATACAACCCCTGGGGCAATTTCAAAAACCATAGATGTGTGTAAAATTGTGTTTTACATGTGTGAGTAGTCTTGAACCCTGTGAGCTAGGATAGGAAAGGTAGTAGAGGTAGAAGTGCTCCATTTCTGAACAGATCCTCCACTGAGATTGCTGGAATAGCCAGCCCCCTGCTGCTTACAAAAGCAGGCTGTAGCATTTCACAGTGTGGTAATTTGGTTAGAGAGAGTAGGAGTGTTTTTCTTAAGTTGTTACCCTGCTTAGGTACCGGGATTCTCAGCCTGAATCCATACCCTAGTGTGAAAAGGATCAGTGCCTACTTGGGTGCTGGTGCTGCTTTTGCTTAAGAATGTTGGATGTTTTTGCATTTTGGGGTTTTCTCCTGTGAGAGCCCTGGCACCCATGGTTGGAAGAATTTGGGGTCTCTACCAGCTAGGTTAGATCACGAGCTAGGGAAGACTTCAAATGGCCACCCACTGCATGAGGATTCCATATTGTTCAACCTTTGTATAAAGATTTTTTTCTGGTCCCAGGAGGAAGTTTTGGCCATCTTTCCTGCCTGAAGAGGATACATCTGTAAAGAGATGCTGTATTCACTACTACTGGACTTTTCCTAAGAAAAATCCTAGTAAGACAGCTGAAGAAGCAAACTATGGGGTAGATTTTAAAACCCCTGCGTGCATAAATCCTCCCGGATTTACGTGCACAGGGCACTCGCGTGCAGGCACGCCTATTTTGCATAGGCCGCCAGCGTGCGCAAAGCCCCGGGACGCGCGTAAGTCCCGGGGCTTTGTAAAAGGGGCAGGAGGGGGCGTGTCGGGGTGTGTCCGGGGGCATGTCCGGGGCAGGGGGCGGTCCGGGACGGGTCCAGGGGCATGGCGACGGTTCGGGGGCGGGCCGGGAGGGCGGTCCCGAGTCCACCGGCACTGCGGCCTGTGCCGGGGGATGCCAGGGCGGCACGCGCAAGTTACGCCTGTATGACATAGTGAGGGCAAAGGTAGCGCCGGCTCCATTTTGAAGATTGGCAATACGGCCCGCGTGCAGGAGGTCGCTCCCGGACCCCCGCTGGACTTTTGGCAAGTCTTGTGGGGGTCAGGAGGCCCCTCCAAGCTGGCCAAAAGTCCCTGGGGGTCCAGCGGGGGTCCGGGGGCGATCTCCTGCACGTGTGACGTCGGGAGCCAGGAACCAAAATGGCGCCGGCGCTACCTTTGCCCTGTCACATGATAAGGGCATAGGGCCACCAGCGACATTTCTCAACGCAGCCGTGGCCAGAGAGCTGGAGATCGTGTCGGGACCCCCCCCACTGGACCCCAGGTAATTTAAAACATTTTGGGGGGGTTTGGGAGGGTGGGGATTTGTTTTAAAGGTTCGGGAAGGGTTTTAGGGTTTTTTTGGTGTGCCGGTTTTCCTGCCCTCCCCCGATTTACGATTTTTAACAAAAAAAAAACCACGACGACAAGATTTCCCTCCCCCCCAGCCAAAATCGATCGTTAAGACGATCGATCACATGATTCACACCCCTATAAATTTATACTCTGAGGACATTCAACGGAGTCTTCACCCTAGGAGAAAGATACTAGGGGAGATGTGCAGAGACTGTACTTCTTTTGCTAATCAGTATTTTTGGAAGGGGTTTTCTATCCTATCTAATGATGCCTTGCCTCACTGGGAGCTTTGCTTGTCTAAACTGTAGAAGGTAAGAGTTTCCCTGCTTGTTGCTGAGATACTTGCACAGTCCAGATACATTGGAGAGCTGTAAATTTCATCTTTTTAAGACAAGAACTGTTGTGACAGTGCCACTTATACCATTTAAAAAGTCTAATAAAAAATATTTAATTTTGGACACTCAATCTGAGCTTTCAGAATCTTTTGTAGCACTCACATCCCTTGAAGTGAATAGAGCTCTTTTACCCTCTTCCCCCATCGGGGCAACAAATCTGAGAGTCCCCCCCATCTTGGGCCTTGGAGGATTCAGTTCTCCTTCCCATTTGAAGAAGAACCCTGTCCCAGGGACCCTGGACTATATCACAGTGGGACAAAGTTAAAGGGTTTTAGGTATAAATCTGAAATCTAAAACCTCCAGGGTCCATTCTCAGAAATGCTCCCCGTTCCATATGCAGGACCCCAGATGCAGGCAGAGCTCCAAAGTCTCAATGTGTGGATGAGACAATGGTGCAAGGAAGAGGGTTTTATATTTTTTAGGAACTGGGCTCCATTTTGGGGAAAAGGGGGGGGGGAGGGGGGATCAAGACAGGTGGCAAGCAGAATCCAAAGTTCAGAATCAGCCAGAGGGTCAAGGCCAGACAAAAAGAAGACAAGAATAAGGTTCACACTACAAGGAGACCACAAGGCAGGAACAGGGACTGAGGAGAACAAGGAAGACCAGGGAAACAGCACCAACTAAAGCAGAGCAGTAAGAGTTGCAAAGTCACTGAGCCTTTTGCTGAGGCAAAGAGCAGCAAGAAGACTGGCCCCTTATGTAATCGCTGCTGCTGATGTCTTAGCCTAGAATGTCCGGTGGTAGCATGTAAGTTTGGGGTACGGTGGTGTGCATGCACCTACTGCACAGGCAATAAGGAGCTGCTGCCACTGCTGATGGTAGAGTCCAGCATGGGGGGTGGGGGGGCAGAGCCGAGTGATTCCTGTGTTGTGCTTCAAAGTGAGGAAGCTACTGTTGGCACAGCTGGGAAATGTCAGAGCTGGGTAAGTCCCATGTTGCATCTTAACAGCTAATTTTTAAAAAGGGAACAAGGGGTGATCCAGGAAATTACAGAGCAGTGAGTTGGACATATGTGGCAGGTGAAATGGTAGAAACTATCATAAAGAACAAAATTGCTGAAGATATAGATACGATTAGTTTAATGGGTAAAGCCAACATGAATTTAGCCAAGGGAAGACTTGCCTCACAAATTTGCTACATTTTTTTTTGAAGGTGAACCAGTTGATATCGTATATCTGGATTTCCAGAAAGCATCCAACAAAGTCCCTCATGAGAGACTTCTTACAAATTAAAAAGTTATAGGATAGGTGGCAGTGTCCTATTGTGGATTGCCAACTGGTTGAAAAATATAAATAAAAAATTACAAAAAAAAAAAAAAAAAGATAGAAAACAGAAATAGGGCTAAATGCTAAATTTTCCCCAGTAGAAAAAGATGAATAGTAGAGTGCCCCCAGGATCTATTCTGGGACCAATGCTTTTTAATCTATTTATAAATGACCCGGAAATGGGAACAAGTGAGGTGATTAAGGGGGTCATTTATCAAAATGATATAAGGCATTTCTGAATGCGTTAAGGGCTTATCGCATGCGAAAAGCGCTGTTAACGCATGTGGAAATGCCTTTAACGCATGCGATAGCACCATAATGAATGGTGTGGTGCAAATCTGAAAAAGGGGGGGAGTTAGGGGTGGGTTTACTGTTTTGCAAAGCCCTATCACATGGCTTTAATACTGATGGGTAACATCATGCTAGGTTGAGAGAACATTGTACAAATCTCATCTTTGAGTGAGTTTCCTCACTCCGAAGGTCATCAAATCTTCACAAGAGAGCACTGTTCTGTTCGTACATCTCACTTTGAATGTCAAAGTGGCCCCTAACCCCTACACTAATACCGAAACCTCACCTTGAGTTACTAGGTGGGCCTCCCGAAAAGATATAAATACCTATCTAGGGTGAGGGCATTGTGGCTAGGCTTGCTTGCTTGCTCTCTCTCTCTCCCTCCCTTCCCCCCTCCCCCCACAGTGGTTCTGATAGTAAACATGGTCCCCTCAGTGGTTGTATATAGGAAATACCACACTTATCTAAAAGTGCAAAAAAATTATCACAATTTGCAGTAACTTAGCTCTTCACAGTATTTGCACACATTGCAATAAACTGCCTGTTACCATAAAACACACCCCTTTTTCTCTCACATGCAATATTTAGTGTATTTTGATAAATCCAGGCCGAAATTTGCTGATGACCCAAAATTATTCAAAGTTGTCAAATCACAAGAGGATTGTGAGAAGGTGCAAGAGGGCATTATAAAACTTGGAGACTGGGCATGCAAATGGCAAATTAAATTTAATATAGACAAGTGCAAAGTGATGCACTTAGGGAAGAGTAACCCAAATTATAACTAAAAAATGCAAGGTTCCACATTAGGAGTCACCACTCAGGAAAAGGATTTAGGTGTCATCATTAAAAATAAGTTGAAATCTTCTGCTCACTGTGTAGCAGCAGCAGCCAAGGAAGCAAAAAGAATGCTAGGGATTATTAGGACAAAAATGGAATATAAACAGAAATTATCATAATGCCTCTGTATTGCTCCATAGTGCAACCTTATCTTGAGTATTGTGTGCAGTTCTGATCACCACATCTCAAAAAATTAATAGCAGAATTAGAAAAGGCACAGAGAAGGGCAACAAAGATGATAAAGGGGATGGAAAAATTCCCCTATGAAGAAAGGCTAAAGAGGTTAAGACCCTTTAGCTTGGAGAAGAGATGTTGAGGTCAGATATGATAGAAGTCTTTAAAATAATGAGTGGAATGTTTACTAGAGATGTACATTGTGTTTTTGTATCGTGTTGGGCTTCGTTTTGGGGCCCCCCATGGGAAATTTCATTTTTTCCACGGTTCAGGATTTTTTTTGGGGGGTCCCTGATTTTCAGGTTAGTGCGCGCTAATTCCCATTAGCGCGCACTAACCCAAAAAATGAATTTTTCCAAAATTTTGGAAAATTTCATTCATTTTTCGGTTCCCCTGAACCATACTGAATTAGGCAATTTCATTGAAATTGTCTAATTTGGGAACAACTAATGCACATCTCTAAATACAAAGACCAGGGGATACACAATGAAGTTACTAGGTAATGCATTTAAAACTAATAAGAGAAAATATTGTTTTACTCAATGCATAATTAAGCTCTGGAATTTGTTTTCAGAGGATGTGGTGAAAGCTATTAGTATAGCTGTATTTAAAAAAGGATCCTGGAGGAAAAGTTCATTAAAAATTATTGGTAGAGTTGCAGAAATACACTGCTTATTCTTGGGATAAGCAGCATGGGATCTATGTACCCTTTGGGATCCTGCCAGGTACTTGTGACCTGGCGTGGCCACTGTTAGAAACAGGATATTGGGCTTAATGGGTCCTTGGTTTGACCCAGTTTGGCAAACCTTATGTTCTTATGATTGGCTCTAGGACCTTCATGTGCCCCTTCCATCCTGATCCCTAAACCGGAGAGGGGGTTGCATAATATTTACACATTTGCAGTGGTACAATAAGCAATGAATCCCTTTTGTACTTTATCAGTAAGATGCAACATCAATCATCCTCTCTTTAACATGTAAGCTGCATTTACTGAGACAGCATGCCCTTCAGAATAGAGAAAACAAATATTTGAAATATATATGGATGTTTGTTTTACTAACTAATCATCTCTAATGAATTTGATTCCAGTTTTATCTTTGTCTACCAATTTTTAGTACCAGAAAGGTGTCTTTAAAAACATTTTCCAGATTGTCTCTTGATATGTTCAACATCTGAAAACAATGCCAATGTATTCTCTGAAGACAACAGTTTAATTGACCTGGAAATAATAATGTGATATCTAACTCTTCCCAGAACATATTAATGGCTTCCTCCTCCCTCTGCGTACTGCTTGGTACATTATATCATCCCTGTGTTGTACAAAATACTTTTCTTGATCATTCATGGGCTTAAGTGTGCTATGGACTATTCTGTGGAAAGGAATCTTATTATCTTCAACTTAATGTTTAATTGTTTAGCGCAATACAATGATATTATGGATTGATTTCTGGTTCTCTTTAGAGATTATATCATTTATGTTTATAATCCCCTCTGCATTTTAAACTTCATTATTCAGCAACTAGTTACATTTATATTTCATTTAAATCTGATTTTTCTTGCTATCAGGGTGCAAAGTATGCTGGGAGAATTAGTGTTGCTAATTAGATTTTCAATAAACAGTACAGAACTCTTATGTTCATCCACCCATTTTATAATCTAACAGTAACAAAAATAATAAAAATCTGATTTATCATCTTTTGTAGAGGCAATGTGTGGCAGTAAATCATACCAGACAAACTACCTTTCATACAAGATGAAATTATTCAGTATTACATGTAAAAAACTGCTATGATAATGCCATCTAAACCAAGAAATTTTGCTTTTTTTAAGAGATGGGATAAAAATAGTGTTTTTGGAATCAAAGATAATTTAAAATAAATTATCTTACTAGTGAAACTGCCACAAAGCTGGTATAACATAGTAACATAGTAATAATCGCAGAAAAGGACCAAATGGTTTATCCAGTCTGTTATAGTCGCTGGCCGCAGTGATTCACGACCAGGGCCATGCACTTACCCACGCCGTCGGGTCACTCCGGGGGCACCTGCAGGAGCAGGCAGTGGTCCCTGATGCTCTCCTTGTGACCATTGCCGCCGCTGAGCCCTGGCTGCGTTGTCACTGCTGAGCCCTGGCCGTGTTGTGGCCTACCTGCGTGCTGACTCCTCCCCCGCCGGATCTCCTATGGACGTGAGTGCGGCTGCTGCATAGAATTAAAGGGACCACGACAGGAAATGGTCATGGCCCCTCCCTAGTACTCCTCCTTGATTTCCTATATTTAAGGCAAGGTCTGCTCCTCAGACCTTGCCTTGGTATCTTTGCTCCTGGTCAGGTGTTGTTCCTGAGCTCAGAGTTCCTGTTCCTGTCTTGCTCCTGGTCTCCACTGTTGGTTCTCATTGGTCTTGTTCCCGCCCTTTCAATCCCAGGACCTGCTTCTCCTCACATTGGACTGATTCCTCTGGCTTCGACCCCTGGACTGGCTTCCGATCATTCTCCCGGCTTTGGCCCCTGGACTAGCTTCTGACCATTCTCCTGGCTTTGGTCCCTGGACCGGCTTCCAACCATTCTTCGGCCTCGACTACTGGACTGACTTACGACCTGCTGGAGGCGCCAGCTGTCTGGATTCCATGACCTGCAAGAGGCGCCTGCATCCAGACCTATCTTCAGTCTTCAGGAATTCACCTAAGTCCAAGCGGCCCAGGTCCCTACGGGCTCCTCCTGGGGGGACCGCGGGCTTCCAGTGGCAAAGTATCTGGTCAACCTCTGCTTTATCCAGCCTTGCTTTCTGACTGTAGGGACCTAAGAGGGTTTATTCTCTCTTATGTAGCACCAACTCTATCTCGGACTAAGGGTCCACCTCCAGAACTGCAACAGTATACGAAGGCCAAGGACCCGGCAGAGGCCTCAGCTCTGCAGGTTATTCCTGGACTGGACCAGAAGATTATGGAGCAACAACGGGTATTAGAATCCTTGGCGTCCTCCCTGGATTGACTCAACGCCCGTCATGATTCTGTAATCGCGGCTCATGCAGTTTCTCTACCATTACCACCACCGCCCGTGATGCAGGGAAACACTCGTCCAGCAATACCATTACCAACACCTCCACGCTATTCTGGCGAACCCCGCCTACGCCAGGAATTCCTCGATCAATGCAGCATGCACTTCCATCTCCAGTCTTCCCTCTTTCTGGATGATCTTACAAAGATGACATACATCTTATCCCTGTCAGAGGGTAAGGCCCTGACTTGGGCTTCTCCCTATTGGCGACAGTCAGACCAGTCCTGCAAAACCTTCCTAACTTCTTGGAGCTGTTCCAAACAGTATTTGACGATCCAGGAAAACAAGTAGTCACTCGTTCCAGTCTTCTACAACTTCACCAAGGAGGATATGTGCTTGTGTATTACAATATTGAATTCAGAATGCTAGCGTCAGAACTCCATTGGGAGGAGAGCTGTCTCCAGACCATATTTTTGGAGAGATTGTCAGCCAGAATTAAGGATGAAATGGCAGACAGGGAGCTCCACGCTCGTTGGATTCTCTTATTGAGCTAGTAACCAGGATTGACCGTCATCTACAGGAAAGGGCTCGTGAAGGTCTGGGCACGAGAAGGCGCATGGCGAGTTCTACTTCTTCACGTCCTTTTTCTCCCATCTCTCAAACTTCACCCTCCACAGAACAGACCATCGAAGAACCAATGCAATTAGGATGAGGCCCTCTTTCTCCAGAGGAACGACAAATGCACCGTAAGGCAGGTCTCTGCCTATATTGTGGAGGATCGGGCCATCTCATTGCTCGTTGTCCAACATGTCTGGGAAACTCTCAAGCCTAGGCTCCACTGGGGGAGTAAACCTAGCCATCACTTCACCAGCTCCCCCACTTACTCTGCCTGTCACTCTGCTGCTTGGAGGTCACAAAATATCCACGCTGGCTCTAGAAGATTCTGGGGCCAGAAGAAACTTCATCCTGCAAGATATGGTGGAACAACTGCTCATCCCTACTCATCCATACCCAAGGCCATTGATTCTAACCTCCATCCACAGAGACCCCCTGCCAGGGAGAATAACTCATCACATGGTCACAATGGATTTCCACATTGCACCAAACCACACGGAACGAATCACCTTCTATGTCATCCAGAGAGCCATTCATCCAGTTGTTCTTGGTATTCCTTGGTTGCAACGTCACAATCCACAATTCGACTGGACATCTTTAAGACTTATTCACCTTAAAGGAACGATTCCCTCCTGTAATTACATCTGCACCTCCCTTCTAGAGAGTTTGCCTTCTCAGTACAGTCAGTTTGCTGACATCTTCTCCAAAAAGGCCACAGATACCTTGCCTCTGCACATAGAATTTCATTGCACCATTAATCTGGTTCCTGGAGCCACCCCGCCTCATGGTAGGCTCTATCCGTTGTCTGCCTTGATGACCCATACTATGACCGAATATATTCAAGACAATCTTCAGAAGGGGTTTATTTGATGATCCACATCTCCAGCCGGGGCAGGCTTCTTCTTTGTTGGGAAAAAAGATGGGACTTTGTGTCCATGTATCGATTTCCGTGGGCTGAATGCTATCACCATCAAGGAGCGATACCCATTGACTCTAATAGGGAGCCAGAGTGTTCTCAAAACTGGATCTTCGAGGAGCGTACAAAATAATCAGGATTCATGAAGGTGATGAATGGAAGACGGCTTTTAATATCAGAGTTGGCCATTATGAATATCTTGTTATGCCATTCGGACTGACCAATGCTCCTGCAGTATTTCAGCACCTCATTAATGAGATATTTCGAGACCTGCTTTATGTCTGCGTAGTAGAGATGTGCTTCGTTTTTCGCCCGAATTAGGAAATTGCACGAAATTTCCTAATTTGTTGCGGTTTCGGAGGTCCCGAAACCCGAAATGAAATTTCCCTGAATTTCGGAGAAATTTCGTTTTTCGGGTTTGCCTGGGGAGAGGGGCACAATTTTTTTTTTTTTTAAATTAAAAACCACCCCAAACCACCCCAAACATTTAAATTAACTATAATACACCACCCCACCCCCCCGATCCTGACCCCCCCAAGGCTTGCCAATAATCCCTGGGGGTCCAGCAGGGATCCGGGAGCAATTTCGTTGTCGGCTGCCAGTAACCAAAATGGCGCCGATAGCCTTTGCCCATACTATGTCACAGAGGCTTTCGGCGCCATTGGTCAGCTCCTGTCACATGATAGGAGCACAAGATGGCGCCGATGGCCATGTGACAGGGGCTGACCAATAGCGCCGAAAGCCCCTGTGACATGGTAGTTCAGGCTATTCGGCACCATTTTGAGGCGCACGGCTTGCAGTACCGGGCACGGAGGGCAAATGGAACCCGGGACCCCGCTGGACCAGTGATGTTCGTAAGTCTTAGGGAGGGATCGGGATGGGGGGTTGTATATATATACGAAAATGCTTCTAAATGTTTTTAAATGCTTGGGGTGGGGGTTTTTTTTTAGCTTCGTTTACCGATTCGTTTTTCGGCCCGGTTTCGGGTTTCCTCGTTTCGTTTTTCGAAAAACGAAACGAGAAAACCCGAATTGTACCACGAAGTATCCGAACCAAAAAACGACCCGGTAGAAAAAAACGAAGCACATCTCTAGTAGTCTACTTAGATGACATCTTGATTTCTTCTTCCGATCTACAGACGCATCAGCGACATGTTATTCAGGTTTTGCAATGCCTAAGAGAAAACCTACTCTATGCAAAGATTGAAAAATGTATCTTTGAACAAGAATCACTACCCTTTCTGGGGTATATTATCTTCAAACAAGGTTTCCAGATGGACCCCTCCAAGTTTAAATGTATCCAAGAATGGCCCCAACCTACTGGATTATGTGTGCTCTAGCGCTTCTTTGGATTCGCTAACTACTATCATAGTTTTATCCAGAACTTTTCTAAACTGGCTGTACCTCTCACTGCCCTTACTTATAAGGGGGAAAACATCAAGGCCTGGCCTGTAGAGGCTGAAGAAGTTTTCCAGGCTCTCAAGAACTCTTTCCTACAACAACCTTGCCTCAGGCATCCAGATCCCAGACGTCCATTTATGGTGGAGCTGGATGCCTCAGCTGAAGGAGTAGGAGCTGTCTTAAGCCAGAATGACACATCGGGAACTTCTCATCCTTGCTCCTATTTCTCTGAGAAATTTTCTCCTGCAGAACGCAACAACTCCTTCGGTGACAAAGAGCTTCTCGCCATTAAGCTTGTGCTTGAAGAGTGGCAGCAGTGGCTGGAGGGAGCACAACACCTTATAACTACACTGACCATAAGAACTTGGTATACCTCCGGCAAGCTCAATGTCTGAACCCGCGCCAAGCTCGTTGGGCACTCTTTTTCACACGTTTTAACTTTGAACTCCGATATCGACCAGCTAACAAGAACATTAAGGAAGATGCCTTATCCCGATCCTTCTCTGCTAATGACACGGAGGAGCCTATTCAACACATCATAGACCCGGCTTGCATTATCCCCTCTGCGACATTCATTGTCCCACCTGGTAAAATGATGGTGCCTAAGAGACTCCGTAACAAAGTATTGGCCTGGGGGTCATGATTCCCAGTTAGCCGGGCATCCTGGATGAGCCCGGACTCAAACACTTCTCCAGCAATATTATTGGTGGCCCGAGATGCATAAGGAAATATGAGCATATGTTGATTAATGCCCAATCTGCGCTCAGCACAAGATTCCTACAGGAAAAACTTGGGGACTTTTACAACCGCTACCAACTCCCATGAAGCCTTGGACACACATCTCCACAGACTGCATCAGACCAAGGGTCCATCAAGCCCAGCATCCTGTTTCCAACAGTGGCCAATCCAGGCCATAAGAACCTGGCAAGTACCCAAAAGCTAAGTCCATTCCATGTTACCATTGCTAATGGCAGTGGCTATTCTCTAAGTGAACCTAATAGTAGGTAATAGACTTCTCCTCCAAGAACTTATCCAATTCTTTTTTAAACACAGCTATACTAACTGCACTAACCACATCCTCTGGCAACAAATTCCAGAGTTTAATTGTACGTTGAGTAAAAAAGAACTTTCTCCGATTAGTTTTAAATGTGCCCCATGCTAACTTCATGGAGTGCCCCCTATTCTTTCTATAATCCGAAAGAGTAAATAACTGATTCACATCTACCCGTTCTAGACCTCTCATAATTTTAAACATCTCTATCATATCCCCCCTCAGCCGTCTCTTCTCCAAGCTGAAAAGTCCTAACCTCTTTAGTCTTTCCTCATAGGGGAGCTGCTCCATTCCCCTTATCATTTTGGTAGCCCTTCTCTGTACCTTCTCCATCGCAATTATATCTTTTTTGAGATGCGGCGACCAGAATTGTACACAGTATTCAAGGTGCGGTCTCACCATGGGGCGATACAGAGGCATTATGACATTTTCCGTTTTATTCACCATTCCCTTTCTAATAATTCCCAACATTCTGTTTGCTTTTTCTGACTTCCGCAGCACACTGAACTGACAATTTCAATGTGTTATCCTCTATGTCGCCTAGATCTCTTTCTTGGGTTGTAGCACCTAACATGGAACCCAACATTGTGTAATTATAGCATGGGTTATTTTTCCCTTATGCATCACCTTGCACTTATCCACATTAAATTTCATCTGCCATTTGGATGCCCAATTTTCCAGTCTCACAAAATCTTCCTGCAATTTATCACAATCTGCTTGTGATTTAACTACTCTGAACAATTTTGTATCATCTGCAAATTTGATTATCTCACTCTTCGTATTTCTTTCCAGATCATTTATAAATATATTGAAAAGTAAGGGTCCCAATACAGATCCCTGAGGCACTCCACTGTCCACTCCCTTCCTTTGAGAAAATTGTCCATTTAACCCTACTCTCTGTTTCCTGTCTTTTAGTCAGTTTGTAATCCATGAAAGGACATCACCATCTATCCCATGACTTTTTACTTTTCCTAGAAACCTCTCATGAGGAACTTTGTCAAATGCCTTCTGAAAATCCAAATATACTACATCTACTGGTTCACCTTTATCCACATGTTTATTAACTCCTTCAAAAAAGTGAAGCAGATTTGTGAGGCAAGATTTGCCTTGGGTAAAGCCATGCTGACTTTGTTCCATTAAACCATATCTTTCTATATGTTCTGTGATTTTGATGTTTAGAACACTTTCCACTATTTTCCCTGGCACTGAAGTCAGGCTAACCGGTCTGTAGTTTCCCGGATCGCTCCTGGAGCCCTTTTTAAATATTGGGGTTACATTTGCTATCCTCCAATCTTCAGGTGCAATGGATGATTTTAATGATAGGTTACAAATTTTTACTAATAGGTCTCGCTCTGGGTCACTTGTGTGTACATGCGTAAGGCCTCCACACATATGCATGGTAGGGATATTTTAAATGATACATGTGTACTTGCACGCACAATATACAATTGAATGTATTTTTGCTGTATGCCTAATATGCATGATTATGGGCATACGCGCGCTCCTTTTAAAATTTACTTGTAAGTGGACAAGCAGTACTATTTCCCCTATTGAGAAAATGGATGTAAAAGTTCTAGAATATTTTGGAATGGAATAATCAAAATTTCCATTTGTGTACAAAGTAATTCAATCAGATAATACCTAATGGGCCTGATTTTCAAAGCCATTTATGTTTTACTAAACTACCGTATATATTTGTTTATAAGTTGATTTCATATATAATAAGTCGATAGGCAATTTTGAGACCAAAATCTATTGAAATGCATTGACTTGTGTATAAATTGAGGTTTAAGATGAGCAATTTATCAGGAAGATAAGAATTCAGTGCATTAACTTTAAAACAGGTCTATGGCACGACAAGAGTTAGCTGCATAAGTTAAGCGGCTAACTGCTAATGTCAAAGATAGCCACTTAACTTGAGCAACTAACTCCACTCCGTTTCGGTGGTGGGCACAAATGTATGCACATACTTCGGGAATGTTATACTATGCATGGAAAGTATGCATTGAAAGTATATGTGGAAAGTATACACGGATAGTATGAGTGTATCAATTGATCTGACTTTTTTGAGCCTATTTTCCGACATAAATTTCTTGACTTATACACAAGTATATATGGTAGCTCTTGAGTTAGTTTGCAGAAAAGTATGTACATAATCCAATTATGCACTTTTACATGAACTACAGAATTTTGGATGTAGTTTTGGCATAGAGTTGACACCTAAGCACATATTTTTTTATTTTAAAAAGTATAAGGTGAATTTTAAGAGTCACGAGTGGAAAAATGAGCACATGCATGCACAAACATAGCGCATATTTGTGCAAGTGCTATTTTATAAACCTCAAACATACATAAGTAAGTAATGGTGCATGAATAAATTTGCTTGTATAAAAAAGGGGTGGGCTAGGATGGACCATGTGCATTCTGGGATAGGGCCAACATTTATGCATATAAGGTGCTATTTTATAATCCACAAAAGCGATGCACATACGCCATTTACTTGAGCATACTTACACCTGCTAATTATCTGCTATAAGTCAGAATAGAATTCTTTATATCTTAATACTGACTGTAAGAGGAGTCTGGGTAAACTGGAAGGATTTCAGGCTAAAGAACCAGGGGGGTTCTTTACCTAGAGAGAGACTAGGAAAACTGGTGGACTAGTAAAATTGGTAATTCCCTTCACATGCATAAAAGTCAACAAGTGCTAAGGAAAATACACATGTTAAATGTTCTCATTTAAATTATTCAAATTAGGAGTACAAATATTCATGCACAACAGATGTCTGCCACTTATCTGGATAAATTAGTCGGATAAGTCACACTATATATCCGCATAAGTAAGATAGCCGGCTAAGACTTTGAACACTAGTTATCCATCTATCTTACTTATCCGGCTAAGTTGCACTTTTCTTTAACCAGATAAGTGTTAAACAGTGCTACTTAGCTGAATAAGTTAAAAATTAGACCCAAAAAGCAAATCGGAAGCCGATCCAGTTGGCTGTGATACAGTAAAGACAATGAGAATCGGACGATCAGAAGAAGCCCTTTATTTCAATGCCCGACTCTGGCCGAGTGTTCTGCAGACACTAATGATATTGTGACATTGTGACAGTGTGACAGCAGCCCTGCAGGCATATTTTAAGTCCTGCTAATTGAATTGCCCCTGAGGCAGCTCTATGAGCGAAACTCGGCCAGAGTCGGGCATTGAAATAAAGGGCTTCTTCTGATCGTCCGATTCTCATTGTCTTTAAGTTAAAAATTATCCATCTATGTTTACAATACTTGCTGAGTAGTTTTTGATATGAGAACATGTTGTTGGCTAGATTTATGTATATTAAATACTGTGTGTGCACATTTGTGTGCAGAACATAAAATGTGTGTGCATGCTGCATATATATGCGCTCTGACTACAGGTTTAAAAATTGCAGTCTTCAAAGAGAAGGTATAACTTTATGCAAGTAAATGTATACACATACTTGGCCAATTATCCAAATATTTGCAAAGTGAACTTATATATATTATTTCACTTTGAAAATACTCACGAAAGATAGAGAGAGCAATGTACATGCAGACTTTACTGTTATCTGGACTAATATAAAATTTCCCACATTGGGCACATAGGTGTTAATGAATAAAGCTTTTGATCAATCACTAGCTAGAATTATTTTTGTAAGCATTAATTCCAAATGAATGTAGAAGTGTCCTAATTCCATACAAATAATTAAGGGTGTGAATGAGAGTTTTATTCATTGCATTTTTCTCTTATTTTCATTTTTGTTACATTTTTAAATTTCATTTTTTTTTGTTTCATTACTTCAACATAAACAAGTGAATTTCCAAAAGGTTACTCGCATAAAAAGGGTGATATACACATGCATGTGGGTCAAATGCTTGAAACTCTTACTTTAGAAAGGTGTCATGCATGTATATGCGCATGTGCAACCAAAAATAAAGCCTGGTGGTGCTAAGGGCAAGTCTCGTGCCAAGTACTTTCCTGCTCTAAAGAAGCAGCAGAGATGCCTGACTAGTTTTTGAACCACCATATTCCTTCAGGTCTCCTCTATATACCTCTCTATCTGCTACACTGACCTTCAGAGTTTGGAATCGTTCTCTGAGAGCCAGGAGCTCTTTGCACCAGGTAAATATATAAAACCACTCACCAACAGGTGAACATTCATGTGACAAGAGACTGGATATTCCCTAACTCACTGCTGGACTTCTGTCTACATCCTAATTTTACTGAGTTGCTAAAGTTTTAAAGTTGATTAAGGGTTTTTAGATTTGACTACAGTTTATACATTTTTTTATTTGGTGTCTCTTAAATCTAAGGTTTTTAAATTGATAAGTAGATCTTTTTTTTTTCTTTTCTCTCCTTTTAGCTGTCTCCAAATCTATTTGTGGATTTGTAATTGAGGTTATTATATAATTTTTGTCTTCCTGTTTAATTATTATGAGTCTAACATTCATAGGGGTTTGTTCTGATAGCCTTTGGAAAAACATCAAGGTTTGAATATCTTGGCCACTTATCTGGAAACATTTAATCCAGATGTCATTTTCTGGATAACATTTATCAAGATAATTTGGAAATGTTGAGGTGCACAGTTCACTTAGTTGAATAACTTATTTAGTAAAGTCTAATATTCAGAGTTAGCCAAATAAGTAATTTGGATAAGTCTGGATGTACCTCGGAGCTGAATTAGAGTTATCCTGGAACAAGTTCCCGGATAACTTTAGCCTTAACTGGCTATATTCATATAATACACAGTCAGTGGCCAGTTAAAGTAGTAACTGAAATGATTTAAATAAACAAACAAACCTTATGGGGCTGTCGGCCTGATCCCTCTCCTTCCCCCAACCCCCCCCTCCCCATTTCTGTGAAGCAATTTTTAGGCATTGTGCCCAATCCCCACCTTAAGCCTCCCAAAAGATACAAAAAACATAGTAGACCTCTAAGCCTTCCCTCTCCCCCTCCCCTGAAGCAGATCTTACTGCCTACCCCTGGCAGCCCAGCACAAATCCTCCCACCTCTCCTAGCACCACCCAAATCCCTTACCGATGTTGGGAGCTTGCTACAAATTTCTAGTTACCGGCGCATCCAGTATTACAAACCAACTGCAGGAGCTGGATGCATGTACTGAGTTTCCTGTTGCAATGTACATCTGACAGGAATACCGATAGCACACACTATCAGCGTTGCTGTACAAGCAATGCTGGATATGCTGGGAGCAGGACGCTTGTACTGAGCTCCTGGCAGTGATAAGGGATTTGGGGGTTCTGGGTGAGGTGGGACAGTTCAAGTTGGGCTGTGGGAAGGAGGGGAAGGGTATGCTTTTGGGGGGCCTAAGGTTAAAATGTATTTTCCTAATTAGAGGTAGGGGTTAGGTTCTATAGGAGTACTTCATTTTTTGTATTTTTTGGGTGGCTTGAGGAGGGTGGATAGGGTGCAATGTTCAACATTTATTTCACTGTGGTGGGGGTAGCGTATCAGGTCTGTTGGCTGCTAGGATTTGTTTTTAAATCATTTTGCTTGCCACTAAACTAGCTATATTATTTGAATATAGCTGGTTAAAGTTAAAGCTAGTCAAGAACACGGATAACTTTCAAATCTAACCAGCAAAATTCAAACATAGGGGTTCATTTACTAAGCCACATTATAGCTATAACATGTGATAAACAGCATTTAATGTGCATTAAGGGGTAGATTTTAAAACATTGCGTAAGCGCGTCCATGTGAGTGTGCTACCTGGTGTGCACACATGAACATGCATTTTTATATCATGCACGTGTTGGCGCATCAGGACCTTCCCCAGTTCCCTTCCAGTCCACTCCAATTAAGGAGCAGTCTGGGAGGGAACTCCCAACCCCCTCGCCTGACCTCCCTTCCCCTTCTCCTATCCTGCCCTCCCCGTATCCCTGTCCTAAATTCCCACAAATACTTTGTGCTAGCTTTTGCTCCTGCTATTGATCAGGAGCAAGTTGCAAGTACTGGAACCCTGCCGGCACGCAATTCCCTGGCACAGTGGCAAATGGCCGCTATGCTGGGCACCTTTAACCCTGCCCCGCCCCCTGGACTGCCCCTTTCACTGCCCCTGGGACTTACACATGTCCCGGAGTGTACGTGCGTGGTCTGGCCCTTTGAAAGTTGCCCGGCGCGCATAAGGCTCAGCCATGCGCTTAAACCCCCAGGTTTCACGAACGTAAGTCTTTTAAAATCTGGCCCTAAATGTTTATTGAATGATATTGCCATTTTGCAGGTGTGGCTATATTCCATAATATTGTACGACTTTTAAAAATGTCCTCCTTTATGGAAATTAGGTGTTTTGCATGTATTTGCATGCAAAAAATTGCCTAATGAATGCAAAGCAGATAATGCATCGGCAATTCAATGCAAATAACACTGCTGACAGAAAACATTCAGCCACATTATTTTATCACATTTTAGGAGGAGTATATTATTTGTTCCCAGGGACATCGGGATGCTAACATGCATCCTGAGGTATTGTGTTACGCGTGCCGGCCGCGACAGATCCGCGGCTCAGCCCCCTCACCTCTTTCAAAGTAATCCAGCATCTGGTCCCTCGTCTCTGGCGGCTGTGGGCCGCTGGTTCCGTCCTCGGGCTGCCCCTGATGCCTCCTGATGCTCCGCATGGGGCCTCTCTGCATGGCCTGTGGACAGATGCCATCCCTACCAGCTCCGTGCCCCTCCCTAGGCACGCACAGCTAGTCTTTAAATAGGGCCCGTGGCGGGAACCTGGCCGCGGCCCCGGATGATGACATCAGCAGAGCTCCGGTATTTAAGCCTGGGCTCCACTCTCTCAAATTGCCTTTGCAACAGATCCCCTTGCTAGTCAATTACTCGTTGCCTCTTCAGTTCCTGCTTCCCAATCCTGATTGCCTTCATTCCTGTTTCCTTGTTCCTGTGTTTCTGTTCCTTCGTCTCTCCTTCGGATTGCTGACCTGGTTTGACCTCTGCATTTCCTGACTACTCCGTTGCCTCTCTCCAGCCCAGGACCTCTGCATTGCCTGTCTACTCTGTTGCCTCTCTCCAGCCCAGGACCTCTGCATTGCCTGACTACTCTGTTGCTTCTCTCCAACTCTCGACTTCTGCTTCGTCTGACCATCCTTTTGTCTCTCTCCTCGTCTAGACCTTAGCCTTGCTTGCCATTGCTTCCAGATTGTAGCCAGCCCTGATCCCAGCTTGCTTAAAGATGCCTCTTCAGCCTTTGTCCTGGACGTGATTCAATCAGGCTTCGGCCTGCTCTTGCTCGGGCGCCTTCTGTCAGACTGTATTCCTATTAGCGCCCGGGTCTCCGGGATTCTGCCTCATCCAGTACAGACTGATACCTACACTAGTTGCTGCCACTGGGCTGACCTTGATCTACCCATCGACGACCACTGATGGAGGCCACCTATGTCCAGCCGGCCCCGGCACCCAAAGGCTCAACCCACGGGGAACGAGGGCTGGAGTACCAGCCGGTCTCCGTCCATCAGCCCTCTCTGCCTGCCAACAGTGGGGACCCGTAGGATCTCTCCTACGGGAGCGTCAACCCCACCTTGGCCCCAGGGTCCACCTCCGGCGCAACACTTTGGAGGCCTATTAAAGAGATAGGCCACCAAGTAACTTCAACCAAAATATACAAAAGTCATCTGGGGCTCTTGGTAGACCACCACCCACCCAGGGCCATTTATTGAGGAGGCTCTGCAATAAAATAATAAAAAAATTTTAGAAATGCATGGAGAAGCTCCACCTCTCTACCCAAAACCTTCCCCTTAGCATAACTGCCCCCTGCCCCAACCAAGGACTCTTTCCCACTTTAGTATGCCCATCTGGTTCCCCCTAAAACACCCGCCCTGTATCTCCTTTTCCAAATAAATGTCCCTGGTGGTTTAGGGTTGGCCTCCTTTTTTTCCTTTCTCTCCCCACTTCAAAATAATTCCCTAGTAGCCTTGTGCCCTCCCCTGGACACTCTCCCTCAGCCCTGGAGTCCCTCTACCATTTAATGGGGTGAAGGCCAGTCGGTGCCATTTTGGAAAAATGGCAATCAATCATGCTTAGAGCAAGGGAGCACTCTGGGCCTCCATTGTACCATCAATAATACATTTTAAGATACAGGGGGTTTTGGGGTGCCCTAAACCACCAAATATTTTAAGGAAAGGGAGAGGGAGGGGGAGGGGACCTATCCTAGACCACCAGGCATTTTTTTTTTTTTTTGGAAAGTGGTTGTATGGGGGGAGGCGGTGTTTTGTGTTGAACCACAGGGGCATAATATAGAGAGTGGATGTCTTTGGTTGGGACAGGGGGAGTTTATGCTTAAAGGAGGAGTATTCATAGGGAGGGCAGGCTGTCACCGTGATTTAAAAAAAATATTCTTACCTTTTTTTAATTGCACAGCCAACTTGAGAAGTGGTCTTGAGGTGGATGGGGATATGCCAAGATACCTGGGGGACATTTGTGTATTTTGGAGGGGAAGTGGATTTTGGGTCTAAGGATCATTAATGCAATGGTAGCCCCCACTGAAGCACAATTTTGCAATGCAAATTTTTGTTGTGAGTTTTTCTCACAATAAAAAATCATGTGGTGAGACCACTGTGATATTTTTTCAGGAAAGGGAAAATATCATGGAAATATTTTCCCCCCTTCCCGCAATATTTCGGCCCTCCCATGAAATTTATTGCAGTTTAGTAAAATGACCACATAGCCGGTTATGTTAAAAGCTAAACAGGCTATGTATACACAAGTAACATTATTCAAGGATTTTCAGTGGGATATGTATCCAACTAATTATCCTTGTTAACTTTAGATATATTTAGCCAGATTAGTTAGCCATTCACTCACTTTTTTGAATATTAGTTGTTTGTGGAAAACCTCATGTAATATACCTGTGTGAACTTACATATTTTCAAAATTTCATAAACAGAAAGTTAACACCCCTCAAGATACAAAAAAAAAGAAATGAAAAGAAAACCAAACCAAAATACTGGGAAGAACTCTACTAATGATATTGACCTGATTTTGCTGTATTTTGCCTCCCAAGAAACAATTTGCAGAACTATTTCTAAATATTAATTAGAATAATATGGCCAAAGTGGGTGAGTTCTATTTTATTTGGAACATTTTATTAAATACACAGTTTCATAAGTTTATCACTCCTACCTGATCAAGGGTTGTCTGGGAGACGGAATAATCTTCAATATTCAGATGTTCTTTATTGTCAGTGAAGGCGCTGAAAATCTTTGACAGGAAGATGTGGCCAGATGGTAACTGAAACTGCAGAGTATTGTGATGCTTTTCTTTAAGCAGACTGCCAGGGAAGGAGGTTTCAACAAATTGTTCAACTGCTGCCAAATTTGGAGGAGATCCAGCAACTCGCACAATCACTGTATATCCATCTCCAAATCTAGAAAACAAACATAATGTATATCTCTCTGTGTCCCTGTATATATATAGTTTATAAAAAAGATATGCATCTATATACCTGTGATCACATCTACATATAGTACGTAATATAGGGCCGGATTTAAAAAGCTGAATGTGCATAGAGTGCCTTACGCGCGCCGGGCCTATTTTATAAAGGCCCGGCAATGTGCGTTAAGCCCCGGGACAAGACTATGTCCCGGGGCTTTACTAAAGGGGCAGTCCGGGGGCGGGGTGAGGGTGGGTCCAGAGGCCTCCGACACAGCGGCCATTTGTTGCTATGTTGGAGGATCACGTGCCGGCAGGCTGCTGGCGTGCCTCCAGGCAGGCACAAAAGGTGAGATAAAAAATGGGGGGGGGGTAGAGTAGGGCTGGGGGGAGAAGGTTAGGGGAAAGGATGGGAAGGTTAGTTAAGAGGGAAGGCAATGGGGGAAGGCAAGCTGCACAACTGCACAACTGTGCTCCCCCTTGCGCACCCCGACCCCAGATTTTATGACATACACACGCACACCTGCACGCGCATTTTATAAAATCGGGCATAAATATGTGCGCGCCGGGGAGCGCATGCACATGTATGTCCGCGCGCATGTTCTTAAAATCTACCCCATAGTGCTGAGAAAGAGTTTGTGAACCCTTTAGAGTGATCTTAAACTCTGATAAGAGAGAAAAATAACACCACTGAATAAACAATTCTGACAAAAATGATATATTTTGATGTATTTATTAAATAAAATGATTCAAGATTAAATACACTTGTTTGGAAAAGTATACAAACCGTTATTCCTTAACTGGTGGCACTCCTTTAAGTTGCAATAACTTCAACTAAAATGTTTTCTGTAATTGTTGATCAGTCTTTCACTTCATCCTTGAGGAATTTTGGCCCATTCCTGTATGCAGAACTGTTTCATCTTTTACATTTGAGGGCTTACTTCAATGAATAGCTCACTTCAAGTCTTGCCTCAACATTTCAATAGGGTTAAGGTCTGACTTAGTCAATCCAAAACACAAAATCTCTTCTTCTTCTGCCATTCTATAGCAGATTTACTTGAATGTTTAGCGTCATTGCCTTGCTGTATAATTCAATTTTAACATAGCTTCAACGCGAAATGGATGACCTAATATTACCCTCTAGAATTTTCTGATATAAAGTAGAATTCATGGTTTCATCAATGTTGGTAAGCCATCCAGGTCCTGATGCAGAAAAGTAGCCTCACCCTATGATACCTCTACCCCCATGCTTGAGAGTCAGGTTCTGAGATTGGAAGGCAGAGTTTGGTTTTCGCCAAACAAAACACTTGTTATTATGACCAAAAAGTTCAATTTTTGAGTTTTCTGTCCAGATAATATTATTCCACAAGTCTTATTGATCTTTTGGATGCTATTTGCAGTGTTAGAGCAAAGTGGTTTCTTCCTAGCAATCCACCCATGAACACCATTACCATTCAGTTTGTTTTTTTAACTCTTTATTTTGAATTTTAAATCAGTCACAGTGAGGGAGGCTTGTAGATCTTCAGTTGTTATTCTTGGGATTATGGTGTTATGGGATTGACCTGAGCCTAATCAACTCATGTCAAATAAAGTTATTGAAGCCTGCATTTCAACCTATACAGATTCCCATTGGAGATCCCTCTCCCAGCCAGCAAAGGGCCTTGTGCCACTGGATGATTTGCTGGTGGGGGTTCCCTCTCCCAGTCAGCTAAGGACCCCGTGCAGCTGGATGACACACTGGTGGGGGTTCCCTCTTCCTGCCGGCAAAGGTCACTGACTCCAAAAGCAAAAAATGTATTTTTTGAGGAATGTAGAAA
The DNA here is from genome assembly GCF_901001135.1 of Rhinatrema bivittatum. Lineage (NCBI taxonomy): Eukaryota > Metazoa > Chordata > Amphibia > Gymnophiona > Rhinatrematidae > Rhinatrema > Rhinatrema bivittatum. The sequence goes on from NC_042615.1 coordinate 369,616,120, forward strand.
GATATTGAGAAACTGCAAAGCTTATGAAACTTGAAAACAGTAGATAGGCTAAAAGGGAGGTACCAACAGATGCACCTGAGCCTGTAAAGGCCTATAAAGTTAGGCAAGTTGTGGTATGCTTAGGCTGACCTAAGTGAGAGAGAGGGGGATGCTTTTCCTACTACTGGGCTGCAGCTACAGTATTTCGGGTATAACACAGAACTGTTTAAAAATTATCAGACCTGTCAGAAATTAGATCTCGTAACACTCCAGACATCCAAAAGTGGCAGAGCTGAGTGATTCCTTGGCCCCAATATAATGTCAGTAAGGAATGTATACTTTGCCTATTTTATTTTTATTGCTTATATTTGTAACCATTCAACCAGTGCAACCATTCAACCAGTGTAACCATTCAACCAGTGATTCGACCAGATATATATATATATATATATATTTATTTATTTGTAGAGCCATCATAATGGTTTACAAAAATATACATTTTTCTTAGCAGTTGTGCAACAGTAAAAACAATTTAAACAATATCAGAAATAAGCATATCAAGTCCAGAGAGCATTATTAGGTTGGATGAGGAGGGTATGCAGGTTCAGGGTGAAGAGAATGTATTAAGAGGTTTACAACCGAGAGTTCAGTTGAGAGTTGGGATGATCAGATGTCTGAAGGTCAATGTAGAATTTGCGGAACATTAGTGTTTTTAGGTCTTTTTTGAATGTTTTTAGGTCGTGTTGGGTTCTCAGGAATTTAGGTAGGGTGTTCCAAAAGTTTAGGTGAGGCAACTGAAAAGGCTCTTTCTCTTGGGGGTGCCAGATGCGCATCTTTCATAGGGGGAATGTTTAGGTAACCTGAGTTATTAGAGCGTAGGTTTCTTGGAGGATTTTGAGGGATTACGTTTAGGGTGTTAAGTAGGGATGTGAATCGTGGCCTGGTTTGGCCTCTGTTGGAAACAGGATGCTGAGCTTGATGGACCCTTGGTCTGACCCAGCATGGCAATTTCTTATGTTCTTATGTTCTTACTATACATAATCAGAAAAAAATGAATTTTTTTATATTTATTAATTTTGTACAAACTTACTCAATGTTTTAATTATACAGAAAATCACAATATAAAAAAGACTAGCTAGTGTGGCATAATAAAGAGCAAGAAATGCCAAAGTATCTATGTTAGAAGTTGTTGATATGTCAATGTCCTTATAAGAATCATATAAGAGTGAAAACCTGTTTCAGGTTAATGAGAAGGTAGTTGCTTAGAGGAAAAATCAGTGAAATTGTTCATTAGGTTGGCTGCTCCAACAGCAGTCTATAGGGTGAAAGAGAGGTTGGATGAACCTTTTCTTTGTAAATGGATATTATAATTTCATGCTTCATAATGATCTGTATGTCAGCAGGTTACAGTGGGTCAATATAAGGCATTTGCAGGGTCAGTGGATTTACTGTAAAGCAAGGATTTTTTGAATACTAGTCAACAAAAGAAAGTAAGACAATCTGTTCTTTACTTCATTCTGAACTTAAAATGATTTCCCAAGGGCATTGGAAACAAAATGTTGCTGTTTTCTAGTATCTTTGACCAAGTTTGAATGCCAAAACTTGAGATCTAGAATATAAAACATTTTAAGAAAATATGTTTGTATTTTTTAAATTAATACACTGTATTGAGTTCAGCAGAGAAAACATCAGCTGGACTGCAATCCAATAGAAGCTGCACAGAACAGATGAATCCTGGGAAACAGCAGTGCGCACACAGGGGTAGATTTTCAAAGGGATACACGCATAATATACACGTTTAATCCCAAAAACCTACCCCTACATTCGCCAAGCCTATTTTGCATAGGCTCGGTGGTGCGCGCATGCCCTGGGACACGCATATGTTCTGGGGCTTTGAAAAAGGGGCGGGAAGGGGGCAGGGTGGCGGTCCGGGGGTGGTCCGGGGGCGGTCCCGAGTCCTCCAGCACAGCGGTTGTGCCGGGGCATGGCGCGCCGGCAGCTGACCGGCGCGCGCAAAATATGCCTTCAAGAGGCAGGCGTAAAAAATAAAATAAGGTGGAGGGGATTTAGGTAGGGCTGGGGGGCGGGTTAGATAAGGGAAGGGAGGGGAAGGTGGGGGGGAGCGAAAGAAAAGTTCCCTCCAAGGCCGCTCTGATTTCGGAGCGGCCTTGGAGGGAATGGGGAAAGCCATCGGGGCTCCCCTAGGGCTCGGCACGTGCAAGGTGCATACGTGTGCACCCCCTTGCGCGCGCCGACCCCGGATTTTATAACATGCGTGCCGCAGTGCGTGTATGTTATAAAATTGGGTGTACATTTGTGCGTGCCGGGTAACGTGCACAAATGTACCCCGCGCTCGTAGGATTAAAAATCTGCCCCACAGTGCTTTGTTAATGTTTCATACCTGATTTGTTATAAGTAAGATAATGCAGTTAAGTTTCCATTCAACAATGGACATTGGTTTTCCTCCTTTCATTGCTATGTTTTTATGTTGATTTTAGTTATATGGCTATCAACCCAATGACTGTTACATGTCATTATTGTTCCAAAAATATTTAAATTAGCACCATGTTAAGGAAGTGGAAAGGCATTTTATCCCATGCCCCACCCAATTTGCATTAAAATTATGAAATCTTATTTTGTAGAACTGATCTTTGCAGCATTGTGTGTGAAGCTAAGGCTGTGGTACATTTTTTGCAAATCAAGTGGGGTCATTTATTAAACATTTTCACCATAGACACAAAATGGGAGGAAACCTTTAATAACGACCCTCCCTATAGGAATGCTAAATTTCATCTTGAGAATACAGTGCACACAAGGATTTAACTTAAATACTAGGGATATGCCATCTAAATGTTTACTGCTTACCTCTCCAATCATGATTGTAATTGTAATCATAAAACAATGATGAAAAATGTATTGTATGCTCCAGCAGGTAGATAATTAATATGAAGTAAATGAAAGCAGTGAATGCAGAGGAGCCATCCACATTATTTCCCTGGGAGACTCAACATGGTAGATTAGGTGGTGAAGTTGCAATCTTTTTCACATTAAACCATAGGGATGTGCAGCCAGAAAGTATTCGTTGGATTCGGGATACATATTTATCGGGGCCCAGATACGTTGCATTCATTCAATGGCGCTCTGATACTTTGATACGTGCATTTATTTTCTAGTTCCCATTAAAGTCAATGGGGGAAGTATTTGTAGCCTCTTTTTGGCTGCAGAACTGGGGTTTCATTATCAATGTTGATGAAACTTCTGGAGAGCAATCATTGGAACAACAAAACAGCTCCAAGGTACTTAGACTGTGGCAAAGTGGCACCAAAGTGTCATGAATAACCTAGGGTACTTTAAAAGGGGCAAAGGGGTACCAGGAGTGGCAAGAAAAGTGCTTTAATAGAGGCACAAAGCAGAAGCGAGAGTGTCAAAAAATCACCACAAGGAGTTGAGTGAGTCATCTGGTGTATGGCAGCAAGGCAAAGAGGCAGAGGGTAGATACAGACTGGCTATACCCAGGGAGAGTTCCCTTTCCTTTGTGCAGGAAAGAGCTCCCTAGAATGGGTTCGCCCCTAGAGTGGGGTGTTTCCGTTGGCATCTAGTGAGCTTTGCTGGTCTTTTAAAATCTGGTAGAGTTAGCAGATATACAAAAGAGAATTTTCAAGGCCGAGGTGGAGGAGGTTACATGTAAACAGCAATTCAACATGGGTTAGAGGGTAGATACAGGCTGGCAACACCCAGGGAGAGTTCTCTTTCCTTTGAGCCGGGAATGGCTCCACTGATGGGTTGGCCCCTAGAGTAGAGCACAAGCTTTCAAAGCGTGGCGATCTGGAGGGGGTCTCACTGTGAGCAAGGTCTCATTGTTTTGTGTTTTCCACAGTCTAAGTAACTTGGAGATCTTTTCTTGTTCTGAACATGGGTCAACAGGTGGTAAGAGATAGGCTGCACCAATGGGGAGCGTTCCCGTTCCTTTGATCAGGAAAGGACTCCCTGGAATGGGTTGGCCCATAGAGTGTATAATGGTACAAATTGTTAGGATTTAAGCATTTGCAAACAGATCATGACTTCATAAGCAAGACGGAGGAAGTTCTCTTCTCTGCCCTGAAACTAAAGAAAACTGTTTATTTTATTTAAGGATCCATGCTGTGAAGGATTACTAGTTTGAATTGCCAGAGACTGAGGTTTCCCTTTGCAATGAGGGTTCAGCCGTTAGGACTGGACATAAGGCCTGGACAAACAGGCACAGCAGTTGAGGACAGACATGAACCCCACCTAGGGACATAAGGCCTGGATGAACAGGCACAGCAGTCGAGGACAGAGGTCAAGCCCACGTAGGGATATAAGGCCTGGGCGGACAGGCACAGCAATTTTTTTTAAATTTATTTATATTCCGCTTTTCACGCTTTTCCAGCACTTCATAGTGGATTACACTCAGGTACTGTAGGTATTTTCCTATCTCCCAAGGGCTTACAATCTAAGTCAAGCCCACATAGGGACATAAGGCCTAGATGGACAGGCAAAGCAGTCGAGGACAGAATCAATCCCAACTAGGGACATAAGGCCTGGATGGACAGGCAAAGCTGTTGAGGACAGAGGTGAATCCCACCTAGGGACATAAGGCCTGGACGAACAGCACAGCAGTTGAGGACAGAGGTCAAACCCTTGTAGGGACATAAGGCCTGGACGAACAAGCAAAGCAATCGAGGTCAAACCCTTGTAGGGACATAAGGCCTGGATGGACAGGCACAGCAATCGAGGACAGAGTCAATCCCACCTAGGGACATAAGACCTGAAAGAACAGGCACAGCAATACAAGACAGAGTCAATCTCACCTAGGGACATAAGGCCTGCACGGACAGGCACAGCAGTCAAGGACAGAGGTCACACCCACGTAGGGACATAAGACCTGGATGAACAGGCACAGCAATGCTTTTTTTTAAATGTATTTATATTCCGCTTTTCACGCTTTTTCAGCACTTTATAGTGGATTACACTCAGGTACTGTAGGTATTTCCCTATCCCCAGAGGGCTTACAATCTAAGTCAAGCCAACGTAGGGACATAAGGCCTAGACTAACAGCCACAGCAGTCGAAGATAGAGGTCAAGCCCACCTAGGGACATAAGGCCTGGACGGACAGGCACAACAATACATGACAGAGTCAATCCCACCTATGGGCATAAGGCCTGGATGAACAGGCACAGCAGTCGAGGACAGAGGTGAATCCCACCTAGTGACATAAGGTCTGGATGGACAGGCACAGCAGTCGAGGATAGAGGTCAAACCCTTTAGGGACATAAGGCCTGGACAGTGGATGGACAGGCACAGCATTTGAAGTCAGACCCTTGTCGGGATGTACAGCCTGGACAGTGAACGGTCAGAGTCAATCCTACCTAGGGTCATAAGGCCTGGACGGACAGGCACAGCAAACAAGGATAGTGTCAATCCCACCTAGGGACATAAGGCATGGACAGACAGGCACGGCAATACAGGACAGAGTCAATCACATCTAGGGACATAATGCCTGGATGGACAGGCACAGCAGTCGAGGACAGAGGTCAAGCCCACGTACGGACATAAGGCCTGGAAGGACAGCCACAGCAATACAGGACAGAGTCAATCCCATCTAGGGACATAAGGCCTGGACGAACAGGCAAAACAATCGAGGTCAAACCCTTGTAGGGACATAAGGTCTGAACGAACAGGCAAAGCAATCGAGGTCAAACCCTTGTAGGGACATAAGGCATAGACGAACAGGCAAAGCAATCAAGGTCAAACCCTTGTAGGGACATAAGTCCTGGAGGAACAGGCAAAGCAATAGAGGTCAAACCCATGTAGGGACATAAGGCCTGGATGGATAGGCATAGCAGTCGAGGACAGAGTCAATCCCACTGAGGGACATAAGCGGACAGGCACAGCAGTCGAGGACAGAGGTGAATCCCACTTAGGGACATAAGGCCTGGACGATCAGGCACAGCAGTCGAGGACAGAGGTGAATCCCAACTAGGGACATAAGGCCTGGATGGACAGGCACAGCAGTCGAGGACAAAGGTGAATCCCACCTAGGGACATAATGCCTGGACGGACAGGCACAGCAATACAGGACAGAGTCAATCCCACCTAGGGACATAAGGCCTGGAAGGACAGGCACAGCAGTCGAGGATAGAGGTCAAACCCTTTAGGGACATAAGGCCTGGACAGTGGATGGACAGGCACAGTGTTTGAGGTCAGGCCCTTGTAGGGACGTACGGCCTGGACAGTGGAGGGTCAGGCCCAGCGTTTCAGGTCAGGACCTTATAGGGATATATGGCCTGGACAGTGGACGGTCAGACACAGCGTTTCAGGTCAGGTACATGTGCTGCAATGCTTATATTATCTGGAGCATAGGAGGCAGTTGGAGCTGCTGCAAGGCTTTCAATTGCTTTTATTCATCTTGCCATTCACAGGGAATATTTGGAAACCCAAGCAAAGGCAGGTTTACTTTCAAAAACACTAGCATTTCCATCAACTCTGGTGCCAGCCTTGATCGGTGAGGGCTCATGATATCCCCTGTCATTGAAAAGACACGTTCACTGGGCACACTGGTTGGTGGACATGACAGATATCACTGAGCCACTTTGGCTAGGTGTGGCCAGATAGTGGACTTGTGTGCCCAATATGCCAGCAGATCTGTCTGCATGTTCTCTGTCGGCTCTGAGAGATACCGTGTCACTGACAGCTGTGCTGGTGTCTCCTTTGCTTGGGTGGGCTGAGAGTCACTCATGCCAGCTGCTTTCTCTCTCACCCATCGCACAACAGATGAATCTTTATGGGCAACAGGCCTTTGGCGTTCTGAAGTGGAGGAGGAGGTACTATCTGTCGCTGATAGAGTGCTGCTCCTGCTTGGTCTAGCAGCACAACTCTCTGAAGTGCCTGCTGTTTCTACCTCTGCTTTACGCCTAATCTGTCCCTGCCTACGGTGCTCCTGTTCACGGACTTTTGCTAACAGCAGGTCATTCACCAATAAGAGACAATCGTACTGTAGGGCGAGTTTCCCTTACACATGGGGATCACAGACTGTGGCGAGCATGTATGTGTTCTGTTCTGTTAAAGGCCATAATCTCGCTTCCACCTGCTGGTGCAAAATGTCCAGACAATGCAGCACCTCAACTGTCATTGCCTCTTCCTGCTTAAAGGCCGCAAAATGTTCATCCAGGAAATTAACTATAGGGATGATGTCAGCCAAGGTGGCACTTCTAGAACTCAGCTCCTCCGTGACATCCTTGATGGGCTGCAGGATTTTTACCAGCTGACTCATGACTAACCAATCATGATGCCGTAGGGGATTCTGCACACCTAGTCCATTGTACCAGAAAGTTCATGAAGGAGTGTCTGCATCTCCAGTAACCTCTCCAGCATCATAAAGGTGGAATTCCACCGGGTGGCAATGTCTTGAATGAGACGCTTGTGAGGCATCTCCAAATCAGTCTGCTTTTGTCGGAGAACCTGCCCCGCCTTCACACTTCTATGGAAGTATGCTGCTATGTTCCTGCACTTCTGTATTAACCTATGCAGGGATTCATTCTCTTTGTCATTGTAATCCAACCCCAGAGCTGACTTCACTACCAGGTCAGAGTGTGTACAGAACTTTGGATGTTCTTAAAGTGCCCGTCGTTTATTGCCTTAACCATGTTTGCGCCATTGTCTGTGACAAAGAGGATTCCTGTCTTGCTGGTGTAGTTGCCAACCCTCCAGCATTTGTCTGATGCATGCTAGAATATTGGCTGCGGTATGGGCCTGGTCCTTCAGGTGGGTATTCAGTAAAGCCCACCTCCATCCTGATACTTGTTCAGTAATAGAGCTACTGCCTGCCCCTGCCTCAGCCAGGTCCCACCAGTGTGCTGTCAGGGAGAGGTAAGAGTGTGCAGCATTCATGGCAGTCCAGATATTGCAGGTGAAATGCACTCTCCCCTCTGCCTTAGCTAGCAGCACTTGCATGCGACTGTGACACTGCTTATACAGGCTGGGGATGACCTTTCTGCTAAATGTGGTTCTGGAGTGGACTTTGTAATTTGGAACTATGACCTTCAGAAAATGCTTGAAACCCACATTCTCCACTAACTGCAAGGGCTGGTCATCAAGGGCAATCATTTCCCCAATGTTCCTGGTTACAACTTTTGAGGCTGCCTGCCTCCTACCCTGGGATAGTGTTACCGCACTCCACCTCATTGCCTCCATGGTGGGTATTCACTTCTGTCATATGTCAGGGGGTTGCTGGCCTGCCACCTGACTGCTAGAAGGGGATGAGGGCATGGGCTGACTCTGCTGCTTTTGAACCACTTTACGCTGCTTGGAAGGGGTCCCCTGACTGGTACTGCCACCATCCCCAGATGGCAGTACTCTTGTTGGGTGTTGCCTCTTCATATGATGTGTCATGCCAAAATTAGATATATGTCCCATTTGCTTGCCTCTGCTAATATCCCTGCCACAGTTATTACACCAAGCAAAACGCGGGTTATCCATCACTTTTAAGTGGCTCCAGATTGCAGATGTCTTTCGTGATCCTCGCTTCTCTAAAGCTTTGGGGGTGGATGCTGGCACTGGAGCTGAAGTAGTGGGTGCACCCTGAGAAGCAATGCTAGGGGCCTCAGGCACCCTCTGTGCCTGTGCTGACTGCTCTTCCTCCTCATCATCATCAGTTTCATATCTTTCCTGCTGCACTGAAGTGGAGGCTAAGACAGGACTAACTGATCCTCCTAAAGCTTCGTCAGCTATTACTTCTTCTGTTTCTGATGAGAATCCCACACAAGATGATTCTTCATCTAAATCAGATGCAGTGACTGTGCTACATTGTCAATGCTAAGTATTAGTCAAGACTTCTGTCCCCTTGCTGCTTTTGGGTGTTGACATTTTGTCTGGCATGACTCAGACTCCCCTTCCCTCACCTCCAAAACCACAGGGTCAGAAGCAGGTGGTGGTTATGGCGATGCATCAAGGTCAGATTTCATTTTTTTCTGGATGGAACTGCCTGCATCTCCAAAGAGTTTAGATTGTGACAGGTCCCTTTTTAACTTTAATGGGGGAGTGGCACTAGTACCTTTTGAAGTGCCTCCTCTGCCAGCCCAATCACCCGACTACATCTAGCTTCCCCTGACATTATGGATTTAATGTCACTGCCTAGTGCCTACTGGGTGCCCACTTTCACAGTGCCTCGCTATGCACTAATGTGTGCGGTGTGCACACACACGCAGCTTGCATGTGAGCACAAAAGAGGCAGACTGGGGATTTCACTGCACAGACTGTCCAATAATAAAGTTCAGTCTGTTAAACTGCCAGCCCACTGAAGCCCAGTGCACAGAGAGACTGAGTTGAATTAAACAAAGTCAGTTTAAAAAAGCTGGAATTGTTGGCACAGCAGGAAAATCGATTAAATATATTTTCCAATGGAAATTCTTGCAAACTAGCTAAAAATGGAATATATCTCTCCCAGCCACAACACCCATGCTTGCAGCCTAGCCCAGAGAGTGAATTAAACAAAATGGCACTGCTAGCAGCTTCTCTTCCTGGCACAGAGAGACCGTCTCAGATCACCTAAATAAACTGCCAAAAAACAAAGAGGGCTATTTTGCACTGCAGCAAAATAAAGAAATATCTTTTCCTCTTAATTAACTAGCCTAGCTAGCAATTGAATAGAGATTTCTGAACTCAGATTAGCTCAGAGTGCAGCCACCTTCTGCAGAGACCACCTCCCCAGACCACCCCTGCAAAGAAAGTGTGTGGCACGCCTTGTGCTTAAGTATATATAGTGCTGGGTCATCAGGAAAATCGTCACCGAGCACTGAATGACAGCGTGATTGGCTGCATTCAGTGCATTTCACAAAATGTTATCGCTGATATGCTGCATTCCGGTATCCGTGCCAACCTGTCTGACCCACTCTGACAGGGCTGTGAGGTCATTGATGACTCACAGGAAAGGGCTGTTTATTGGTTCTGGATACACCCAAATGGCGTCCTCCTATTGCAAATGGTGGTGAAGAAAAGCACGTGCGCGCGCCATGCACCGTGCAATGGATGAAATGGATGATACGTTATATTTGTGGGGAGTCGCGATATGTTTCGCTTCCCCACGAATATAACGAATAGGGACATATACGTTGCAGATTGTCAATATGTCGAAAATGAATGCACACCCTTTTTAAACCATTACAATCAGAAGATGGTATTTTTCATTGAAAACAATAAAAATAAAATCAGTAGGCTTCAGTGACCCTATTATATGCATTACAATAGAATACAGCTTGGATAATATATTTCTGTTTATTGCAAGAAGATTATTAAATCTGTAGCGCTTGCTGGAATATTCAAACATTCCAAATTCTTGACTCAGTTGTTTCCTTTTAAAAATGTCCATATCTAAGTTTTGTTTCCTATTAATCCATTGTATTTCACATGTTTTAGGAAGTTCATTTTATATTTGTGCAAACATAAAAACAAAAGTCATATCTGTATAGGGTAGGCATTGTTCATAATGGTGCAAGTGGGTCAAGATGGTCAACACTGATTAATGTGAGCCATTGAAGCTCTACATACTGGAACACCCCTTAAACCTGCAGCTTTAATCTACACCATGGATGGTGGAGCACAAGCATAAAATGGGTGTCTAAGTGAACATTCTGCTAGGATTGCAGATCTGTTGGTTTCCTTTGTTTTGCAGGTGACATCATCAGACCTCTTTGAGATAGAGGAATTGCAGTTTGAAGAGGTAGTGTGTATCCCTTTCCCACTGGATACCTCTATGAGCACAGTGGAACAATTCTCCCATCTCTATGGCTGAGCATCATTTTGCTCGTTTCATCTTTTTGTGTATCTCTGGAGACAGACAAAACTGTCAGCAAATGGAGGTTGCAAAGTTGTGCTGCTGTGATTTTGAAACCTGATGAAATACTAGAGAAGAACATAGCCTTAGCCAGAGGCCAAGAATTGGATATTTGAAGGTTGGTTAAAATGGATCCTGACCATTTCAAAGTGATAATCCACGAGGGATAAATTTTTGATGTGACACATAAGACTGTGATTATGAAACAATATTGCTCATTTTCTAAAGAGACAGTTATTAAATTTCAAACTTAAAATGTTTTTGGAGAGTAAAGATTTGCTGTAAAAAAAAATCAAAGCTCTGTGGGAGACAAAAGGAATATTTATGTATAAGCATCATTGTAGATCATTTGATGAAATCCTATACTTAGTGTGCAGTTGCAGCCAAGAAAGCAATTGGAATGCTAAGAATTAATAAAGGAATGGAGAATAAAACAGAGATTATCATTATGCCTCTGTATTGCTCCATGGTGAGTCCACACCTTGAGTATTGTGTGCAAGCCTAGTCACCCCATCTCAAAAAAGATATAGCAGAATTAGGAAAAGTACAAAGAAGGATGACCAAAATAATAAAGGGCATGGAACAACATCCCTAAGAAGAAAAACTAAAGAGGCTAGGGCTCTTCACCTTGGAGAAGAGATGACTGAGGAGAGATAATATAGAGATCTATAAAATAATGAGTGGAGTGGAATGGGTAAATGTGAATCAGTTGTTTATTCTTTCTAAAAGTATAAAGTCTAGGGGCCATCAATGAAGTTACTAGGTAATACATTTAAGACAAAGAAAATATTTTTTTAATCAATGCATAATAATAATAATAATAATAATAATAATAATAATAATAATAATAATAATAATAATTCTGGAATTCACTTCCAGAGGATGTGGTAAAAACTGTTATTCTAGCTGGGTTTAAAAAATGTTTGCACAAGTTCCTGGAAGAAAAGTCCTTACACCACTATTAAGATAGACCCATGGAAATTCACTGCCGATCCCTAGTATAATCAGAATTGAATTTATTGAACTTTTGGGATACTGAGAGGTACTTGTCACTTGGATTAGCTATTGTTAGAAATAGGATGCTGGGCTTGATGGAACTTTGATCTGATCCAGTATGGCAAATCATTTATTCTTATAATAATTTTAACTAATTAAAGAAAGAAAACTATCCTTATCTTTATCAACTCTAACTTCTCCATCACCAAGGATCCGGTTTGTACCCCCATCCCCTGGTCAGACCACTATCTGATAACAACCACCTTCACCTCAAATAAACAGACACCTACCACCCAACACCTCTCCTCCATTCACTTCAGGAAATCATGTGCTTCCGACACACTCAACGAACAGCTCACTAACGATCTCAAAAATATAGATCTATCCAATCCCAACACAGCGGTGCTCTCCTGGCACAATATCACAGAAGCTGTAGCAAATAAACACTGCCCATCTATCTCGAAAAGAATTAATCCTTTAAAAAAAGGAAATCAACCTTGGTACTCCAATGAACTCAAACAGATAAAACAAGAACTACGTCACAAGGAAAACAAATGGCGTAAAGCCCCTTCCTCCTCCACGCTTTCTTCTTACAAAGGAACCTTACATCATTACAGGTCTTTAATTTTAAAATCAAAAAAAGTTTTTTACACCTATAAAATCCATGATCTCCAATATGACGCGAAGGCTCTCTTCTCATATGTGTCTCAAATCACAAAGTCACTACCACCACCGATCCCAGATGAACAAGCTCAATCCAAGGCAAACGAGCTAGCCATTTTCTTTCAGCAGAAGATATCAAACACGCTCTCACTCCTCCCACCCAATAACAACACCCTCGCTTCATTTACCAATACCCATATGCTTAAGGGAGCCAAATTAGACAACTTCGAATTAACTTCATCTAAAGAGATTGAATCCATTCTCAAGAAGCAGAAACCATCCAGCCACCCCTCAGACAACCTACCAACCAAGTTACTCCTACTCATACCAAACACAATTTCTGGACCTCTGGCCAACATCATAAACTGCTGCTTAACCCAAGGTTTGTACCCAAACATCCTAAAAAACGCCTCTCTCAAACCCCTCCTTAAGAAACACAACTTAGACCCTAGTGAACTAGCTAATTTTCGCCCTATATCGAATCTTCCATTCTTAGCCAAAATCACAGAAAAGGTGGTTAACACCCAGCTCTCAGAGTATTTAGAAGATTACAATATACTATATCCTTCACAGTATGGTTTCCGCAAATCACGCAGTACAGAAACCCTGCTCATCTCCCTAACTGACCATATTATTATGGGACTTGACAAAGGACACTCTTTTCTGCTAATCCTCTTAGACATATCAGCGGCGTTCGATACTGTCAACCACGCCATTCTCCTGAATCGTCTATTAGACATAGGCATCTCAGGACAAGTCTACAACTGGTTCAAGTCTTTCCTTAGTGATAGAAGCTTCAAGGTCAGAATAAATAATAAAGAATCACCACCAACAAATTCATCACTAGGAGTACCTCAAGGATCCTCCCTGTCCCCCACACTTTTCAATATCTACCTCCTCCCCTTGTGCCAATTGTTAACAAGTCTCAACCTTATTCACTACATTTACGCAGATGATGTGCAGATCCTGATCCCCATAACGGAATCCATTACCAAATCACTCTCGATCTGGAACAACTGTCTACAATCTATCACTAGTCTCCTCAACAGTTTAAATTTGGTCCTCAATGCTAACAAGACTGAACTCCTTCTCATTTCCGCCAACCAAGACAACATCCAATCACAGACCCATCATAACCATGCCCTCACTCATACTCAGGTTAGAGACCTGGGGGTAATACTCGATAACCGTCTTAACCTAAAGAGTATGATTAACACTATCACCAAAGACTGCTTCTTCAGACTACAGGTATTAAAAAGACTCAAACCTCTCTTATATTTCCACGACTTTAGGACAGTTCTTCAATCCTTGATATTTGCCAAAATAGACTACTGCAGCGCTCTCCTCACAGGTCTACCCAGCTCAACCATTAAGCCACTTCAGATGATACAAAATGCTGCTGCCAGAATCCTAACAAGCACCAAGCGGAGTGATCATATTACACCCATCCTCCGAAATCTACACTGGTTACCAATCAACCACAGAGTCCTTCACAAATCTTTATCATTAATACATAAATCCATCTACGATCTCCTTTATCTCGACCTTGAAATTCCATTAAAACTCCATACTTCTAATAGGCCAATGAGAGAAATATCCAAAGGAACACTACAAGCCCCTCCAACCAAAGCCACGCGACTCATTGCATCCAGGGACCGAGCATTTTCAACAGCAGCCCCAGCTATCTGGAACAACCTCCCTGCTGAACTCAGGTTGGAACCTTGCCTGCTAACTTTTAAAAAAAAACTCAAAACGTGGTTGTTCCGCCTAGCCTTCCCAGAACCCTGGGATACACATTAGACTTTATCTACTCACGAACAATTATACGAACAATTATACCTCCCCTCATCTGATTCCTGGACAGCATGGATACCAACTCTAACATGTGGACTAATTCTATTCTGAACTATCTCTAGTCCGGAATTTGTTATTTCTCTTTTCTTTACTTAACTTTATCTCTTTTCTTCGAGCTACCTAAGCTTCCAAGTTCACGGTCCTCGTTTAATGTAACTTTGTCTCTTCCTTTACCTAATTATTTTTATCCCTGTTCGATGTAAACCGTCCTGATATGGTATTTAACCATGAAGGTCGGTATAGAAAAATGTTAAATAAATAAATAAATAAATATCCCAGGAAGTGATCTTTACATTTTGTCAATTTACCTCATACATCTTTGATTTCTCCTCAAGATATACTTAACAATAAGGATATGTAGAAACAAACATTTTTTTGAATCATTTCTTCACTTTGTAGTTCATAATCATTTGTTAGGTTTGTTTCAGATGAATTTTTTCTTATTTGTTTTGTTTATTTTCTTACCATTGAAGTTAATGGAGGAAGCAATACAGGCTATTTTTGGCTCACAAATGGTAATTTTCTAATCATTCGTAATAAAACGTGTGGATAGACAGCATCAAAAGAGTGAAAGGAGGTCCAATATATCAAGACTAAGTCAACGTGGAACCAAAAGTGATATGATTAGCCTAAGAAACCCTAATGGGGCAAAATATTACCAGCAGTGGCAGAAGTTCTTCAAAATTACCATGAGAGAGAGAGAAAGAGAGACTCATTATAAGGCTCTCATAGAGTCAAATAATTCTATCACTATAGGAGGACCAGCTAGTAACTTGAGATAATGTTTTAGTGGTAGTGTAGGGTTTTGTGGCCAGTTTTACAAGCAGAGTCAGATGTAAGTACAGCATAGTAGAGATTTGACATTATTTGGAGTGAGGAAAGTCAGACTAAGATGAGATTACTTCAATGTTCTCTTGCCCTAGCTTGATAGTACCCTGGTAAAGAGTTCATTAAGCTAGGGCATCCATCTCCCCTCTTCCCGAAATGAAGCTGAAAGCTGGTCCCAGTATATATATATATATATATATATATATATACTGGCATTCTATATTAGGGATGTGAATCGTTTTAGGACGATTAAAATTATCGTCCGATAATTTTAATATCGTCTTAAACCGTTATGGAACACAATACAATACAGATTCTAACGATTTATCGTTATAAATCGTTAGAATCGTGAGCCGGCACACTAAAACCCCCTAAAACCCACCCCCGACCCTTTAAATTAAATCCCCCACCCCCCAATAACTTAAATAACCTGCGGGTCCAGCGGCGGTCCGGAACGGCAGCGGTCCGGAACGGGCTCCTGCTCCTGAATCTTGTCGTCTTCAGCCGGCGCCATTTTCCAAAATGGCGCCGAAAAATGGCGGCAGCCATAGACGAAAAAGATTGGACGGCAGGAGGTCCTTCCGGACCCCCGCTGGACTTTTGGCAAGTCTCGTGGGGGTCAGGAGGCCCCCCACAAGCTGGCCAAAAGTTCCTGGAGGTCCAGCGGGGGTCAGGGAGCGATTTCCCGCTGCGAATCGTTTTCGTACGGAAAATGGCGCCGGCAGGAGATCGACTGCAGGAGGTCGTTCAGCGAGGCGCCGGAACCCTCCAGGAACTTTTGGCCAGCTTGTGGGGGGCCTCCTGACCCCCACGAGACTTGCCAAAAGTCCAGCGGGGGTCCGGAAGGACCTCCTGCCGTCCAATCTTTTTCGTCTATGGCCGCCGCCATTTTTCGGCGCCATTTTGGAAAATGGCGCCGGCTGAAGACGACAAGATTCAGGAGCAGGAGCCCGTTCCGGACCGCTGCCGTTCCGGACCGCCGCTGGACCCGCAGGTTATTTAAGTTATTTGGGTGGGGGATTTAATTTAAAGGTTCGGGGGTGGGTTTTAGGGGGTTTTAATGTGCCGGTTTTTCGATTTTTCGATTTTTAACGATTTTTCACGATATTTTACCCCCCCAAACGGCAACAATACGATTCCCTCCCCCTCCCAGCCGAAATCGATCGTTAAGACGATCGAGGACACGATTCACATCCCTATTCTATATGGTTATGTGTTTAATAGGGATGTGAATCATTTATCTGACTATTGAAAATATTGGACGATATTTTCAATCTAGTCAGATATTGGGGGGTCCCCGATAGTGATAGGAAACCCCACGATTAATTTTGTAGGTTATCTTATCATTATGGGGGAGGGGGGGGGCAGGAAGAAAGGGCACTTAAAAGTAACAGAAAAACACAGTCCGACCCTTTAAAATTAGTTCTTTAGTATCCCCCACCCTCCAACCTCCCCCAAAAGTTTTTAAGTACCTGGTGGTCCAGTGGGGGTCCCGGGAGCGTTCTCCCACTCTTGGGCTGTCGGCTTCCAGTAAACAAATTGTGCCGATGGCCCTTTGCCCTTAGCATGTGACAGGGTATCTGTGCCATTGGCCGGCCCATGTCATATGATAGGAGCAATGGATGGCCCGCGCCATCGCCGCCATTTTGTTTACTGGCAGCCGACGGCCCGAGAGCGGGAAAACACTCCTGGGACCCCCATTGGACCACCAGGTACTTAACAATTTTGGTGGGGGGGTTGGAGGGGTCCGGAGTGTGGGGGGATATTAAAGAACTAATTTTAAAGGGTGGGCTGTGTTTTTGGGTTATCGGCTCGGCGCAGCCAATAAAAAAAAAACGATTGGTTCGCAGGAAAAATAATTTCCCGATGGTCCACGAATCCGAAACCGGAACCAATTCCGGTTCCGATTCACATCTCTAGCATTTAAACTATCACAATAAAGAAAAGGACAAGAGTACCTGTTTTTCAAATGTTGGATGCTCCCAAGACATTTGAACTGCCCGTTCACCATGATAGCCATTCTAGTGCATAAAGCTTCACATTCTTCCATGCTGTAAAAATAAAAAAATACTTGCAGTTTTAGTATAGTAATGTAACATATTTAGAAAAGGTATCTTTTAATTATAAACAGAATTACCAGTCACAGATATGGGCGACATTAATATTGCTTTGTGGCAGTCAGACATTTTACAGAGATTTCTAGGAATTATAAGAAACATTTTTGGCAACATTTTCCATGCTCTCATGTCTCTGCAGCTTGTCTCCATGCAATTTGAAAGCCAAAAGTTCAACTACAGAAGAGTGCATTTGCAAATGGTAATTCTTTTCTCTTCATAGAATGCCTGTTACAGGTAAGCATTTCCACTTTTGACAAGTGGAATTACACACATGAAACTCCCTGTTTAACGTTGGCCTTTCATAAACCAGAGGAGAAAAACAAGAAAAAAATAACTTTGCTAACAGGGTGAGTCACTACTTTGGCAGGTTTGAATTCCAGTTTTTCACTCTCATACACACACACACACAAATAAATAAATAAACCTCTTTGACTAGACAACATTCATGAGCAATGAGGATTTGCATTTGTTTGAAATGAAATAGAAAATGTCAAAATGATGTTTCCTATTTTGTTTCATTTAATATTCAAAATGAAATGAAAGAAAAACCAACCAAAATGTCATTGTTTTTCCTCATTTTGTTTTCAAACAGTCCCCCTCATAGAAAAACCCATGCCCCACTGGCCTGCAGCCTGTCTTGAAGCATGCCTCACAATCTGCCCTGTTGTCTATCCCAGTGTCTCTTCTGACCTCTCTCTCCCCCCTCTTCTCAAATGCTGGGACCAGTAACCATCCTTGCTCCCACTTACCTTTCCCATGGGGTTGTCATAGAAACATACCAATGATAGCAGAAAAGGATCCAGTCTGCCCAGAAAGCTTCTCAATGTAGAATCTGCTGTGTCATGCAAGTTACCCCCAAGTTTCAGTCAGTTTTTCTTGATGTGCTTTGCTTATAGACTTGGCCATAGAACCAGTCCTGTGTTTTTTCCTTAATGTCTGAGCATCAGTACCCCAGACTGTAAAAAGTCATGGCTCATGTTGGTTGTCCTTGAATCCAATTTTCTCTTTCCTTTCAACCCCCCCCCTCCTTCAAAGAAGAGAGTAATGATGTAGTTGCATCAAAAGCATCAATGCTTATTGGTTAAGGATAGTAATCCCATGCTTCTAATAAGGGTAATAACCTCTCCACTGTGCTCATTATCCCCATGATCATCAATTCCATAGACCATAAAAGTCAGGGCCGTCAGTGGTTGCTGTCTAAATCCAATTCCACTTTTCCCCTGCCATTGAAGCAGAGAGCAATGTTGGAGTTGCATCAAAAATGTTAAGGAGGTGGACTCTTGAGCCGGAGCGAGAGAGGATGACTACTGCCGAGGAGGTCTTCTCAGTGAGGACTCTTCTCCGGAAGGTGGTGTGGAGTAAGAGGAGGACCCACAGAGCTGGTTCAGAAGATCCGGTCACACGGCCCCCCGAAGAGCGGGTGACCTATGGACGCAGGAGAGCCCCCGAGAAGTGGTTATTCAGGGCATCCACCCAGCCGAATAGGAACGAACCTTCACAGGAGAATGCTGGGAGATGAGGCTGAAGATCCGAAGCACCAGTGAAGAGACGAACCAAGTTCAAGCCAAAGGATCTGGACAAAGGACCAAGACAGGAAGCGTAGCCCAAACTGGAAGTAAAGCTGAGAAGAAAGAAGACACCAAAACCAGCAAGCACTGGCGTAGGTACAGCCTGAGAGCAACAGGGAACTGTTGCGAAGGCAATTCCCTACTGACTGAATGGGGTTTAAAAACCCCTAACAGCTGACAACCTCTTCCGGGCCTGATTGGGATTTCCCGCACTTGTCTCTTTAAGGGCGGGGCCTCCCGCACGCGCACTTCTAGGGAGAGCCCCGCTGCAGGGAGGAGGACGTCGTTGGCGGCCATGCGCCAGGCTGCAGGAGGCCTTCCACAGGTCAGGGCGTGTCGGGCAGGGCCGCAGAGACCGGGGGCAGCGGAGGTGGAGGTAGGAAACCCGCGGGCCGCAACAAAAAGTATCAAGATATATTTGGTTAAGGGTGGTAGCCTCCACACCAGCAAGTTACCCCCATGCATGCTTTCTTCATTTTCTTTGGGACATGGCCATAGAAACAGTCTTGCGCTTTTTCTCTTATGTCCACTTAACAGTATCACATACCATGGAAGTCGGGGCCCTCGGTTGTTGTCTGAATCAAATTCCTCTTATTACCCTGCTGTTTAAACTTGGAACAATGTTGCAGTTGCATTAAAAGCATCAAAGCATTTTGATTAAAACTTGGTTGTTCAGAAAGGCATTTTAAGAAAGTCACTGACATTCATTCTCAAGTAAGATACCATTCAGTTAATTCTTCTATCAGCAAAACGATTACTGAATCCTTTTATCACTGTATTGCTTTTTTTATTAGTTTTATACAGAATTGTTTTGCCCTTTTATTTTTTATCTCTGATTTTAACTCTTGTTATATTTCATTTATATACTATTAAGATTTCATTTATGTGCTATTAACATTTTAATATATTTTTACTTTTTCATTTATTATAACACTTCAATATATAATTTTAAGGAACTGAAAATGTATTAGAAGTTTAATGCTAATATTGTAAACCATTATGATGAAATCCACTGAAATACTGTATATAAAAATTTGTAAATAAATAAATAAACAATGGTAGTAATCTCCATGCCTTCAGCCAAGAGCAGTAACTGCCATACCAGCAAGTTAACCATCTGCATGTTTATCTCATTTCTGTCTTCTAGCCTTTAGAAACCCAAAGTGCTTATCCTATGGCCTTTTGAATTCTTTGACCTTTTTCTTTCTTCACCACCTCCTCCAGAAGGGCATTCCAGGCATTCATCACCCTATTTCCTGACATTGGTTCTGAGTCAACCCCCCTGGATTTTCATTTTGTGACTCCTAGTTCTATGGTTTTATTTTAATGGAAAAGGTTTGAAGTCCACACATCACTGAAACCTTTTAGGTATCTGAAGGTCTGTATCATATCTCCCCTGCATCTCCTCTCTTTCAGGGTATACATATTCAGATGCTTTAACCTATCCTCATAGGTCTTCCATTACAAGCCCCTCACCATTTTTGTCACCTTTTTCTGGACCACTTCCATCCTGTCTCTATCCTACTTGGACCGGTGCTTGGGATCTGTACTTGAACTGGTGCTTTTTAATATATTTATAAATGATCTGGAAAGGGGTACGACGAGTGTGATGAAAGTTCTTGAACAAGTTAATGTAAATCAGTTATTTGCTCTCTCAGATAATAGAAGGACCAGGGGCCACTCCATGAAGTTAGCAAGTAGCTCATGTAAAACAAATCAAAGAAAATTATTTTTCACTCAGCACATAGTTAAGCTCTGGAATTCATTGCCAGAAGATGTGGCTATAGCAGTTAGTATAAATGGGTTTAAAAAAGATTTGGATGAGTTCTTAGAGGAAAAATCCATAAACTGCTATTACGGTAATTAATATGCAATCATAGCTTGTGATTTGTCTAATGTTTGGGATCTTGCCAGGTAATTGTGACTTGGATTGGCCTCTGTTGGAAACAGGATACAGGGCTTGATGGACCCTTATCTGACCCAATATGGCATATCTTATGTTCTTACGTTCTTATGTATGTTCTTATGGATGGGGGTAGGTAAATGCACTAGGTGTGAAGCTGGTGGGGGTGTGGGGGACAGATATAGAAACATAGAAACATAGAAATGACTGCAGAAGAAGACCAAATGGCCCATCCAGTCTGCCCAGCAAGCCCCATACACTTCTTCTCCCATACCTATCTGTTTCTCTTAGCTCTTGGTTCTATTTCCCTTCCACCCCCACCTTTAATGTAGAGAGCAGTGATGGAGCTGCATCCAAGTGAAATATCTAGCTTGATTAGTTAGGGGTAGTAGCCGCCGCAATAAGCAAGCTACACCCATGCTTATTTGTTTTACCCAGACTATGTTATACAGCCCTTATCGGTTGTTTTTCTTCTCCCCTGCCAATAAGCAAGCTTCTCCCCTGCCAATAAGCAAGCTACACCCATGCTTATTTGTTTTACCCAGACTATGTTATACAGCCCTTATTGGTTGTTTTTCTTCTCCCCTGCCATTCAAGCAGGGAGCTATGCTGAGTACCCATAGAAGAAAGGTGGAAAAGAAAGATGGAGAACATCTGTATACTAAAGGGGGCAAGTGAAAGAGAGCATCTGCAGAAAGAATAAAAGAATATAGAAGCAGAGAGCAGGGGGAAGGGGCGAGGCCAGAGTGTAGGTAAGAGGAGGAAGAAGAAAACAAGGTAATAAAGTAAGTAGATAAGGAATAGAAAAGCATTAGTTAAAGAAGAGAGAGAGAAAGAGAAGAAGGAATGGGAAGAAAAGAGAAAGCAAGGAAATGTTATATTATATTATATTTATATACCGCCTTCCTTGAACAAAATTCAAAACAAAATTGTTTTATAATGGAGCACAATGAAAAAAAAGCAATAGGAAGAAGGGACAGGAGGAAGAAGGGAAATAAAAAAAGATTGAGAGAGAAGCAGGAGTAAGAAATAGAAAGAGACAGAGAGAAGGAAGAGAAACAATTTTTTATTTAAATTTGATTTCCTGTTTTTTCCACGATCAGCACAAAGTGGGTTCCAACAAAAATCCAAATGTACAAATATAATTGAAAGCAGTAAATAAATATCATCATATAATAAAAGCAATGAGTACACACACTTAACCTCCCCCATTATTTGACCAGAAATAACTTTTGTCCTAGAGTGTCTACCAAAATCCTGTGCAGATAACCATGTTTTAGTGATTTTTTTGAATGCAAAACATTGGTCATTGCTGAAGGGGAGAGAGAGAGAACTGAAATGTGGTGAAAAATGTAAGAGGACACCAGAGAGAGAAATAAAAAAATAGCAGAGACAATCCCAGAGAATAAGAAGTAGGAGACATCTCAGTTTGGAAACTGTTTTATTTTCTGATAGAGAATATTGATTAACTATTCAGTACAAAATATCCTGAGACCCATTTCAAGGTCTCAGGGTCTGGACATACCACCCATCATTGAAATTACTTGTTAGAAACAGCTGAATGGTATTGTTTGATATGTTTTTTTCCAAGGCATAATTATTTTTATTTAATCTGCAAGACATCCCTGTCAGCCCTGAGACATTTTTTATGATAAAAGGGTGCTTTTAAGATTCAGAAAGTTGCATATTTTATCAGTAGATTGCTACAGTTTTCCTTGGGAACAGGCCTTTTGGCTTGTCAAGCTCCCCCTCCTCCCATCCCAGTCTGCTGTTTAAATCGGGAAAGCACCCGCTAGACTGCCATCTCCCCTCCTCCAATCACAGAAGGAACTGCTCGCTTAGTAATAAGTATCCTACTTTCAATCACAAAATCGGGTAACCTTACTCGTTATCTATGGGGGGAAAAATAGCTTAGTAAATTAGATCCTTAAACAGATGCTAAATAAGCAGAATTCTAATGCTTTTGGAAGAAAAAATTCTACTTACTACTACAATAAAGACAAGCTAAATAGAAAGAGCCAAATGTTACAACCATAATAAATACCAAATTTAATGGATTGCATAAAACAAATGTTTCAGTTCCATATCTGGAATCTTCATCAGCACTGATGAAGGTCCCAGGTATGAAAGCAAAATTTTGTTTAGAATTCATTAAATATATGACATTTTATAACATTTGGGGTGCCTGGCCTAATGTCTGCTTGTCATACAGCACCAATCATGTCGCAGCAGCCATTCACCCAAGACGTGTGCACACCACCTTCCGCCCAGTGATTATGCCCATTGAGGGGGTGTCAATAGCTTTTGAACATGTAAATGCACACCAACCTGTGTGATGTTAAAATAACTGATCGCCCTTCTTTAATAATGCTAAGAATGCAGTCCCACAGAAAGCGGCGGGCCTTCGGATCCATGCCAGTTGTTGGTTCATCCTAGCAGAATTATGTACAAGAACACATCAGTGCAATATAATGTCAGAAAGCACAGCATGATAGACTGCAATGACACTTGCTATCTTTGGTTTTCAAAAAGCAGGTTTTAAATGATTCTGTGCCACTGTAGCAAACACTCCAGCTAGAGTCTCCAATTACACTGACAGTCATTTACATTGAAAGTACACTGCTGTCTGTCTCTTAAATTGCCTGGCTTGCATTTTAATCAGCCCAGTTCCTGAGGGTGCTCTGCTCTTCTCATGCAGTTGTTTTTTAATGCCAGGATATTAAAATAATGAAAGTAAATTTAATCTTTTATTTCCTGGCTTCCAGTTTAATCATTTATAAAGCTTGACAACAATATTATTATGGCTAAAGCTGTATTTTTTTTTTCAAGATAACATTGTTCTTTTGGCATTCCAGATAATATGCTGATGTTACTGTAGCTGGATTAAAGATGAATTTTATCCTTTTCCATTTTTTATCTTGTAAAAAGTTAACAGCAAAGACATTTATAGCGTATATATATTTTATAGGGTATCTGGACATTAACATTTTGCAAAATGACAAAAAGATGCTCCAGTCATTCATGTTGCAGGCTTCATGAAAACTGCATTTCAAATAATTTCACAGGAAGCATGAGGCTTTAAGAGTTAAAAATAAAATATATCATTTAGTGTCTGGCTGGAATATATTGGTAATCATGGCAACCAGCAATAGCTATAAGGAAACTACAGGCTCTCTTTAGCAGAGATATGTCAGGGGGATAGCAACAGAATGGAACCATCTTCACATTCTGGGAACTGTCACATTCCTACATCCAGATGGTTGCAGTCAACACTGTTCACCTAGTCTCACTGCTTGCAAAGTATTACATTCTTCTATTCAGGGAAACCATTCCAACAGGTTACTGCATTTTGTCACTTGAATCTGATGTCAAATATGTATTCCTCCATGCTTTTTTTGTATAACTAAATAGCACATAAGAAAATGCCATACTGGGTCAGACCAAGGGTCCATCAAGCCCAGCATCCTGTTTCCAACAGTGGCCAATCCAGGCCATAAGAACCTTCTATAGCTTGGTAAATTTCTACTCACTAGCATCTCTCTATTAGGTAATACTTCATCAGCAAATGGACAAGGTCTTTAAAAAAAACAAACCAATAGAACCAGGTTTTATTCCAAAATTGTAGGTGTTAAGAATTTAGAAATTATCTTAGAAGAGGCAAATCACTGGAAATTGTATCTGAATCGTATATATCCGGTTTAAATCATTTCTATTTCTAATTAACATTGAAATATTGACTATCTCTTTTGGCTATTTATTGTACTATTTCAGTCTCCTAGTAGCTCTGAGTATATTCATTCAGATCCTTCTGCCTTTTCAAAATATCTCTCAGAAGGATAAGATAGGATTAAATTGTTCTCTGGCAGGAAGAAATGGGGCAGAGGTAGTTAGAGAGACACAGAGAGAAACAGAGAGGAAATGGAAAATGGGAAGCCACTGCTATCACTGAGAGTGAGAAAACGTACTGAAGACACCCTATGACAGGTCGCTAGCTAGGCCCTGGGACACACTGACAGTTTTATGGAACACACTGCTCAGAGCCAGCCACTTGCCATAAAATAACTTTATTCCAGACATCAGTGTTCATTTCACATTTGTAGCTTTCAATTCTTTTTCATGTGACACTAGGAATTCCTCAGCAAAATACTTTGGTTAATACTTGTAGGCCAGCCCAACTTCTTAGGACCACAGATAACCTACTTTTAATGGTATCTTTCTTGCAGATTCAAAATCCCTAATCGAAGGCTGTGGGCATCTCTGCATTTGCGTCTGGATGAGCCCTTTATCCTGGATCCCCACCTGACGGCTGACATTCCTCTCTGTTTCCAAGGCAGTGTTCGCTCTGGCTTAAGAGGCAGACTAATTCTCTGTATTGGCTTTGTAAATAAGCCTCAGCTGTGTGTTGTGGCTCTAGTTCAGGTGGAGCATAAGGAACATGACCCTTGGAGTGGTGCAGGATGGCATGACAAAGCTAGAGCAAGGCTTGGACAGGAACAGTGTGCAGGTAAGACTGGAACTGGGGTTTAAATAGGAACAGTGTGCAGGTAAGGCTGGAACTGAAGTTTGGACAGGAACAGCGTGCAGATAAGGCTAGACTGAAGCTTGGACAGGAACATCAAGCAGGTAAGGCTGGAACTAAGACTTGAACAGGAACAGACCAAGACAGGACAAGACAAGTAAAAGACAGAACATGGAACATACAGGCCCAAAGGCAGCAAATCAGGAAGGTCCCAATACAAGGAGAGGTTTAGATAGGCCACAGAGCAAGGCAAGGCCTATATAGGTCAGAAGGAAGGGCAAGGAGGCCCAAAAGGTTATAAGGCAAGGCAGAGGCCAGAAGACCCAGAGGCCATGAGGGAAGACAAGGATAGGCTTGGGGACATCGCAAGGCAAGAGTGGCTAAGTCAAGAAACCAAGGCCAACTAGATGCTGAAGCATCTTGGATTTGATAAGGAAGGGTTATGAAGAGCTGGAGGCTGGATGTGGTGCAGGCAGGAAGGAGGAGCTTTGCCAGCCTGAATAATATGCTCACTGAGATCCCCTGGTGGAGGGGAGGCTGCAGAACAGTCTGTCATGAGACCAAGGAAGAGATGGTGAGAACAATTCAGAGTGGAGCTCATTGGAGGACTCTGTCGGTACAAAGGTGTCCTAGCCAGTCTACAGTGAAGCTGCATAGTAACACAACTTTCTGTGGCTGCTACCTAATTAGTTCTCTACTAGGGATGTGCAGAGCAAAATTTTATGTTCATATTTTTTATGTCCGAAAGGGGGTCCCACTTGCGGCCAATATGGACATAAAAAAAATCCAATGAGTTGGGTATATGTACATATGTGCAAAAAAAAAAATTAAACCCCCTCACCCTCCTTAATCCCCCCCCCCCAGACTTACCACAACTCCCTGGTGATCGAGCGAGGAGTGAGGACGTCATTTCTGCAATCCTTGGCGAGAAGCATGTGACGTCGGTGGCACGTCGAGTGACGCGGCGTCACGTGATTCCCGGCTCGTTCGCGCCGGACGGCTCGTTCGGCCCAAAAAGAACTTTTGGCCAGCTTGGGGGGGCCTCCTGACCCCCCCAAGCTGGCCAAAAGTTCTTTTTGGGCCGAACGAGCCGTCCGGCGCGAACGAGCCGGGAATCACGTGGCGCCGCGTCACTCAGACGCGACGTCACGTGATTCCCGGCAAGTTCGCGCCGGACGGCTCGTTCGGCCCAAAAAGAACTTTTGGCCAGCTTGGGGGGGCCTCCTTACCCCCTCAAGCTGGCCAAAAGTTCTTTTTGGGCCGAACGAGCCGTCCGGCGCGAACTTGCCGGGAATCACGTGACATCGGCGTCACGTGATTCCCGGCTTGTTCGCGCCGAACGAGCCGTCCGGCGCGAACTTGCCGGGAATCACGTGATGTCGCGTCTGAGTGACGCGGCGCCACGTGATTCCCGGCTCGTTCGCGCCGGACGGCCCGTTCGGCCCAAAAAGAACTTTTGGCCAGCTTGGGGGGGTAAGGAGGCCCCCCCAAGCAGGCCAAAAGTTCTTTTTGGGCCGAACGAGCCGTCCGGCGCAAACGAGCCGGGAATCACGTGACGCCGGCGTCACTCGACGTGCCGCCGACGTCACATGCTTCTCGCCAAGGATTGCAGAAATGGCGTCCTCACTCCTCGCTCCATCACCAGGGAGTTGTGGTAAGTCGGGGGGGGGGGATTAAGGAGGGTGAGGGGGTTTATATTTTTATTTTGGCTCAACAATCGCGATTTCCCACATATCGAACATATCTATGTTCGATATGTGGGAAATCCGATCGTTTATGTCGAATCAATTTTTTAAGTAAAAAAAAAATATGAGTTGCGTTTTACTAATGCGGTCAATCCGAATGCACACCCCTATTCTCTACCAAAGATCTCCAAACTACTTTACCCAGCAGCCCTGTCCTTCCTATTTCTTCTGGCTTTCCTCTGGCCAACTCCTATTTACTTTTCCTTTCTACCTTAAAGTAATGCTCCCATTGAACATTCCTTTAGAGCTCAATCTGCCTTTTTGAGTCTCTAACTGCTGTCTCTCCAGGATGTTTCTGCCTATGTGAAGTCCTGTCCCCTGCTTTATCACATATCCATCACCTAGCCCACCTACTTTTAGCCCATGTAAATGTACACGTGCTGTTGATGTTCATGCATACTTTTACCCAAGTGAAGGTTGGGCAATTTTCCTAGATAAATAGTCATTTGCCCACGTAAATGGATTCTGAAAATTGCTCTGCATGTGTGTGTATATAAAACCGTCTATGTGCACAAAGTATCCCATGATGAGGGCACATAGCACATTCTCTCCAGTGTCTAAAATGGTAAAGTCAGGAGAAAGCCCATAAGGTGTCTGTCATATTTCTAATTATTTTCCTGGCTTCCATAATACATTGCTCACAATATGCTTCTCTCCAAAGCATCACTGAAATCTACATTCTGCTTCAGAAAATTGCTACAATTCTTATTGTTGTGTGTCTAAGTTATGGTAATGATGGAAAAGCAAAATAAGTTTAGTTTTCATCATTGCCATGGAGTCTTAACCTTGCACAGTTCCACTTGTCTTCATATCAGTGATTAAATGTAAGGCTGGCAACCTGGCATAGCTTGAACCTTCAAAAGTTTGAGGAAGTTGACACAAGCAGATTTCTAGAATGTCTATAAGGATTTTGGGGTGGCTCATAGTACTGGGGGTCTTCCACTTACATATTCTCTTCAAAAGTCAACTACTTAGAGACATTAAACTGCAGTTATCCCAGTAGCTATTACTTGATTTATCTGCAATACAGCTTTAATGACGCTGATGATATGCAACAGCATGTTGCTTGGCAGTTAGTTGTTTAGTAATGAAAGAAATGATGGAGAGTGGATTGGCCAATATAGAAATAAAAAGCTTAAAGGTGAATTTTAAAAGCCCGATGTGTGCTAAAATTAGGGGAGGCGTGAATATGGCAGGCTGGCGTGTGCTGAGCAGATTTGAAAAGTCGGCCTGATACATGCGTACGTGCTGCTGCAAGCATAAATGAAAAGTTCATAAAAAGGGGTGGGGCGTAGGTGTGATCTGGGTGGGAATGGGTGATTCTGGATTCAAACTTGAAATTTGCATGTAAATACTTACTTGTGCTCCAGGGGCCCCTACTGCATGTTTACTGCTGCAGTAGATGATGTTTATGTTGTAAAACAAAAAGATTCTAGGCAGATCAGTAGGGTTTTAAGGGGAGAAGGGAGACTATTAAAATGGGGGGGGGGGGGGGATTTGGAAGTCCTATCTTTTACCTGGATGAACTGGGAATGAAATGGGAAAATGGGAAATGAGAAAAAATGAATTTCGATTCAGTTTTCATAAGAACATAAGAAAATGCCATGCTGGGTCAGACCAAGGGTCCATCAAGCCCAGCATCCTGTTTCCAAAAGTGGCCAACCCAGGCCATAGAACCTGGCAAGTACCCAAAAATAAGTCTATTCCATGTAACCATTGCTAATGGCAGTGGCTATTCTCTAAGTGAACTTAATAGCAGGTAATGGACCTCTCCTCCAAGAACTTATCCAATCCTTTTTTAAACACAGCTATACTAACTGCACGAACCACATTCTCTGGCAACAAATTCCAGAGTTTAATTGTGCGTTGAGTAAAAAAGAACTTTCTCCGATTAGTTTTAAATGTGCCCCATGCTAACTTCATGGAGTGACCCCTAGTCTTTCTATTATCCGAAAGAGTAAATAACCGATTCACATCTACCCGTTCTAGACCTCTCATGATTTTAAACACCTCTATCATATCCCCCCTCAGTCGTCTCTTCTCCAAGCTGAAAAGTCCTAACCTCTTTAGTCTTTCCTCATAGGGGAGTTGTTCCATTCCCCTTATCATTTTGGTAGCCCTTCTCGGTACCTTCTCCATCGCAATTATATCTTTTTTTAGATGCGGCGACCAGAATTGTACACAGTATTCAAGGTGCGGTCTCACCATGGAGCGATACAGAGGCATTATGACATTTTCCGTTTTATTCATCATTCCTTTTCTAATAATTCCCAACATTCTGTTTGCTTTTTTGACTGCCGCAGCACACTGGACCGACGATTTCAATGTGTTATCCACTATGACACCTAGATCTCTTTCTTGGGTTGTAGCACCTAATATGGAACCCAATATCGTGTAATTATAGCATGGGTTATTTTTCCCTATATGCATCACCTTGCACTTATCCACATTAAATTTCATCTGCCATTTGGATGCCCAATTTTCCAGTCTCACAAGGTCTTCCTGCAATTTATCACAATCTGCTTGTGATTTAACTACTCTGAACAATTTTGTGTCATCTGCAAATTTGATTATCTCACTCATCGTATTTCTTTCCAGATCATTTATAAATATATTGAACAGTAAGGGTCCCAATACAGATCCCTGAGGCACACCACTGTCCACTCCCTTCCACTGAGAAAATTGCCCATTTAATCCTACTCTCTGTTTCCTGTCTTTTAGCCAGTTTGCAATCCACGAAAGGACATCGCCACCTATCCCATGACTTTTTACTTTTCCTAGAAGCCTCTCATGAGGAACTTTGTCAAACGCCTTCTGAAAATCCAAGTATACTATATCTACCGGTTCACCTTTATCCACATGTTTATTAACTCCTTCAAAAAAGTGTAGCAGATTTGTGAGGCAAGACTTGCCCTGGGTAAAGCCATGCTGACTTTGTTCCATTAAACCATGTATTTCTATATGTTCTGTGATTTTGATGTTTAGAACACTTTCCACTATTTTTCCCGGCACTGAAGTCAGGCTAACGGTCTGTAGTTTCCCGGATCGCCCCTGGAGACCTTTTTAAATATTGGGGTTACATTTGCTATCCTCCAGTCTTCAGGTACAATGGATGATTTTAATGATAAGTTACAAATTTTTACTAATAGGTCTGAAATTTCATTTTTTAGTTCCTTCAGAACTCTGGGGTGTATACCATCCGGTCCAGGTGATTTACTACTCTTCAGTTTGTCAATCAGGCCTACCACATCTTCTAGGTTCACCGTGATTTGATTCAGTCCATCTGAATCATTACCCATGAAAACCTTCTCCATTACGGGTACCTCCCCAACATCCTCTTCAGTAAACACCGAAGCAAAGAAATCATTTAATCTTTCCGCGATGGCCTTATCTTCTCTAAGTGCCCCTTTAACCCCTCGATCATCTAACGGTCCAACTGACTCCCTCACAGGCTTTCTGCTTCGGATATATTTAAAAACGTTTTTACTGTGAGTTTTTGCCTCTACAGCCAACTTCTTTTCAAATTCTCTCTTAGCCTGTCTTATCAATGTCTTACATTTAACTTGCCAATGTTTATGCTTTATCCTATTTTCTTCTGTTGGATCCTTCTTCCAATTTTTGAATGAAGATCTTTTGGCTAAAATAGCTTCTTTCACCTCCCCTTTTAACCATGCCAGTAATCATTTTGCCTTCTTTCCACCTTTCTTAATGTGTGGAATACATCTGGACTGTGCTTCTAGAATGGTATTTTTTAACAATGACCACGCCTCTTGGACATTTTTTACTTTTGTAGCTGCTCCTTTCAGTTTTTTTCTAACAATTTTTCTCATTTTATCAAAGTTTCCCTTTTGAAAGTTTAGCACGAGAGCCTTGGATTTGCACACTGTTCCTTTTCCAGTCATTAAATCAAATTTGATCATATTATGATCACTATTTCCAAGCGGCCCCACCACCATTACCTCTCTCACCAAGTCCTGTGCTCCACTGAGAATTAGATCTAAAATTGCTCCCTCTCTCGTCGGTTCCTGAACCAATTGCTCCATAAAGCTATCATTTATTCCATCCAGGAACGTTATCTCTCTAGCGTGACCCGATGATACATTTACCCAGTCTATATTGGGGTAATTGAAGTCTCCCATTATTACTGCACTACCAATTTGGTTAGCTTCCCTAATTTCTCTTAGCATTTCACTGTCCATCTCAACATCTTGACCAGGTGGACGGTAGTATACCCCTATCACTGTAGTCTTCCCTGACACACAAGGGATTTCTACCCATAAAGATTCAATTTTGTATTTAGTCTCATGCAGGATGTTTATCCTGTTGGACTCTATGCCATCCCAGACATAAAGCGCCACACCTCCTCCCGACTGCTCCTCTCTGTCATTGCGATATAATTTGTACCCCGGTATAGCACTGTCCCATTGGTTATCCTCTTTCCACCATGTCTCTGAGATGCCAATTAAGTCTATGTCATCATTTACTGCTATACATTCTAATTCTCCCATCTTACTTCTTAGACTTCTGGCATTAGCATACAAACATTTCAAAGTTTGTTTTTTGTTTGTATTTTTATTCTGCTTTTTAATTGATAGGGATAAGTTAGAATTTTTTTAGCTCAGGTGAGTTTTTAGTTACAGGCACTTGGACTACTTTTCTAATTATTGGAACCTCACTGTCGGGATGCCCTAATTCTAATGCATCATTAGTATCCTTTAAAGATACATCTCTCCGAACCATGCGCTGTTGAGCGACTGTCGGCTTTCCCCTTTGTTCTAGTTTCACCAGGACCTAAATTCATTCCATTGGTTTCATAGGGGGGAAGAACAATTTGTTGATTAGTTTTATTCGTTGTTCATTTTCCCATTAAAGTCAATGGGGGAAGTATTTGCAGCATATTTTTTGCTGCAGAATTGGGGTTTTAATATCAATTTTGATGAAACTTCTGGGGAGCAATTATCAGAATGAGAAAAAAGCTCCAAGGTACTTAGATTGTGGCAAAGTAGCACCAAAGTGGCATGAATAGCCTAAGGCACTGTAAATGGGCAAAGGGGTACCAGGAGTGGCAAGAGTGCTTTAACAGAGGTGCAAACTATTCTCAAGATCAAAATCGTAGAGCATATAGAAAGACATGGTTTAATGGAACAGAGACAACATGGATTTACCCAAGGGAAGTCTTGCCTAACAAATCTGCTTCATTTTTTTGAAGGGGTTAATAAACATGTGGATAAAGGTGAAATGGTAGATGTAGTGTATTTGGATTTTCAGAAGGAGTTTGACAAAGTCCCTCATGAGAGGCTTCTAAGAAAACTAAAACATCATGGGATAGGAGGCGATGTCCTTTCGTGGATTACAAACTGGTTAAAAGACAGGAAACAGAGAGTAGGATTAAATTGTCAATTTTTTCAGTGGAAAAGGGTAAATAGTGGAGTGCCTCAGGGATCTGTACTTGGACCAGTGCTTTCCAATATATATATAAATGATCTGGAAAGGAATACGATGAGTGAAGTTATCAAATTTGTGGATGATACAAAATTATTCAGAGTAGTTAAATCACAAGCAGATTGTGATTACATTACAGGAGGAACTTGCGAGACTGGAAGATTGAGCATCAAAATGGCAGATGAAATTTAATGTGGACAAGTGCAAAGT
Source organism: Rhinatrema bivittatum (assembly GCF_901001135.1). Lineage (NCBI taxonomy): Eukaryota > Metazoa > Chordata > Amphibia > Gymnophiona > Rhinatrematidae > Rhinatrema > Rhinatrema bivittatum. The sequence continues at coordinate 369,648,794 of NC_042615.1, forward strand.
GTTGCATATAGTGAAAAATTAACCTTGCTGTAGTTACACGATGTTAAGTTCCATATTAGGAACTACCACCCAGGAAAAAGATCTAGGCATCATAGTGGAGAATACTTTAAAATTGTTGGCTCAGTGTGCTGCAGCAGTCAAAAAAGCAAATAGAATGTTAGGAATTATTAGGAAGGGAATGGTTAATAAAACATAAAATGTCATAATGCCTCTATATTGCTCCATGGTAAGACCGCACTTTGAATACTGTGTACAATTCTGGTTGCCGCATCTCAAAAAAGATATAGTTACGGTGGAGAAGGTACAGAGAAGGGCAACCAAAACGATAAACGGGCTGGAAAAGCTCCCCTATGAGGAAAGGCTGAAGAGGTTAAGGCTGTTCAGCTTGGAGAAAAGATGGCTGAGGGGGGATATGATAGAGGTCATAAGATCATGAGAGGTCTTGAACGAGTAGATGTGAATCGGTTATTTACACTTTCATATAATAGAAGAACTAGGGGGCATTCCATGAAGTTAGCAAGTAACACATTTAAGACTAATCAGAGAAAATTATTTTTCACTCAACGCCCAATAAAGCTCTGGAATTTGTTGCCAGAGGATGTGGTTATTGCAATTAGTGTGGCTGGGTTCAAAAAAGGTTTGGATAAGTTCTTGGAGGAGAAGTCCATTAGAGGTCAAGCCCTCGAAGAGACTTAAGGCCTGGACAGGCAGACACAGCTTAGAGGTCAATCCCTCGTAGGGACGTAAACCCTGGATGGACAGGCACAGCGTTAGAGGTCAAGCCCTCATAGGGATGTAAAGCTTGGACAGACAAGCACAGCATTAGAGGTCAAGCCCTCGAAGGGAATTAAGGCCTGGATGGAAAGGCACAGATTTAGAGGTCATTCCCTCATTGGGATGTAAAGCCTAGATGGACAGGCACAGCATTAGAAGTCAAGCCCTCATAGGGACTTAAAGCTTGGATGGATAGGCACAGCAATAAAGGTCAAGCCCTCATAGGAACGTAATGCCTGGATGAACAGGCACAGCATTAGAGGTCAAGCCATTGTAGGGACATGAAGCCTGGATGGACAGGCACAGCTTTAGAGGACATTCCCTCATAGGGACGTAAAGCCTGGATGGAGGGGCACAGTGTTAGAGGTCAAGCCATCATAGGGACTTAAGGTCTAGACATACAGGCACAGCATTAGAGGTCAAGCCCTCATAGGGACTTAAGGTCTGGACATACAGGCACAGCATTAGAGGTCAAGCCCTCGTAGGGACGTGAAGCTTGGAAATACAGGCACAGTGTTAGAGGTCAAGCCCTCATAGGGACTTAAGGCCTGGATGGACAAGCACAGCATTAGAGGTCAAGCCCTCGTAGAGACGTAAAGCCTGGACTGACGGGCACAGCGTTAGAGGTCAAGCCCTCATAGGGACTTAAGGCCTGGATGGACAGGCACAGCATTAGAGGTCAAGCCCTTGTAGGGTCTTAAGGCCTGGATGGACAGGCACAGCATTAGAGGTCAAGCCCTCTTAGGGACATAAAGCCTGAATGGATAGGCACAGCATTAGAGTTCATGCCCTCATATGGACATAAAGCCTGGACAGACAGGCACAGTGTTAGAGGGCAAGCCCTCATAGGGACTTAAGGCCTGGATGGACAGGCACAGCATTAGAGGTCATTCCCTCGTAGGGACGTAAAGGCTGGATGGACAGGCACAGAGTTAGAAGTCAAGCCCTCATAGGGACTTAAGGCCTGGATGGACAGGCACAGCATTAGAGGTCATTCCCTCGTAGGGATGTAAAGTCTGAATGGACAGGCACAGCATTAGAGGTCAAGCACTCATAGGGAATTAAGGCCTAGACAGACAGGCACAGCATTAGAGGTCAAGCCCTCATAGGGACGTAAATCCTGGATGGACAGGCACAGCATTAGAGGTCAAGCCCTCATAGGGATGTAAAGCCTGGACAGACAGGCACATCATTAGAGGTCAGGCCCTCATAGACACGTAAAGCCTGGATGGACAGGCACAGCATTAGATGTCAAGCCCTCATAGGGACGTAAGGTCTGGACGGCCAGGCACAATATTAGAGGTCATTCCCTCATAGGCACCTAAAGTCTGGATGGACAGGCACAGCGTTCAAGGTCAAGCACTCATAGGGACTTAAGGCCTAGACAGAGAGGCACAGCATTAGAGGTCAAGCCCTCGTAGGGACATAAAGCCTAGACGGACAGGCACAGCATTAGAGGTCAAGCCATCATAGGGATGTAAAGCCTGGATGGACAGGCATTGCATTAGAGGTCAAGCCCTCATAGACAAGTAAAGCTTGGATGAGCAGGCACAGCATTAGAGGTCAAGCCCTCATAGGGACTTAAAGCCTAGACGGACAGGAACAGCATTAGAGGTCATTCCCTCATAGGGACATAAAGCCTGGATGGACAGGCAAAGCATTAGAGGTCAAGCCCACGTAGGGACGTAAAGCCTGAACAGACACAGAGTTAAAGGTCAAGCCTTCATAGGGACTTAAAGCCTGGATGGACAGGCACAGCATTAGAGGTGAAGCCCTCATAGGGACTTAAGGTCTGGATGGCCAGGCACAGCATTAGAGGTCATTCCCTCATAGGGACGTAAAGCCTGGATGGATGTAAATACCCAGAAGCTATTAACTGTACTTATGCATTTCAGCTGATGACAAAGGAACATGAAGAGCTCTCAGAAATAAGAAAATTGCTACTCAAGTCCAAATCTACAATATCAACCTATGTTGACTTTGTACCCTACATAGTTCCTCTGTAAACTATGGGAACACAGAGGATGAACTAGACTGCAACTACCAACAGTTTTCTATAGTACGAGAAACATTAATGTTGGCACCTAAGAAACATCTAGGGAAAATGGCCCCTATTATGAAGGTCATGGAAACTATTGAGCATATGAAATATGCAAGCTCCAAACATCTGAAGTCAGCTTTTTATGTTCTTACATTCCAAATGTTTCAAAACAGGAAAAATAATATTCTGGAATGAAGTGATGCACAAGTACATGAAACTGAAATTAGAAATACTAGAACTAAACTCAGACAGGCACAGTGTTTGAGGTCAGGCCCTTGAAGGGACGTAAGGCCTGGACAGTGGATGGACAGGCACAACATTTGAGGTCAGGCCCTTGTAGGGACGTATGGCCTGGACAGTGGACAGACAGGCACAGCGTTTGAAGTCAGGCCCTTGTAGGGCCATACGGCCTGGACAGTGGATGGACTGGCACAGCATTTCAGGTCAGGTGCATGTGCTGATATTATCTGGAACGTAGGAGGCAGTTTGAGCTGCTGCAAGGCTTTGAATTGCTTTTATTCTTCTTGCCCTTCACAGGGAAAATTTGGAAGCCCAAACAAAGGCATGTTTATTTTCAAAAACACTAGCATTTCCATCAACTCTCGTGCCAGCCTTGAGCGGTGATTGCTCATGATATCCCCTGCAATTTAAAAAACAGGTTCACTGGGCACACTGGTTAGTGGGCATTACAGATATCACTGAGCCACTTTGGCTAGGTGTGGCTAGACAGTGGACTTGTATGCCTAATATGCCAGCCGATGTGTCTGCATGTCCTCTGTGGGATCTGAGAGATACTGTGTCACTGACATTTGTGCTTGTGTCTCCTTTGCTTGGATGGGCTGAGAGTCGCTCATGCCAGCTGCTTTCTCTCTAGCCCGTAGCAGAACAGATGGTTCTTTATGGGCAACATGCCTTTGGTGTACTGAAGTGGAGGAGGAGGAAGTACTAGGTGTTGCTGACAGAGTGCTGCTCCTGTTTGGGCTAGCAAAACTCTCTAAAGTGCCCGCTGTTTCCTCCTCTGCTTCATGCATAATCTGTCTGCTCCTGTTCACGGACTTTTATTTGCTAAGTTTACTTATTATGTATGCTTGGTTGTAAACCGTTTTGATTAATTCCTCCGAATTGTAAAAGCGGTATATAAACATTTTTAAATAAATAAATAAATAAATAAATAAATAAACAGCAGGCCCTTCACAAATGTGAGGAAATTGGACTGTAGGGTGAGTTTTCCTTTTACACGGGGATCACAGACTGTGGCGAGCATATATGTCTGGTCTTCTGTTAAAGGCCTTAATCTCTATTGCATCTGCTTTTGTAAAAAGTCCAGACAATGCAGCACCTCTGCTGTCATTCCCTCTTCCTGTTTAAAGCCCTCCAAATTTATCTCCAGAAAATTAACTATAGGGATGATGTCAGCCAAGGTGGCACTTCTGGAACTCAGCTACTCCATGGCATCCTTGAAGGGCTGCAGGATTTTTACCAGCTGACTCATAACTAACTGATTATGATGCCCTAGGGGATTTTGCACACCTATGTCCGTTGCCACAGAAAGTTCATGAAGGGGTGTCTACTGCTCCCCTAACCTCTGCAGCATCATATAGGTGGAATTTCACCGGGTGGCAATGACTTGAAAGAGACGTTTGTGAGCATCTCCAAATCAGTCTGCTTTTGTCGGAGAACCTGCCCCGCCTTCACACTTCTGTGGAAGTATGCTGCTATGTTCCTGCACTTGTGTATTAACATATGCAGGTATTCATTCTCTTTGTGATTGGACTCCAACCCCAGAGCTGACTTCACTACCAGGTGAAAAGTGTGTGAAAAATATTGAATGTTCTGAAAGTACCCGCCGGATATTGCCTTTACTATGTTTGCACCATTGCCTTTGACAAAGAGCCCTGCCTGAAAATTCCTGTCTCGCTGTTGTAGCTGCCAGCCCGCCAGCATCTGTCTGATACATGCTAGAATATTGGATGAGGTATGGGCCTCGTCCATCAGGTGGGTGTGCAGTAAAGCCCACTTCTACCCTGATACTTGTTCATTAATAGAGCTGCTGCCTGCCCCTGCCTCAGCCAGGTCCCACCAGTGTGCTGTCAGGGAGAGGTAAGAGTGTGCAGTATTTATGGTTGTCCAGATATTGCAGGTAAAATGCACACTCCCTGTGCCTTAGCTAGCAGCGCTTCGATGCGACTCTGACACTGGTTGTTCAGGCTGGGGATGACCTTTCTGCTACATGTGGTTCTGGAGGGGACTTTGTCATTTGGAACTTAAACTTTCAGCAAATGCTTGAAACCCACATTCTCCACTATCTGCAAGGGCTGGTCATCAAGGGCAATCATTTCCGCAATGCTCCTGGTTAAAACTGTTGAGGCTGCCTGCATCCTACCCCGGGATAGCGTTACCGCACACCACCCCATTTCCTCTATGGTGGGTTGTCACTTCTTCCACATGGCAGGGGGCTGCTGGCCTGCCACCTGACTGCTAGCAGGGGCTAAGGGCATGGGGTGACTCTGCTCCTTTTTAACCACTTTACGCTGCCTGGAAAAAGGGGTCCCTGACTGGTACTGCTACCATCCCCAGATGGCAGTACTGTTGTTGGGTGTTGCCTCTTCATATGATGTATCATGCCAAAATTAGTTAGATGTTCCATTTGCTTGCCTCTGCTAATAGCCCTGGCATAGTAATTACATTGAGTAAAATGCAGGTCCTCTGTCACTTTAAAGTAGCTCCAGATCGCAGATTTCTATCGTGATTCCTTTTCTATATCCTTCAGGATGGATGCTGGCACTGGAGCTGAAGTAGTGGCTGCACCCTGAGAAGCGATGCCAGGGGCATCAGTCACACTCTGTGCCTGCACTGACTGCTCTTCCTCCTCATCATCATCAGTTTCATCTCTCCCCTGCAGCACTGAAGTGGAGGCTAAGACAGGACTAACTAATCCTCCTAAACCTTCTTCAGCTATTACTTCTTCCATTTCTGATGATGAGAGTCCCACACAAGATGAGTCTTTATCAGAATCAGAAACAAACAGTGCCTGCGCTACATTGTCAATGCTAAGTTGAGTCTGCTGTTGCACTGCTACTTTTGGGTGTCGACCTTTAGTCTTGCATGGCTCAGCCTCCCCTTCCCTCACCTCCCAAATCACAGGGTCAGAAACAGATGGTGGCGATGAATCATCTTTAAATTTCAGGTTTTTTTTGGATGGAACTGCCTGCCCCTCTAGAGATTTTAGATTGGAACAGGTCCCTTTTTAACTTTAATGGGTGACTGGCACTGCCTTTTGAAGTGCCTCCTCTGACAGTCCCAATCACTTGAACACATCTAGATTTCTCTGACATTATGAATTTAATGTCACTGCCTACTAGGGATTTCAATTAAAAGAATTATTTCCAAAAGAGGCCCACTGGGGATTTGGCTTCAGAGAGCACTGCTGTCCCAATATATGTGAGTCTGCAAAACTGCCCAGTGCCCATTAATGCCCAGTGAGTGCACTGTCTTCTTGGCTTAAAAGAGCACAAAGAGACAGCCTGAGTTCAATAAATAATAATTGCAGTTAAATAAAAAGGATGGCTTGCTTGGCACAGCAGCAAAAACGAAGAAATATGTTTTTCAATGGAAAATGCCAGCAATTGAATATATCTTCCACCCACAACACCCAAATCCTGCTTGCAGCCTACCCCAGGGGGTAAAAACACTGGAAAAATGCCACTGCTAGCAGCCTCTCTCAGTGGCATAGACAGAGAGATCGTCTCAGATCAATAAAAAAAGTGCAGTAAAAAAAAACATGGCTTGCTGGCACTGCAGTCAAATCGATCAAATACAGATTTGAGATACTCAGAATAGCTCTGAGTAAAGCCACCATCCCCGGATGACCTCCCCAGACCACCCCCGCGAAGAAACTGCATGGCACGCTGCACGCTTAACGTATAAATAGTGCTGTGCCATCAGGAATAGCGTCACAGAGCACTAAGTGAGAGTGGTGATTGGCTGCTTTGGAAAAATGCTTAGCTGTGATAGGTTGCATTCTCGTTTCCTTGCCAACCTGTCTGACCCACTCTATGACAGGGCTGTGAGGTCACTTATGACTCACAGGAATGGACTGGTTTTTGCTATGGATACTCCCACTTGGCCTTCTCATATTTCAAACAGCCGCTAAGAAATCACTGCGAGCCAAAAGAATGAAACTAATATATGTTGTATTCATGGGGGATCGCGATGCATTTCATGGACCATGAATACAACAAATAGGAACTTATGCATTGAGGATTGCCTATGCATTGAAAATGAATGCACATCACTATTGGCTCACATGTCTTTTAAAATTCCCCCATGCATAAGGTAGAAGCGACATTTGCTTGCTTAGGTGCACGTCCACTTAAAATTGCATTCCCATGTGCGCATGGTCAGGCTATTTTATGACATGCATAACAAATCCTTTGGATTCATTACTGGACTTTCTGCTTGCTGCTGTAGCCATGCCATTCTTTCATGGGACATGGGACTTCGGTGCAGCCCCCCTCACCAAAAAGGTTTCAAGCATGGAAAATGTTTCCAGCCAAGCTCTCACTGCTCCCATTGACAATCAGCCATAACCTATGTCTGGAGCCAGTGAAGATGAGCAGCCCTCGGGTCTTAGAGTGACTTTCAATTCTGGCAGTATTGCCCTTAGTGAGGCTTCTCCCATGTTTGATAGCTCCATATTTCCTCTTAATAATCGGGAATAGTCCTCTGTGGAAAGAAGTGATTAAAAGAAGGAAACCCCATTCATCTTCCCCTACATCTTCACCATCAGAAATAGCCAAGAAATAAGTTCCACCAAGAGAGGGAGCAATTCAAATATCCAGCACTATCTTCGATCCAAGAGGATCAGTTTAATATTATAATAATAAACAACTAATGCAGATCTAATCCAAATCTACAAGCAAAACCAATTGTCTCTGTAATTTGAACCACATATTCAAGAAATTTGGACAAAGATCCACAGGTTGGATTATTGATGATTCATCTATAATAGGTTATCATACAAAATCCTATATGCCAGTAAAAATGAAATTAGCACATCAATATTCCAGCACAATATATGAATATTTTACTGGACAATCATACGTAGAAAGAACTCTGACTAGAAAAGCTGCCAGAGAAGAAACACATTTTTTATAACCATAGCCCCATTTTTTATATGCTTTTGCAAAACCGTAGTGAAAAATGTTTCTTCTTAATTCTTAAATATATTTTAAAAAAAATGTTAACAACGCATCCTTGTTCATGGAGACTATCACTAGCATTGCACAATTATACATAAAAAATGGGACTATGATTGTAAAAAAGTGGTTTATACAGCTTAAAATATTTTCCACATATGATTGTCTCCTAAAATATTCATATATAGTGCTGGTATATCATCTATAATAGCACCAGTTTTAAAGTGCAGGATGAATTACTGCAATATAAACTATCAGCAGTGAAACATAAGTTTAATAACTGCTGTAGAGATTTTCTGACTTCTATAAAATGTATGCTCAGAGCCTAACTTTAGGGTCCTATATTCAGCCAAATTTAGGTGCCTTCATTTGGGGCTAATTGAAACTGGAGGCACCTGAAACTGAAGCACCTAAATGTAGATTTGTCATTGATTCTCCAAAATTTTAGGTGCTCAAGTTAGGGGCTCGGTACTGGAAATCAATGCTGATCACCAAACTTCACTCTCCAGAACTGTCTCCTTCCCTGGGCCTGCCTACTTATAAGGCACCTTCTGATTTTAGAGTCCTAAATTTAATTGCTTAATGGAGGGAACATTTTGATTGGCTAGATCTAGGCACCTAAGTTAAAGTTAGGCTTCTAGGTCGTCCCAATATTGGTACTATGCCATTTGTAGCAATACAATTTAAATTAATATCATTTTAGGAATAATATTTGAGCTAATATGATTATGTCAGTTTGGTTATATAAGTATATATTGACATCAAAGATGAATGAAGATAGACCCAAAAATGAAAATCATAAGGCAAAGGGTTAGTCTAATTCTACTATGTGTTTCATATACTTTACTAAGCAATAGAGTATTCTATTTAAACAAAAACAATGCATTACCAAGAAAACTATAGGTGGACATCCAATAAGAGCTATGGCTGTAGAAAGTTTTCGCTTGTTTCCTCCACTGTATGTTCCTGCTGATTTTGTGGCATATTTGATCAGTCCTAATTTCTTTATTCCCCACTCAGCTACCTAGAAAACAATAAAACAGTAAAAATAAAATTAATGGCAATCGAAAAAAGATAATATTGACCCATGTAACTTAAAAATAGGAAAAACAGATACTTTGCAAGGTTAATTTGATAAAAATATATGTATTTCTTATTTGGTGGTGGTGGTACCCTATTGATAAAGGAAGAAAAGCCAAAGCTGAGGTCAAGCAACATGGGAGTCATGAACCTTATCAAATATATTTTAAGGTGAATTTTAAAAGAGATGCGCACGCACAAATTAGCAGATGCACATGCAAATAGCGTATATTCGTGTAAGTGATATTTTATTAACCTCAAATTTATACGTACAAGTACGTGAATAAATTTGTATGTGTAAAAAAAGAGGCAGGTCAGGGGTCATTCCAGGGTGGGGGGGGGGGGCAACATTTACACATGTAAGGTGCTATTTTATAACCTGCAAACGCAGGGCACTCGTGGCTGGAACCTGCACATATTTACTTCTGCTATTTATTAGGTGTAAGTTAGAATAAAACTCTTTATAGGCAATTACTGACTGGTTGAAGGGTCAGGGTAAACTGGGAGGAGTGGAAGCTGAATAACCAGAGGAGAATTGGTGACCTACAGATAAGACTGGGCAAACTGGTGGACTAACTGGTAAGGCTGGTCATTTTATTCATGTGTGCATGTTACAAATGTGCAGAATTGCATGTTTAAAAGCCGACAAATGCAAAGGAGAATACGCGAATAACATTTCCTTGTGTAAATGCTTAAAATTAGGAGCACACCTCCATGGAAATAGGCATATTTTAAATAAAGTGTATGCACTTTCGCAGACAATATAAAATTCATGTGCATGTGCACTCATACACATAGGCACATATATGGGTGCGCACACGCATGTTTTAAAGTTATTCTCCCTGTGTTAGAAATATATGTTTAGAGACCAGTGTACAAAATTGCATTAACCACACTGAAATCCCATGACAGAGTAAAAGTAATTATGGAATGGAGTAGCCTAAGCCTAGTGGCTAGAGCAGTGAGCATCAAACCAGGTAAGCCAGGGTTCAAATACTGCTGCTGCTCTTTTTGACCTTGGAAAAGCCACTTCATCCTCCATTACCTTAGGTACAAACTAAAGGCCGAATTTTCAAAGGCCTACTCGTGTCTATACTGATAGATACACATGTGGCCGGGATGCAAATCCCCATGGCCACGTGCATATCTCCCAGTATTCGCAGAAGAACAGATTTGGGAAAAGGAGCAGACTGGAGGCAGGGTTTGGGTGGGTCTGGGCAGGCTGGGACAGGCATTAGGCACCGTATTGTTTTATCACGCGCCAGGAGCCGTCTGGACAGTGCAAGTTGCTGCTGCTCCAGACAGCGGGTAAATACAAAAACAAAAAAAAATGTTGGGAAGTTAGCGGGTTGTTAGGGGTCAGGGTTGGTGGTGGAAATGAAAGGCAAGTTAGGTAGGGGGGTTTAGGAAGTTCCCTCATAGTCCATTGGTTTATTGGAGTGGACTGGGAGGGAACTGTGGAAAAGGTCTATTCCGTCGCCGCGTACAGGTTGTAAAATCCCCCAACTTACGCTCGCAATTCAGCAATCGCATGCGCATGCACATACTGATATAAAACCGTGTGTGTGGGTAGCGGATATTATCACATGCGCATGTCAATGCGCACATTATAAAATTGGTGTGCCCGTGTGCACGCATCGGGAACCGCGTGCACACGGACATCCGCGCACGATTGTTTAAAATTTATCTTAAAGATGAGCCTGCCTTCAGTGATGGGCAAAATGATTGAAACAATTCACATAAATAGACATGGTTTAATGGGGGAGAGTCAATGTGGTTTCTGCAAAAGAAAATCTTGCCTTACCAATTTACTAGATTTCTTTTTGAGGGTGAAAAAATATGGACAAAGGAGAGCCAGTTGATATAATGTATTTGGATTTTCAGAAGGCATTTGACAAAGTCCCTCGTTAGAGACTCCTCAGGAAATTGGAAGATTGGATTGGAGGTGGTGGCCTTTTGTAAACTGGTAACTGGATAAAAGACAGGAAACAAGAGGAGAGGACTAAATGGATACTTTTCCAAATAGAGAAAAGTTGATAGTGGAATTATCCAGAGGTATTCACCCAGAGTTCTGAAGGAGCTGATGTGAGTAAAATATAAATATAAGGGTATATAATAATAAGGGGAATTGAGCAGTAGTATTGAAACAAATAGGCTTTACTGCTCCCCATGGTGCAAAGAGCCACAGAACTTAAAAAAGAAATTGCAGACCTGTTTCTGATGATTTGCAACCTTTGCCCATACTATGTCACAAAAAAAAAAAAAAACTGTTAAATAAATAAATAACCTTACCCCCTCATTTATCAAAATGCGCTAAGGTGTTTTCACTTGTGTTAAGGGCTTATCGCATGCAAAAAACCCCGTTAACGCATGTGATAGCACCATATCATATGGGGCGATGCAAATCTGGAAAAGAGGAGGAGTGTGTTTATGCAGATTTTAGCTACAATCTTTAAAAATGGTGCGGGCCGTCCAGTGCTCCTACCATGTGACAGGGGCCGGCCAATGGCACGGATACCCTGTCACATGGTAAGGGCAAAGGGCCATTGGCACCATTTTTATTAGTGGCAGCCGATGGCCCGAGAGCAGGAGATCGCTCCCGGGACCACCACTGGACCACCAGGTAATTTAAAGCATTTTGGGGGGGGGGGGTGTCGGGAAGGTGGGGGAAGCTAAGGGAGATGATTTAAAGGGTCGGGGTGGGTTTAGGGATTGTTTTTGTGTGCCGTTTTTCCCGCCCTCCCCCAAAATGATAAGAGAACCCCACAAACAATTTTGTGGGGTTTTCCTATCGGTTTCGGGGAGCCCCCGATTTCTGATGACTTTGAAAATATCGTACAATATTTTCAGTCATCAGAAATACGATTCAAATCCCTAAGGAAAAGGACCTTAGAATCCTTGTGGATAATACTTTGAAATTGTGCAACGGTGGTCAAAAAAGCATATAGAATGTTAGGAATCATTTGGAAAGGAATAGAAAACAAAACTGAGAATATCATAATGCCCTTGTATAGATCCATGGTGTAACAGCACCCTGAATATTTTTGCAATTCTGGTCGCCCCATCTCATAAAAGACATAGCAGACATTGAAAACGTATAGAGAATGACGACACAAATGATAACGATTTTGAAAAATTCCCTTATGGAAAAAGGCTAAACTGATTAGGGCTCTTTACCTTGGAAAAGAGATGACTGAGAGGGGATATGATTGAAATTTATAAAATCATGAGTTAGGGGGAACAAGTAAATAGGGAACAGTTATTTAACCTTTCAGACAACACTAGTTTAGGCGACACTCCATGAAACTAGAAATGGGAAAATATAAAACAATTTGTTGGAAGTATTTTTTCACTCTGAGCAGAATCAAGCTCTGGAATCTAATGCCAGAGGGCATGATCAAGGCAACTAACATAGTGGGTTTCAAAAGAGGACTGGACAAGATCCTGAAGGAAAACTTCATAATCAGTAATTAGCCAGGGAAAGTTGCTGCTTATCTCTTGAAGTGAAATATAAGGACTAGGTCAACTATTGGGGATCTGATGAGTACTTGTGATCTGGACTGGCCACTATCGGAGACAATATTTAACATAGATTTTTTTTTAATTTTTATAATCTTGTGTTTTAAATGTTTTACACCACCATGGGCAGATATTATGGCTAGAGTGGTGCCTAAAAGCAAGAAATGGAATGGAATATTGCAAGCAAACCTACACCTTACCTTCTTCACTTCTTTCTCAGGAACACCGCGGAGACGGGCATAAAACTCCAAATGTTCACGCCCATTTAAAAGATCATCAATGGCATCAAACTGAGGACAATAGCCCATGTTTTGATGCACATTTCTCATATGGGTCAAAATGCTGTGAAATCAGATTAATATCACAGTTATTAGAATCAATTGCAAGTGTCTGTCCTTTACAAGGTTCATAATTTACGTCTTGACAACAGAGAAAAGTTTTGATTTAAGTCAAAATAACTATGCCCATGTATCAATTACTATTTATGTTATACTGCATTACCTAGCTTCTAGGTCAGGGCTTCCCAAACTTGTCCTGGGGACTTCATAGCCAGCTGGGTTTTCAGAATATCTACAATGAATATGCATGAAATAAATTTGCATATACTGATTCTCCACAATATGTAAATTTGTATCATGCATATTCATTGTGGATATCCTGAAAACCTAACTGGTTGTAGAATCCCCAGGATAGATTTGGGAAGCCCTGCTCTAGGCCACACTTTTACACATAATTTTCTAAAGATTGCATTCAATATTCAGAGACTTTTTGCCAAATAACTTACATGTTATCTGTCTAAATGCTGATGTTTGAATATTTTGGGCACTTATCTGGCTAAATTATAGACAGATAACTCAGATATCTAAAATGTATCCATATAACATAGTGACATTCCTGTGCGACATTAAGTTAGCACGATAAATTATCTGGCTAACTCCAAAATTCAGAGTTAACTGGATAACTTATCTGAATAACTCTGGTCATGCCAAAGAGTTGTCCTAAAGTTAGCTGGTTAAAGTTATCAATATCTGGCTATCTTTAAGATAACTGGCTATATTCGCTACTACGGCTGTGCCAATGAATATCCCTCTGAAGTTAGATAGATAAGTATATCCAGGTTAATTTTGCAATACAGTAACTGAATATTGCCCCCAAAGTGACCTTGAAATTGCAGTGACATCAACAGACTCGGGTCATTTTAATTACTGATGATAGACTAGATTAGACAGGGGAGAAAAGAGATAGAGACTATTCATAGGGATGGTAACTTTCAAATTGGTGTGCAGGCGCACATTTCTGTGTGTGCATTGGCCTGTGCACAGGGATGCAGTCATTTCATAGCTTTCACACATATATGTGCTAGGGATGTGCAGAGGGACGCCATACGTTGCATTCGTGATTCGGATTCGTCGGGGAGCATATACGTTGCATTCGGCCGTATGGCGCCCCGATGCGTTAATACGGCGATTTCTATTTGTGTCCCAGCTAAAATTAAAATTAACTACAACCGCCACCCTCCTGACCCCCCAAGACTTACCAAAACTCCCTGGTGGTCCAGCGGGGAGTCCGGAACCATCCCCTGCACTCTCACACCCTCGGTACCGGTTTCATCATGGCGCCGATAGCCTTTGTCACAGGGGCTACCGGTGCTATTGGTCAGCCCCTGTCACATGGTCATCAGCGCCATCTTGTGCTCCTACCATGTGGCACCGGTAGCCCCTGTGACATAGTATGGGCAAAGGCTATTGGCGCCATTTTGAGTACTGGCATCGGACGGACGGCGTGCAGGAGGTCGCTCCAGGACCCCCGTTGGACCCCCAGGGACTTTTGGCCAGCTTGGGGGGGCCTCCTGACCCCCACAAGACTTGCCAAAAGTCCAGCGGGGGTCCAGGAGCGACCTCCTGCACGCCAACCGTCCAATGCCAGTACTCAAAATGGCGCCAATCGCCTTTGCCCTCACTATGTCACAGGTACCGATGGTCAGCCCCTGTGACATAGTGAGGGCAAAGGCGATCTGCTGCCAGTATTCAAAATGGCGCCGATCGCCTTTGCCCTCACTACGTCACAGGGGCCGACCATCGGTACCTGTGACATAGTGAGGGCAAAGGCGATCGGCGCAATTTTGAGTACTGGCATCAGACGGCCGGCATGCAGAAGGTCGCTCCTGGACCCCCGCTGGACTTTTGGCAAGCATTGTGGGGGTCAGGAGGCCCCCCAAGCTGGCCAAAAGTCCCTGGGGGTCCAACGGGGGTCCCGGAGCGACCTCCTGCACTCTGGCCGTCCGATGCCAGTACTCAAAATGGCGCCAATAGCCTTTGTCCATACTATGTCACAGGGCTACCGGTGCCATTGGTCAGCCCCTGTCACATGGTAGGAGCACAAGATGGCGCTGATGGCCATGTGACAGGGGCTGACCAATGGCACCGGTAGCCCCTGTGACAAAGGCTATCGGCGCCATAATGAAACCGGCAGCGAGGGTGTGAGTGCAGGGGATGGCTCCCGGAACCCCCGCTGGACCACCAGGGAGTTTTGGTAAGTCTTGGGGGGGTTCAGGAGGGTGGGGGGTTTGTTTAAATTTTTATTTAGGCGGCCGTATAATTCTAGAAAGATTTGTGTATTTGTGGGGAATCGCGATACGTTTCGTTTCCCCATGAATACTATGAATAGTGTAATATACGTTGCGGATCGCCAATACAGCAAAAATGAATGCACACCCCTAATATGTGCACATGTTATAAAATAGCATGGCCACATGCACATGTGCATTTAATTTTAAGTGGGCACATACATGGGCATGCAAATCCTGCTTCTACCTCATAAGTCAGAGGACTTTAAAAGGGTCACATTCCCACGCCATTCCCAGTTCACCAGTGCATCCACTAGTTCACCCAGTTAACAGATAGGTCCTCCAATTGCCCCCCCCCCCCCCCCGGTCTGATAGCCTACACTCCCCCCAGTTACCCTAGACTCTTTAAAAGGATTGATTCTTTTATTTTATATCTTACACGTCATCCATAGCAGACGGCATGTGCCAGGGCATATGTTATATACACGCACATCTCTTGACCATGCCACGAAATGCCAAACATCAAAGGAAGGTTTGCCAATCAGGAGAGTGTTCAAATCAGTGAAGGCAAGATTTACTTGAAGTTTTGTGGACTCTCCTGATTGGCAAACTTTCCTCTGATGTCTGGGATTCCCCAATGTGGAAGTTTGCAATATCACCTCCTTTTGCTATGCAGGCCATGAAATGGTTAAACCTACAGTGGATTCCATTCTGCAGAGGCTAGCAAGTATAGGCCTTCCCTATGAGAAAACAGTTTGCTGAGGCCATGGACCCGGCAGACCTGACCGGTCTACAGGCCATTCCTGGCTTGGCCCAGAGGCTGCAGCAGCAACAGTAATGTCTGGATCTGCTTGCAGCTACAGTGGAAAGCTTGGTAAAACACCTGGATGCCTCTCCAGCAATCAGCGCTCATACTCTCTCAACTTCGATGTCTTCCACCTCCATCGTGGCCCTCCATCTACTGGCACCACCTCATTATGCTGGAGTCCCCAGCAGTGCCATGGTTTTTTAAACAACTGTTCTATGCACTTTTCCTTACAGCCAGCTCAATTCTCCAGTGACAGTATCAAGACTCACTTATCCTGTCACTCCTGGATGGCAAGGCACTCGCTTGTGCCTCTCCTATTTGGGAGCATAGGGACCCCCCTGCTCCAGTACTTACCACGCTTCATGCAAACATTTAAACAAGTGTTTGATGAACCGGGACGGCAGACTACCACTGCTTCTGACCTTCTCCACCTTCGCCAGAGTTCATGTTCACAGGCAGAGTTCACAGTGGAGTTCTGCATCCTAGCGTTGGAGCCCCTGGAGGGGTTATCAAAGATGAGCTGGTTGCTCCAGAACTGCCGGAGGACTTGGAGGCCCTCATTGATCTCTCTGGTCAGATTGATTAGCGCTTCCAGCAGTGCCTCCATGAGGTCAGGACTCTTTGCAGGACTATGGTGCTGGCTCCATCCTTTTTTCAGCCAATAGCACCACCTTCTCCAGTGGACCCCAGCCAGACCTGGGCTGAAGAGCCTATGCAGCTCAGCTGGAGCCACTCACCCCAGAGGAAAGGCAGCAGAAGTGTACACTGAGGCTCTGCCTCTACTACACCGGCAAGGGCCATATGTTAGCACAATTTCCTGAGAGACCGGGAAACTCCAGAGCCTAGGCATCAGTGGGGAGATAACCCTGGACTATACCAATCCTGCTCTCTAATGCACGGTTCCCATGACAGTTCTCCTGCCCCATGGTGCCTTTTCCCCATTGGCTATAATTGACTCCAGCGCCGGGGTAAATTTCATCCTAATGGATTTAGTCAAACATCTGGACTTGTCCACTCTCCCTAGAGAGCCACTACTGATAATCTCCTCCATCCATGGGGATCCCTTGCCTGGTTGGATTACCCAGGTCTCAACTCCAGTAAAGCTGTGTACCAACATCCTTCATGAAGAGGAGCTCTCCTTCTTCATCCTCGAGAAGGCAATACACCCAGTAGGGCTGGGCCTGCCATGGCTTCAGGAACACTCTCCTTGCATTGACTGGAAGACCTTGCAGATAGCTTCCTGGGGATCCCATTGCCATACTACTTGTCTTCATAATGTACCACATCCCAGCGTTACAGTGGTTAACACCTCACTAGCTCTGCCTCCTCAATATGCCGAGTATGTGAATGTTTTCTCCAAAGAAAAGGTGGAGATGCTAATGGAGCACCGTCCCTTTCACTGCGCCATAGATCTACTCCCTGGTGCCATGTCTCCCAGAGGGCGAATATATCCCTTGTTACTACCCAAAACCAAGGCATGTCTGAGTATATTTGGGAGAACTTGGAAAGAGGGTTTATCTGACCCTCCACCATCTCCAGCCTGGGCTGGCTTCTTCTTCATTGCTAAGAAGGATGGTTTGTTTTGGCCCTGCATAGACTACCGCAGATTGAATGCCATCACCAGGAGAGACAGGTATCTGTTACCACTTATCCCGGAATTATTAGACTGGCTACAAAGGGCCAAACTATTTACAAAGTTGGACCTTCGGGGGGCCTACAACTTAGTTTGCATAAGGCCGGGAGATGAGTGGAAGACTGCCTTTAATACCAGGGACGGCCACTATGAGTACTTTGTGATACTGTTCGACCTCTGCAATGCCCTAGTGGTCTTCTAGCATTTAATGAATGAAGTATTTCACGATATGCTACACACTAGCTTCATCGTATATCTCAATGATGTACTCATTTATTCCAGGGATCTTTTGTCCCATCACCTAGAGATCAAGTGAGTGACCCAGCACCTATGGGTCCATAAGCTATTTGCTAAACTCGAAAAATTCCTATTCGAGCAGGAATCTCTCCCCTTTATAGGGTTTATTGTCTCTACAAAGGGATTTCACATGGACCCTGAAAAGGTCACAAGCATCCAGAATTGGCCACGCCCTTCCGGGCTTCGGGCCTTGCAACACTTTTTAGGGTTTGCCAACTTCTACAGGCATTTTATCCCACAGTACTCCGGGATTGTAGCATCACTCATGGCACTCACAAGGAAGGGGCCAACCCCAAGCAGTGGCTATCCAAGGCCATGGCAGCCTTCAACAAATTGAAACAAGCCTTCCTACAAGACACGTGTAAGTCACCCAGACCCCTCGTGTCCTTTCGTCGTGGAAGTCAATGCCTCCTCTACTGCTGTAGGACCAGGGTTGATTCAGCACTCAGAATAAGGGGCTTTGCTACCATGTTCCTACTTCTCATTGAGATTCTTCCCAGCTGAGAAGAATTACAGTATAGGGGACAAAGAGTTGCTTGCCATCAAGATGACTTTCGAGGAGTGGCAGCAATGGCTCGAGGGCATACAACACCCTATCACTGTTTACCAAATCACAAAAATCTCAAATATCTCAGCTATGCCCAGCAGCTGAACCCTTGCCAGGTTTGCTGTCTTTATTCTTCAGTTGTTTTGATTTTACTCTCCACTACAGACCAGCCTCCAAAAATATCCAGAACGACACACTCTCTAGGGCTTTTGAGATGTAGGATGTTCCAGAGACCTCCAGTTATATTATCGACCGGTGAAAGTGCATCTGGCCGCTGCACAGCCCATTCTGCCAGGGAAGACTGTGGTGCCTCTCTGGCTATGACAGAGGGTCTTAAGGTGGGCTCATGACTCACTCACTGCAGGACACCCGGGAAGAGCACGAATGTTGGATTTATTACAACAATACTACTGGTGGCCACATGTGGGATGAGTTGTTAGAGCCTACGTTGACTCCTACCCAACTTGCGCCCAAAGGAAACCCCTGGCAGGATGTCCTTGGGGCTTGCTTCAGCCATTACCTGCTCCCAAAGAACCATGGACCCATCTGTCAATAGACTTCGTGGTGGACCTTCCTCCTTCAAATGGACACTGTGTCATCTGGGTAGTCATTGATAGATTCTAGAAGATAGCCCACTTCACTGTGCTCCCTAAACTCCCCTCAGCTCCTAAACTGGCCAAACTCTTCACCCGACATATTTTCTACCTCCATGGACTTTCGCAGCACATTGCCTCTGACCACGGGGTTCAGTTCATGGCTAACTTCTGGTGATCTCTATGCAAGAAATTCAGTATTCAACTTGACTTCACCATGGCCTATCACCCTCAGAGTAATGGCCAGGCCAAGTGTATGAACCAAACTCTGAAAATCTTTCTCCGCTCCTTCATGAATGACTGATAGGACGATTGGGCCACCCTTCTCCCCTGGGCCGAGTTCTCACACAACTCACACACCCATTCTGCAACTGGTTCTTCTCCTTCCTGGTCATCTACAAAAGATAACCAGCACTGCCACTTCCCACACCTCTCTCGATGCACTCAGAACAGCCTCCAGGAGGCTGCTGAGGAAGCAAGAAGGATGGCCAACAGGCAGCAGTGACCTATGCCCCTCTTTAATCCCGGAGATAGAGTATGGCTTAGTACCCACCACATTCACCTCCAATTACCTTCAATGAGGTTGACTCCCCACTATATATGGCCCTTCTCAGTCAATGAGCGAATAGGACCAGTCACCTACCGCCTGCAACTATGTTTGTCCTTGAAGATATACAGTACTTTCCTCGTGTCACTCCTTAAACCTCTGGTCCTATCCTGGCCACAACAGAAGCTCCCTGAATCCCAGGATTTGGCAGTGGAGGAGGAGAAAACTTACCAAGTTAAGGAGGGACTAGACGTAAGGCATTGTCATAAGAAATGGGAGTACTTAATCTCTTGGGAGGGCTTCAGTACCGACAAGAATATTTGGGAGCCTGCCTCAAACATATTAGATAAGACTCTACTCCAGCATTTTCACAACTCTCATCCCCAGAAACCCGGAACTTCTAGGAGGGGGTATAGAGGAGGGGGTACTGTTAGGTGCCCGGCCATCGGCTCACGCGGCTGGGTCCCATTTCCTTCAGGGGCAGAAAGCTCGCTCCTGCCCTGTCTTCCACTGGGCCTTGCCTCCGGTGCCGGACTCTGCCGCCACTCCTCTCATGGCATCTCCCATTGCCGCCAACGCTGATGCCTCCCACAGTCCCTCTAGCACACGTGCATACCACTGCCTACAATTTAAAGGGCCAATGGTGGGAAAGCTCCCCGCGGCTGAGGATGATGACATCAGGCAAGGCAGGTATAAATACCCTATCTTGCCGTTCCCTCTTCGCCTCAGCAATGGGTCCTGCTCTTTCCAGAGTGCAAGTTATGTGCCTTGGTTCCTGCGTTCCTGATTCCTGTTCCTGGTTCCTGCATTCCTGATTCCTGTTCTTGGTTCCTGCCTTTGCTCCTCACCCCCTTGGACTGGCTCTGACCCAGCTTCATTCCTGGATTCTGCTTCATCTGCTGCCTGTCCTGACAATATGCCTGTTCTCAGACTCTTCGTGTTTTCTGCCTGCCCTGACTCCTGGACTGTGCCTGGTTCATCTCGTCTGCTGCCTGCCCCTGACCTCTGGTACGTCTAATGTCACTTCTGCCTCCGGTCTCCTGTGACTGTCTTCTTTGAGAGACCTGCACCTAAGTTCTGACTGCCCCGGTACCCAAGGGATCAACCTGCGGGGAACATGGGCTGGTATAGATGAAGGTCCAATTGGGTCTTCTCGCCCGGAACCACCTCCCGACAATGAGGACCTACAGGGGCCATCCCATTGAGGTAGCGCAAACCTCGTCTAAGCTCAAGGGTCCACCATCCTAACAGAAATCCAGAGTCCTAGTCATAGGTTTAAGAGACTCAAGCATTGATTGGATTTCTCATATGACTCTAACATTCCAGGCCAAGCACATAGGTTTTAGGGATGTGAATCGTGTCCTCGATCGTCTTAACGATCGATTTCGGCTGGGAGGGGGAGGGAATCGTATTGTTGCCGTTTGGGGGGGTAAAATATCGTGAAAAATCGTGAAAAATCGTGAAAAATCGAAAAATCGCAAAACCGGCACATTAAAACCCCCTAAAACCCACCCCCGACCCTTTAAATTAAATCCCCCACCCTCCCGAACCCCCCCCAAATGACTTAAATAACCTGCGGGTCCAGCGGCGGTCCGGAACGGCAGCGGTCCGGAACGGGCTCCTGCTCCTGAATCTTGTTGTCTTCAGCCGGCGCCATTTTCCAAAATGGCACCGAAAAATGGCGGCGGCCATAGACGAACACGATTGGACGGCAGGAGGTCCTTCCGGACCCCCGCTGGACTTTTGGCAAGTCTCGTGGGGGTCAGGAGGCCCCCCACAAGCTGGCCAAAAGTTCCTGGAGGTCCAGCGGGGGTCAGGGAGCGATTTCCCGCCGCGAATCGTTTTCGTACGGAAAATGGCGCCGGCAGGAGATCGACTGCAGGAGGTTGCTCAGCGAGGCGCCGGAACCCTCGCTGAACGACCTCCTGCAGTCGATCTCCTGCCGGCGCCATTTTCCGTACGAAAACGATTCGCGGCGGGAAATCGCTCCCTGACCCCCGCTGGACCTCCAGGAACTTTTGGCCAGCTTGTGGGGGGCCTCCTGACCCCCACGAGACTTGCCAAAAGTCCAGCGGGGGTCCGGAAGGACCTCCTGCCGTCCAATCGTGTTCGTCTATGGCCGCCGCCATTTTTCGGCGCCATTTTGGAAAATGGCGCCGGCTGAAGACAACAAGATTCAGGAGCAGGAGCCCGTTCCGGACTGCTGCCGTTCCGGACCGCCGCTGGACCCGCAGGTTATTTAAGTCATTTGGGGGGGGTTCGGGAGGGTGGGGGATTTAATTTAAAGGGTCGGGGGTGGGTTTTAGGGGGTTTTAGTGTGCCGGCTCACGATTCTAACGATTTATAACGATAAATCGTTAGAATCTCTATTGTATTGTGTTCCATAACGGTTTAAGACGATATTAAAATTATCGGACGATAATTTTAATCGTCCTAAAACGATTCACATCCCTAATAGGTTTATGTGTTCAAATTCTAACAAGTCTAAACTATAGTGACAATCCATATGATACCGCCACAAGTGGCTTTCTACATAATTTGTGTAATAACAGTGTTCTAATTTATCATTTTAACATAACCCACAGAAAAATATTTCCATGTTTTACTCTATATAGATTTATCTTGAGAATTGATTAGTGATTATTGTATATAATGGATCAACTTATTATTTTCAGCTAAAAATCATCTATCAGTAGGCAATTTCTATATCATTTTAGTATAATATTAATCACGATAAAATCTGACTTAGTACTGTATTGCCTTAATATATTTGTTTGCTATGGTCAGCAAAAGCTTTGTACCTGAATCCATTTATGATTGCATCTCCACCAGTAATTGGAATGTCCCCAGTCAGCATTTTGAAAGTGGTAGTCTTGCCAGCTCCATTTATTCCCAGCAAACCAAAACACTAAGAGAAGAAGCTCATTAACTTGATATGGATTTTATTTTTTAATTTTTAATTTTAGAATAACAGAAACATTCTATATGTTTATGAATCTAAACAAACATATTGGCCTGATCGACTCCCGTTCCATGTAATATGGAATAAAATCTTCATACATCAGGCCAAAGTTGTTTTTATTTTCAACAGTCATAAAACAAAGGGAACCACAATCTGCACTGAGACAATAACCTAATAACTCAAAGTACATTTCTGTTTCTAATATATTAATGTATAGGCTAGTAGCAATTTGTACAAACCTTATTGTTACATCTCAGTTAAGCAGCCTGTGATGAGTAACTTAACCAGAGTATTGCATTTTTACTGTAATGTCTGCAAGTGACAACATAACTCTTTAAATAAAAGTGATTATTGAAGAATGGAATCCTTTAGGAAGGAGCAGCTATGGGAGAAGATCCACCACTGGCTCAATACAGTCTATCGGAATGCTCCCTTTCTTGCCATGTTTGCTTTTCTTTTGACTTTTTTTAATGCACAGAATATACTTTGTCTAGGCCTCAAGAATGGTAAATTTAAACAGTGTCCTCTCCTTCTGCAATTTTTTAACCTTTACTTTTTCCTAACAAATGTCCTCATCTTATCATAGTCTTCCTATTTAAATATAACTGCACAACTTTTCCTTAATATTTGTTCCCCAATGATTGTCAGATATTATGACAATATGAACACTGTTGCCAATCAAATCTCCCACTTTTATCTTTTGCACTAGGTTCTGCGTTCTACTGAGAACTAGATCTAATATAGTTCCCTCTCTCATTGTTTCCATAGTCAAATGCTGTATATCCTGATGTGATATTTAACTAATCAATGCTCAAGTAATTGAAGTCTCCCATTAATCTTGTTTTGCTCATTTTATTAGCCAGCCTAATCTCTGTTGGCATTTTTCAGTCTGTTTCTTCATGCTGGCCAGTGGGCAAACTATATCCCCACTACTATACTCTTCCCTTTTACCCTTGGAATTTCTATCCATAAGAGTTCCAGAGTGCAGTTTTTTTTCCTGCAAAACGTTTATCCTGCATGATTCTATGCTATCCTTAATGTATAGAGCACCATCTCCATCAATTTTATCTATCTTGTCATGTATATATAATTTGTACCCTGGTATCACAGTGTCCAATTAGTTATCCTTCTTCCATTTGGTATTTAAGATGCCTATTATATCCATATCTTTCTTTAGTGCCAAACAGTCTGACTCTCCAGTCTTTATTTTTCAGACTTCTGACATTTGCAAACAGACATTTTAAAGTAGTTTTATTTGTATTTCTATTTTTATATGTACACAGAACCTGCTTATTATCAGAAGATACTGGCAGTTTGGAGTCGTTTTTATTTGTGTGCTCTGTATTTAAAGATATCTGGGTTGTTTGTTTTCAGCTTTTATAACTACCTCTTTATCAGGACATTCTAAATTACTTGGTTGCCAGTATCTTTTGAAGATACATCTCTCTGAACCATGCATTGCTGAGTGACTGTCGGCTTTCCCCCATGTTCTAATTTAAAAGCTATTCTATATCCTCTTTAAAAGTTAGCGCAAGAAGTCTGGTTCCACTCTGGTTAAGGTGGAATTCGTCCCATAGAAGTAGGCTTGCTCTTCACCAGAATGTTCCCTAAAACCCTTTTCCCTTCACCATCATCTCACCCACGCATTGAGCCTCTGGAGTTCAGCCAGTCTCTGGGCTTGGAAGGGAGATATTTGTGAGACTGCAACCCTCAAGGTTCTGGATTTTAGTTTCCTACCCAAGAGCCTAAATTTACTGACCAGAACCTTCCTCAGGCACCTTCCTTTATCATTGTTGCCCACATGTACCATGACAGCCAGCTACTCCCCAGTACTCTCTAAAATGTAACCATCTTGTGTTATAGGTAAGTAAACATTTTCTGATGTGATTATACTCATGGGCCAGAGTCACAGGTATCATATAGAATATAGATATGTAAATAACACATTTTTTGTATAAAAGAATAGGATGCTGAAATGGGGCACCTATGCTTTATTGTATAGTGCAATAACCATGAGAAGCCTGAAGATGCTTAAAGGACATCACCTGCCAGAATTTCACCATCTGGAGCCTGGGAAATGTTAGGAGAGGGAACCAGGTGGCTAGTCTCATGCCAGAGGAGCAATGTTCCCCCTCCCCACGCCAGAAGGAAGAGCAGGCACCTGAGGGACTGCTTCCGCCCCATGCCCACCCCAGAACCTGTCTATCACCTCCCAAGACCACTGTTGTAGTGCCAGTGGTGCTCAGAGAACACCACCTGCCGGACCTTCACCATCTGTAGCCAGGGGAAGGTGATAAGAGGGAAATGGTCTTGCACCAAAGGAGCAGTGTTCACCCTCCCCACGCTGGAAGGAAGAGCAGGAGCCCAAGGGACTGCTCACACCCCCTTCCCACCCCAGAGCCCGCCTACCCCCTCCCAAGACTGCAGTGGCAACACTGGTGGCACTCGGAGGATACCACCTGCCGGACCTTAACCATCTAGAGCTGGGACAAGGTGAGGAGAGGGAACCGGGTGTCCAGTGTTGTGCCAGAGGAGCAGCATTCCCTCTCCCCACACCAGAAGAAAGAGCTGGTACCCACAGGTCTGCTCCTCCCCCTGCCTATCCCAGAACCCGCCTACCACCAGCAGAGACCATGGCAGTAGCACCAGTGGTGCATGCACTGGCTGGCACATGCCCTTGGTACAAGCAGGAAGGAGAACAACAAAGGAGTTTGCCCCTTTGTGTGTGTCCAAAGTGAAGTCCACTGATGCTTTTCTACCTTGCCACGCTCCTCTAACCATACAAGGATAAACAAAAATGGAGAAAAAACACCTTATCAAAGGAAAAATAAGACAAGGGTTAAATGGAAACCTCAGGAGAGCCACCAAAAACAAACAGCAAATGACCAGTAACTGAATCCACCTCATGAGAAACAATAACTCCTTAGCAGCTCACCCCTACCTAATTCTGCTTTTGCTGAATGTACATTCTATTAGGGATGTGAATCGTTTTTCAATGATTAAAATTATCGTCCGATAATGTTTATATCGTCTTAAATCGTTATAGAACACGATACAATAGAAATTCTAACGATTTAGTTAGTGCGCACTAACTCGAGTTAGTGCGCACTAACTCCCCGTTAGTGCGCACTAACTCGATTTAGTGCGCACTAACTGAAAATGATACAAATAAACACTTTCCAGGTCACTGAAGGTCAGTTGGAATGAATATGTGTTCCTATTGGCTGGCTGCCCTCTTATCTATTGATGTTATCAAGGTTACCACTGAGGTGATGGTTGGGGGGATGGGAAATGGAACTGGAAACTAATGAACACCAACAGAAAATGAAACAAAGTGTTCATACTTCCCAGGTCAGTAAAGGTCACTTAGGAATGAATATGTATGTATGTATTCCTATTGGCTGGCTGTGCTCTTATCTATTGATGTTACCAATATGGTTGGGGGGATGTGAAATGGAAACAGTTGGAAGCTTGACAAAAAAAGTAATGTAATGATCAGCACTCACGTGATTAGAACTTGTTTGTTTATTATTTTTGTTAGCAGGAACCTGAAATGCTAGTGCATGTTGAATTTGCCAATCACTGTGCATTTTAGAAAGGTGGTCCTGGCTGGAACTGTACACAGTTCAAATATATGTAATTGATTGTTGGTAAGTGTATTTTTTAAGTAGCCACACTGGCACCAGTATGTTTACTTTTCCTCCTACTTAACTCACTAGCTCAGCTTTGTAAGAAGGGCTTCTCTGCTTGTGTGTTGTTTTTGTTTGGTGTGAGGAGAGCAGAAACATCAGATCTTTATTCAATCTACTACAGTCATCTCTTACAGTGCCCTATCCCTATTAATACCAGGAGTGTTGTGATCTTCCTGCACACAGTGCCCTAACCCTGATACCAGTCTGAGACAGCTCCCTCCCTGCATTACTAGTGAGAGGCTGGCTTCACAGACAGGGGGGAGCTGCCTGACCCTCACTCCTGACTTCCCCCATGTCCCAGCTAGTGAATGGTGTGTGGGTGAGGGGGGGGGAGGATGGTGAAGTCTGAGACAGCTCCCTCCCTGCATTACTAGTGAGAGGCTGGCTTCACAGACAGGGGGGAGCTGCCTGACCCTCACTCCTGACTTCCCCCATGTCCCAGCTAGTGAATGGTGTGTGGGTGATGGGGGGGGGAGGATGGTGAAGTCTGAGACAGCTCCCTCCCTGCATTACTAGTGAGAGGCTGGCTTCACAGACAGGGGGGAGCTGCCTGACCCTCACTCCTGACTTCCCCCATGTCCCAGCTAGTGAATGGTGTGTGGGTGAGGGGGGGGGGGGAGGATGGTGAAGTCTGAGACAGCTCCCTCCCTGAATTACTAGTGAGAGGCTGGCTTCACAGACAGGGGGGAGCTGCCTGACCCTCACTCCTGACTTCCCCCATGTCCCAGCTAGTGAATGGTGTGTGGGTGAGGGGGGGGGAGGATGGTGAAGTCTGAGACAGCTCCCTCCCTGCATTACTAGTGAGAGGCTGGCTTCACAGACAGGGGGGAGCTGCCTGACCCTCACTCCTGACTTCCCCCATGTCCCAGCTAGTGAATGGGGTGAGGGTGAGGGGGGGGGGGGAGGATGGTGAAGTCTGAGACAGCTCCCTCCCTGCATTACTAGTGAGAGGCTGGCTTCACAGACAGGGGGGAGCTGCCTGACCCTCACTCCTCCGGGGTATTGTGATCTTCCTGCACACAGTGCCCTATCCCTGATACCAGGGGTGTTGTGATCTTCCTGCATGCAGTGCCCTATCCCTATTAATACCAGGAGTGTTGTGATCTTCCTGCATGCAGTGCCCTATCCCTGATATCGGGATGTGTGCAAGAAGATCACAACACCCCCGGTATCAGGAATAGGGCACTGTGTGCAGGAAGATCACAACACCCCCAGTATCAGGAATAGGGCACTGTGTGCAGGAAGATCACAACACCCCTGGTATTAGGGATAGGGCACTGTGTGCAGGAAGATCACAACACTCCTGGTATTAATAGGGATAGGGCACTGTGTGCAGGAAGATCACAATACCCCTGGTATCAGGGTTAGGGCACAAGTTCTAGTCACATTGACTGATCACATTACTTGTTTTGTCAAGCTACCAACTGTTTCCATTTCCCATCCCCCATATACTGTCAGTAGGAAACTTGGTAACATGAATAAATAAGAGGGCAGCCAATAGGAATACATATTCATTCCTAAACTGACCTTAACTGACCTGAAAAGTGTCAAATTGTATCATTTTCAGTTAGTGCGCACTAACTCCCAGTTAGTGCGCACTAACTCCCGTTAGTGCGCACTAACTCGAGTTAGTGCGCACTAATCGGAAAAAACGATTTTTAACGATTTTTTAACTAAAAAATCGTGCCTAAGACGATTTTCTTGCCCTGCCACACGATTTCTATCGTTAAGACGATATGGAAAACGATTCACATCCCTACATTCTATTTCTAAACACTTCCCTCTCATAAATGATTTACTTGAATATAAAAACCTCACCATTTTCTGCATTCCCAAAAACTGGCTGAACAATAAAGACAATGTACTCTTAAATCAAATTGCACAGTCCAGATATGATGTCTTTCATGTCCATCGTCCTAAACGTAAAGTTGGGAGATTACTAATTATTAATTAAAAAAAAGAGCTCAACCTTATACCATACAAAACAGAAATTAACCCTCCCTGTGAAGTGGCAATACTTAAATCTCCATAAATAAACATTGGAATAGCCTATTGCCCTCTACCCCCCCCCCCCCCCACCAACACTTCAAAAAGAAATCTCACCACTAACAGACGTAT
This sequence comes from Rhinatrema bivittatum, assembly GCF_901001135.1. NCBI lineage: Eukaryota > Metazoa > Chordata > Amphibia > Gymnophiona > Rhinatrematidae > Rhinatrema > Rhinatrema bivittatum. The sequence goes on from NC_042615.1 coordinate 369,677,169, forward strand.
TCACTAAATCATTTCTTTCACCTGAGTCTACCCTCATAGTAAGTGATTTAGAACAACTAAATCAACTGCCTGTGAAACCTTCTTAGAAACAATGGAAGCAATGGGATGGTCACAATTCATAACCAATCCCACACATAAAGCAGGTCACATTCTAGATCTCATATTTGCCAGTCGCAACAGCTGTAAGATAAATACCTCTCATACTATACTGCCTTGGTCTAATCACCAACTTCTAAAAGCAGACATAACCTTCCTCAACCAAACTAAACAAAACACAATTAATAACCAGACATTCACCATCACGAAAAAGATAGTGCCAGATCTACTTGCAGAATGATTAAAAAATAAGCTTATTGATTTCAACCATGCCAATGCCTCCGCATCATTTGAAGCATGGGATATCATGGTTAAAGATATAGCCGATGACCAAAGCCCAATACAAACAAAAACAACCCAACTTGATTACTATACCTCTAAGCAAAAGAAACCACAGTACAATGAGGAATTAAAACGCTCTAAACAATCACTGAGAAAATCCAAGAAACAGTGGCAGAAAAACCCAACTTCAGAATCACTTGGAAAATACAGATCACTCCTCTCTTAATACTAGATGCTAATCAACAAAGCAAAAAAATAATACTATGCCAAACAGATTCATGGGGTAATTTTTAACTCTAAATTAATCTTTGATGTCATTAAAAACCTAATCAAGGACCCATCTTGCTCTAAATAAAACCTGATAATCACCCACTTGACCCATTCCAGCTAGCTCCTTAAAACTAATAAATAGCACAATCACCTCAACAATCACATCCTTAATCAATCAATCAATCTCGGGAGGCTTAGTCCTTGAAATGGCAAAACAAGCAGTGATAAAACCTATTCTAAAAAATAATGCTAGCAGTTCTGACAGATGGAAAAATTATAGACCAATATCCAACCTGCCCATTCTCTCAAAAATTCTCGATAAAGAAGAACTATCACAACTAGAAGACTGTCTAGATGACCTGCACATTCTACATCCAAACCAATTTGGGTTCAGGAAAAATCACTCAACTGAGACTATTTGTATCCTTAATGGACCCCATATTATGGTGATTTAACAATGACAAATCCTATTTCCTGGTATTACTTGACCTAACAGCAGCCTTTGACACCGTTGACCATACCCTGCTATGCCAACAGTTGAGAAAAATCAGAATTGACATCAATGTAATGAAGTGGTTCTACTCATTCCTAAAAAAAAGTTTATTCTAAGTCAAACTGGGCAATCACATATCCTTCACCTTCCCCGATTGATGCAGGTGTCCTCCAGGTTTTAGCTCTCTCGGTAACTCTATTCAACATCTATATGCTTCCTCTATGTAAACTTCTAACTGATCTAGAAATCTCATTCTACATATACACTAACAACATTCAATTCTATATACCATGCCCCATATCTATTGAAAATGCAAAATTAACTCTAGTGACACACATAAAAGCTATACAGCATGAACTATCCAAACTTAAACTAAATATAAACTAATAAAACTGAAATCATTCTATTGAGAAGAAATCTACCTACTCTTCAAACACTTGACATGGGTAACTTCAACATTACATCCTCTGACCAAGTATAGGATTTAGGTATACAGATTGCTGAGAACCTAACAATGAAAAATCATGTAAATAAATTAATCAAATCAGTATATGCCAAACTTCACTTGCTACATAGACTGAAACCATTGCTGACTCATGCAGAATTCTGCATGAGTCCTGCAGACCCTCATCTGCTCAAACTTAGATTACTATAACTCACTTCTACTTAGAATTCCTGTTTTCTAAAAAAACTACAACTATTACAAATTGCCGCAGCTAGACTCTTAACTGGTCCAAGGAAATTCAATCACATATCATATTCACTGATAGCTAGGGATGTGAATCGTTTTTTGATGATTTAAAATATCGTCCGATATATTTTAAATCGTCAAAAAACCGTTAGGGCCACGATACAATACCAATTCCCCCGATTTATCGTTAAAAAATCGTAAATCGGGGGAAGGGGGAGGGCAGGAAAACCGGCACACTAAAACCCCCTAAAACCCACCCCCGACCCTTTAAATTAAATCCCCCACCCTCCCGAACCCCCCCCCAATGCTTTAAATTACCTGGGGATCCGGCGGTGGTCCAGAACGGCGGCGGTCCGGAACGGCCCACTCAATAGAATCGGGTTGTCTTCAGCCGGCGCCATTTTTCAAAATGGCCGCCGCAAAATGGCGGCGGCCATAGACAAAAACGATTCGACGGAGGAGGTCGTTCCGGACCCCCGCTGGACTTTTGGCAAGTCTTGTGGGGGTCAGGAGGCCCCCCCAAGCTGGCCAAAAGTTTCCTGGGAGTCCAGCGGGGTTCCGGGAGCGATTTCTTGCCGCGAATCGTTTTCGTACGGAAAATGGCGCCGGCAGGAGATCGACTGCAGGAGGTCATTCAGCGGGGGTTCCGGACCACCTCTGAACGACCTCCTGCACTCGATCTCCTGCCGGCGCCATTTTCCATACGAAAACGATTTGCGGCAATAAATCACTCCCGGAACCCCGCTGGACTCCCAGGAAACTTTTGGCCAGCTTGGGGGGGCCTCCTGACCCCCACAAGACTTGCCAAAAGTCCAGCGGGGGTCCGGAACGACCTCCTCCGTCGAATCGTTTTTGTCTACGGCCGCCGCCATTTTGTGGCGGCCATTTTGAAAAATGGCACCGGCTGAAGACAACACGATTCTATTGAGGGGACCGTTTCGGACCGCCGCCGTTCTGGACCACCGCCGGATCCCCAGGTAATTTAAAGCATTTGGGGGGGGGTTCGGGAGGGTGGGGGATTTAATTTAAAGGGTCGGTGTGGGTTTTAGGGGGGTTTAGTGTGCCGGCTCACGATTTTAACGATTTTTCACGATAGTTTACACACCCAAACGGCAACAATACGATTCCCTCCCCCTCCCAGCCGAAATCGATCGTTAAGACGATCGAGGACACGATTCACATCTCTACTGATAGCTCTTCATTGGCTACCTGTACAAGCCCGCATCAACTACAAAGTCCTAACATTAATACACTTCATCATCCATTCTAACAACTCTGCTTTGGTTGATGTAGCTCTACAATCATACTGGCCACAGAGATCATTAAGATCTGAAAACAAAGGACTACTAGCTGTGCCATCATAACAGAATAATCACCTAGCAAAAATAAGAGACCACATGTTCTCAATAGCTGGCCCAATGCTATGGAACTCTCAACCCGATTATCTAAGACTGTCCCCAGAAACAAAGAAATTCAAACATGACCTAAAAACATGGTTATTTCAAAATGCCTATAACCTAACTTACAATCACCTGAACACAGAGCATGCATCCGCAAGGACAATGTTATTAAGAACCTATCCTCCGATCTAAATACCTTATTCCAAGTACATGTCAATCTTTAATGTGTATGTTGTTTGACATTAAGTTAATGTAATTGTCGATGTATATTATGAAGTCATGTTATCAACCGATGTGAACTTTATTTGGAACAACAGTATATAAAATGACTAAATAAATAAATAAATCTTACCTCAGCCTGTGGAACACCCACACAGATTCTGTTAACAGCAGGTTTCCTCTTCTTTTTATAAATCTAATTAAAATAAGGTATAATGAGTACATAAAAATGAGTTCTAAAAAAAATGGAGCATGCTGCACAATCAGAGATATGGGAAGAGCTTATATGAGTCTCGCTAACAGCAGAAAATTATGAGAATGAAAGATGGTTGATTTGTCTTCTCTACCAGAATCTTGAGTTCTATTGTGCATCTGAATTAGAGCTCTTAAAAATATTTACAATAAATCTGAAACATTGACTAGCTTGCTTTTCAAGGTTGTGTTTAATAAAATGAGATGCATCCCATGTGTCAGATACATATTTTTAATATGTAGCTACTAGTATACACTTTTTAAAAGGAGTATCTACTATGTAATTCTCATTCTGAAAAAGCAACCTGTCCAGTCTAATAAGTTGAAGTACAACAACAATTGCACAGGGAATAATATTTAATGTGGGATGAGTACATATCCTCATGGACCAAATTTTGGTTACGTGAAATTTAATCCCTACATCTAGGTGATCAAAATGTGGCCACCTAGCTTTAGGCCTGCCTGTCCTGTAACACCATTAGGTGGATAATCTTAGCTGCCTAAAGCTAAAAATCAACGCTAGACAATTAAGCCCCCTCCCCTGACCCTGGGAATACCTCAGTGATAACCCATGTTTTGAGTGGCTAAATATACCTACCTTGGCTAAATTTAGCTGCTCAGTGCAGGTCAGTTTTGTAAGGGGCTGATCTAGCCTCTCTCAAAGTTTGATTCACATATCTTACAGAAATATGGATGGAGAAGGATTACACTGTCTCAAGTATGCCCAATGACCTGTTTCACCAATAAGTAAGGATAGGTAAAAGTGGGGAAGGAGGCAATAATATACCAAAAATTATTGTTGTTTGAACTAGAACTCACTAACAGGGCAAATTGGCTGATCAGGGGATCAGGCATCCCTCGGTGGGCCAGTCGCCCTGGCCATGTGGTAATCTCAGCTCCTGCTGAGTGATTGCCTTGGAACTTGACGCGGCCCGAGGGAGATGTTGTGGGGCTGCAATGGATCCCAACCCGTCGCAGCCCAAGGGACGTGTTGGCACTTTTGCATGGCCCAAGGGAGGTGGCAGCAGGGCCACAACAGAGCTCAACCCGTTGTGGCCCGAGGAAAGTGTTGGCATGGCCTGGGGGAGGTCTCAGCAGGGCCACGATGGAGCCCAACCTGTTGTGGCCAAATGGAAGTGTCAGCATGACCCGGGGGATGTCTTGGCAGGGCCGCATAGCCTGAGAGAAGTGTCAGCGCAGGCTGAGGGAGGTCTCTGCATGGCCTGAGGGAGGTCTTGGTCCAAAGAAAGACCTACAGGTTCGGCAACAGGAAGCATCTCACAGTTGCAGGGTCACTTCTTCCCACTTCCCCCTCTGGCAGTAAACAAGCAGCATGGGCTTGGCCAAGGCCCAGAACAAAGGAAGATGCCTGAGAGTTATATGTGTGTGTGTGTGTATATATATATGAGAGTAAGTGCTAGCATGGGTGTATGAAAGAGAGAGCCTGAATATGTGCATGAGAGTGAGACTGCATGTGTGTATGAAACAGAGAGCACCTGCATGTGTCTATGAAAGAGAGCACTTGAATATGAGCATAAGAGTGAGCCTGCATGTGTGTATGAAAAAAGAGAGCCTGAATATGTGCATGAGAGTGCCTGCAGGTGTGTTTAAAAGTGAGTCTGAATATGTGCATGAGAGTGAGCGCCTGCCTGTGTATGAGAGCGAGTGCACCTACATGAGAGAGACAAGGAATCTGCATATATGTGAGAGACTGCATGGTAAGAGAAAGAGCGTGCCTATGTGTATGAAGGAGAGAGAGAGAGGATGAAGATTGTGTGGCCTTCTTCACCCAAATCCACAACAATCTATGGAAAATAAAAAAATGTCATTTATCTATTTAATGGTATGGAGAGCGGGAGATTTTTTAATACATTTATTATTTTTTTACATTTGGAGTGTTATTTCATGTGTCTGCTGTTTTGAAACATTTTATTGGTGTTTGGGAAATATTAGAACAAATTTATGTGACTTTTTAAATCATTAGGGGCCCAATATTTAGAGATTGCTGTTTAAGTAACTTGGAAAGATATAACTTATCCGGCTAAATTACACAGTATATTCAGCAGCACGGCCTTGTCGCTGAATATACGCATATATATTTAGCAGGTACACTTATGCAACTAAGACAAAATATTGCTACTTAGTTGCATAAGTTATGTGGCTAAGTCGCTCTACCCACTGCCAGCGCACAACTTATGCAGCTAACCTTTTAGCCATATAAGGGACTTACGTGGCTAAGCAGCAGCCACCAAATGTAAGTGCATATTCAGCGGCCGCTACTTACCCACATAAGTCCTACTTATCCGGTTATGTAGTGCTAAACTCTAGGGATGTGAATCGTGTGATGGATCGTCTTAACGATCGATTTTGGCTGAGGGGGTGGGGGAAATCTGATCATCATAGTTTTTTTGGTTAAAAAATTGTTTTATCGGGGGAGGGGGGAGGGCAGGAAAACCGGCACACCAAAACAACCCTAAAACCCACCCCGACCCTTTAAAACAAATCCGCCACCCTCCCAAACCCCCCCAAAATGTTTTAAATTACCTGGGGTCCAGTGGGGGGTTTCCGGCGTGATCTCCCGCTCTCAGGCCACGGCTGCGTTAATAGAAATGGCGCCGGTGGCCCTTTGCCCTTACCATGTGACAGGGCAAAGGTAGCGCCGGCGCCATTTTGGTTCATGGCACCCGACGTCACGAGTGCAGGAGTTCGCTCCCAGACCCCCAGGGACTTTTGGCCAGCTTGGGGGGGCCTCCTGACCCCCACAAGACTTGCCAAAAGTCCAGCGGGGGTCCGGGAGGGACTTCCCGCACGTGGGCCGTATTGCCAATATTCAAAATGGCGCCGGCGCTACCATTGCCCTCACTATGTCATATGGGCGACGTATAATGACTCATTCTGACTTGGCCGGACCTTTTTTTGATTTTGCATTACTTTGTGGTCAGACAGTCTCATTTGCCTTTAAGAGTATAATTTTATAACGCCCTACATAGTTGTAAATCCTGCATATGCAGTAAGCACTCAGAAGTTTCCAAGGATTTTCAAAGCAAATGTACATAAATTCGTTTTAAAAATGCTTCTAAAACTAGCTGGGTACATGTGAAACTTTCTATGCACAATGTTACACCTGCTTCAAGCAGAGCATAACTTTCATGTGGTAATTTATTTGCATATTTTCAAAAATACAAAAGTATGCATGTAAATCATGTCCCTGCCTCGATTCTGCCTTCCGGAACAGCTCTTCTCAGTTCATGAAAGGAACATGAAAAGTGGGTTACACACATACTTGTATGTGCACTGGCCCCTGATTTTCAAAGCAGCACTTACATGCATACCACATAAGTCACTTTGAAAATCACACACAAGTCATTTTGAAAATCAGGCACAAAGAGGACAATTTGAGATAGAAATATATAGAATGTAACTAGCTAAAATGTATTACAGTACAGTATGTTCCGGCGGAGCCAGGGGCGGCTTGGCCTATCGGGGGATTGGGCTTCCCCCGGTGGGCTGGTCACTCCCATCACGTAATTTTTTTTTTTTTTTTAAACTTCCCGGCCAAAGACAAGAAGAGGGTCTGCTGGCGCTGCAGCCTGAAGATAAACCTGCGGGCAGGACTGGTGGAAGCACTAGGCCTGGGGCGCCGCGAGCAGTGGTATCCCGAGGGGAGCCAATGCCCCCGGGCACAGGGAGGCTCATGCGGCACTGCAACAAGCAGATCAGCAGGGCCTTGGTGAGACTCATGTCACCACGGCCCGAAGAAAAAGATTGCATTTAAAGATTGCTCGTAAATCCGGCCGGATTTACGCGCGCAGGGCACTCGTGCTCCGGTGTGCTTATTTTGCATAGGCTGCCGGCACGCGCATAGCCCCGGGATGCGCGTAAGTCCTGGGGCTTCGTAAAAGGGGTAGGAGGGGTCGTGTCTGGGGCGTGTCCGGGGGTGTGTCCGGGATCAGGGGCGGGTCCAGGGTCGTGGCGCCGGCCCGGGGGCAATGCCTAGGCCTCCAGACCAGCTCCCGGGTCGGGTGATGGCGTGCCGGCAGTCCGCTGGCGCACGCAGATTTACACCTGCCTCGGGTAGACGTAAATCTGCCAACAAAGTTGGGGGGGGTTAGATAGGGTCGGGGGGTGGGTTAGGTAGGGGAAGGGAGGGGAAGGTGAGGGGAAGCGGAAGGAAAGTTCCCTCCAAGGCCGATTTCGGAGCGGCCTCGGAGGGAACAGGCAGCGCGCGCAGGTTGCACAAATGTGCATGCCTTTCGTGCGCCGACCCTGGATTTTATAAGATACGTGCGGCTACGTGCGTATCTTATAAAATCCAGTGTACTTTTGTTCGTGCGTGGTGTGCGAACAAAAGTACTCGTGCGCGCTGTTTTTGAAAATGTACCCCTGTGTGTATGAATGATTGTATGAAAGAGACAGCATGTGACAGTGAGAGCCTATGTGTGTGTGTGTGAGAGAGAGAAAGCATATGAGAATGAGAACCTGACTGTGTGTTTGAGGGAAGAAGATGGAGAGAAAAGAAACAGAAAAAAAGGCAATATAAAAGGAATTGGCAAAAAAAAAAATAAGAAAGGGAAGGTGGAAAAAAAAAGTCTGTGACCAACCAATTAGAAAACTAAGATCAGACAGCAAAGGTAAAAAAAAAATAAAAATTAGTGATTGGCACATGTAATCTTTGGGAATGTGCAAGAATAGCACTTTCTCTATGTGGATCTCACAACGCACGAGATCAGCATGGAGAAAATAGAAGTCCACGGGGCCTGCACAGAGGAGGCAGCAGAATGGGCTTCAGTGTCAGTAGCAGCAATCGGCACCTTCCCAATAGCCATGTGGCTGCAATGACAGTGGCAGCAGAGGAATGAGAGAGGTTCCGAGGTTGCTGACAAAAGAGAGGGGGGTCTGCCTTTAGTGTGTGCATGTGTATGAATGGGACTATGCCTGGGGGTGTATGTGTGTGTGAAGGCATGGGTGCCTGCCTGGGGGGGTCTGTGTGTGTGAGAATGAATGTGTGCATGCCTGGGGGATGGGGAGGGAGTGGTGTGAAAATGAATGGGAGCCTGCCTGGGGGTCAGTGTGTGTGTGTGTGAGAATGACTGGGAGCTTGCCTGGGTGTGTGTGTTTGTGTGTATGTGAGAGAGCCAGTGAGTGTGAGAGCATGAGTATGTATGAGAAAATCCAAGGGAGTAAGCATTTGTGTGAGGAGGGGGAGAGAGTGTCTTAGAGTCTGAGAGTGTGTCAGTGTCAGTGAGAGCGAGAGCGAGAGGTTATGATGGATATAAGAGCATGAATGTGTATGTATGTGACAGAGAATGTGTGAGAGAGAATGGACATGTGAGTATGTGTGAGAGAGAGAGGATAACCTCCTAATCCTTGACAATATCAGGGTGACTGGAAATCAAGAGCTTCCACAGAAGAGGACAGCAGGGGCTTTTTAAAATCCTTATTAGTTTTAATTATTGAATATTATTTGATGTCTGCTCTTTTTGAAATATTTTATTGGTGTTATATATAAATTTTTGAAAATTTCCCTGAGTTAAATTACTGGAGGTTCTATTCATCAGCAATTTTGAAATATATATTTTTAGTATGATTTTCCTATTGTGATGTTTTATAGTTCTTGATTTTATTGTTTGATGTTTTATGAGGAATGATTGTATTTTCTATTTTTCCATTGCTGCATTACATACAGTCTAACTTGTTGTGATTTCCAGTTCAGTTTTTCTGTGCATTTCTGTGTATATTCTGTATTTGGTGACTCACCAAATTGTATGTGTAATTGGATACCCATGGGCCAGTATGGAGAAAAATCCTCTGGGCCACTATTTTCCCACAATCCGCCCCTGGGCAGAGCGCACTGTTAACCCACATTTGGACGGGCGTTTTGGACACGCTAGCTTTACCCTTTATTCAGTAAGGGGTAATAGCGCGCTGAAAACGCGCATCCAACCCTCCCGAAACTAATAGTGCCCGCAACATGCAAATGCATGTTGATGGCCTTATTAGTTATGCTCACGTGATTCAGAAAGTAAAATGTGCAGCCAAGCTGCACATTTTACTTTCAGAAATTAGTGCCTACCCAGAGGTAGGCGTTAATTTCTCTTGGCACCGGGAAAGTGTACAGAAAAGCAGTAAAAACTGCTTTTCTATACACCCTCCGACTTAATATCATGGCGATATATTAGTCAGAGGTCCCAAAAGTTACAAATAGTTAAAAATTTAAAAAAACAAATTTAAAATGGGCCCGCGGCTCGTGGGTTGAAAACCGGATGCTCAATTTTTCTGGTGTCCGGTTTCCGAACCCGTGGCTGTCAGCGGGTTTGAGAACCGATGCCGGCAAAATTGAGCGTCGGCTGTCAAACTCGCTGACAGCCGCCGCTCCTGTCCAAAAAGAGGGCTAGGGGCATGCTTGTATCCCTAGCGCCTCTTTTTACCGTGTGCCCTAATTTAAATAAATTAATTTACTGAATTGCGCGCACAGGGGAGTGGGCACTCACCCGCTCTCCCGCGATTTTTACTGTATCAGCCTGATACAGATATACCCCCCCATGTCCATCCTATATCATCCCTAGCCAATCCCATATCATCCCCCAACTTCTCTTTTCAACTCCAAATGATCCCCATTCAACCCCTCCTAACCTTTCCAAAACGATCTCCCTTCGCTCTGCCTGCTTCAGACTTGCTTCCTTCTCTCCACTCCGTGAATAACAGAAGGGAGGAGCTGGATTAGGGAGCAGAGTATTTATTCTTATTCTGCTGTGTCTGTTCCAGACCCAAACTCTCCTCTTCTGTTCCTTGTATGCTGTTCTCTGCTGAATGAGATCTAGCATATCTGGACGATAGTAAGTCTTCATTCAAATGCTTCCCCATCAATTTCTTAGCCCAGTGCACTGTATAACCCGCAGTTGGACACGGGTTGTATAGGCGCTAACTAATCCCGTTATGCAATAAGGGGATTAGCGTCTCTACAACGCACGTCCAACACAGAGTGAAACTAATAGCGCTCATCACATGCAAATGCATGTGAACGAGGTTATTAGCTATTCACTCCCAATGCAAAAAAATGTGCATCTAGGACGCCTGCCTGGAACAGGTGTTAATTGCTGAGCGTTACTAAAACTAGTACTGAAAAGTAGAAAAAAACTGCTTTTCTGTACTGCCTCCTACTTAATATCATTGTGATATTAAGTAGGAGGAACAACTTTTTAAAAAAATAATAAAAAAAAGAAATTTAAAAAAAGTGCTGGCAGTGGGGTGCATGAAGGAGAAACTCAGTTGACAAGCATCTGTTTCCTGAAACCCTGGCACATGCACTGGTTAGGAAAATGGACGCTGATAAATTCAGCGTCCATTCTCCAAACCTGACTACCGGCACCAGAAGGAGTGTATAAAATCAATATTAAATTGTCAGGCACTTAATATTAATTTATTCACTCCTTCACTTATTGCCCATTGGTCCTTTTCACTGACATTTTTCAGGGAAAAGACCAATCCCCTTTCAGGTCAGTCTTCTGAAAGGTGATTGGTCCTTTCACTGACATGTGTGAATTTATCAGCGTTCATTTTTCTAACCCCTGCATGTGCGCTAGTTAGGAAAATGGGACACTGATAAATTCATCATCCATTTTCTTAACCAGCAGATAGCCACCAACATCGGACTTTTCTCTGTCTCATGCTGTCAAGGAGGTTCTAGGGGCATGCAATTTCCCCTAGCGCCTCCTTGACAGTGTGAGCTCTAATTTAAATTGCATCACACCCCCAGGAGAGGTGCCTAGGGCTGCGTTATGAAAGCAGGCGCTTAACACACAGCGCCCGCTTTCAGCGCAACTTTTTTGTATTGGCCCCTTAGTGTGCCTATTGAGAAATCCAAGTCTGTGTGAGGAGCTTGCTTTATGGGCTACTTGTTGAAAGGTTCTGACATTTCAGCAATCTTGCACCACTACAATCTCACAAAGATAAAATTTCTTCTATGTTCTCTCATGCTAGCTTGATTGACTCTATAACAGAGTACCATCAAGCTAGGGTGAGATAACATAAATCAAAATTTCATCTTTGTGAGACTTTCCTCACTCCAAATGAAATCAAATATTCACCAAGGTGTACTGTGCTATTTGTACATGTCAGTCTGAATGCTAAACTGCCCCCTAAAACCTAAACCACCATTATAACCTCATCTCGAGCTATTAGATGACCCTCCTATAGGCATATAAATACTTGTATACTGTAACAGCCTACTCAAAGGTTCTCTCTCTCTCTCTCTCTGCAAAGGCTGGAAATGCAATTCTAAAAGTTTATTGTGAATTGCCTTATGACCATTTCAGTTATATCTCACAGCTTAATGCCAGGAAAAAAAGTTGTAGTTATTTCCAGTTTTAAAACCATGTGATAGCATGCATTATCCTATCACACAGTGTCATATGCCCCTAATTTTCATAATTCCCACCCAAACTCCTCCCTAATCCCTCCCCTTCCTGAAATACACATTTGCACTGTATTACCATTATTATTGCGAGCGTTAATGCCATAACACATTTTGATGAATGACCCTATTAGTTTTGTTTTTGCCTTCTGGGCTCAGTTTACAAGAATTTACATGACTTACAATAATTTTATTTTATTAACATATATTTGGGAACATGTTATGCAAACAAACAAACTAACTCATTGGCTTGTAAATTAGAGGTGATGACATATTTAACCCACTATATGAATAACATTCACAGAAACTGCTTTGGAATTGCCTTGCTGGTAATTGCACTCCTCTGGAATATTCCAATACGGATCTTTCCCTTTTTAGCTGCCATTGCTAAGTGTTTATTTATATGCCACATAATGGTGGATGGCCAAATATCAGTGGATTGTGGTATCTTGTGGGCTTCACATGACTATTTGAAGTCTGTTACTAAACTTTCCGGGGAATATGTTGGTTTTCTACATAAGCACCCAGCAGACCATTGTTTTCTCTCTTCTTTATTCACAGTTAGGTTGTGTTGCCTTCTTTGGGCTTTTGATTGATTAGCTATAATAATGGGCCTATATATAACATATTGTTGCACAGTATGAAATAGCATTGTTGATTGTTTCCAAGTATTATGTGTACCCTCCATGTTCAGGCTTAAACTAGATTTCCCTAGATGAGAAGAGCAGGGTCTTATATTTTTGTTTTTCCCTAGGTAGTAATCTTTGCTTTACTATTGTGAAATGTTTTTTTATTTATTTCTATTTAATTAATTGAAGTGCAGTTATGGGTGTTATTAGATGCAGAACTTACATTCATAAAGCGTCATGGGGTTCCTTCATCAATTTACTTTGCAAACCATGGCTTTAGCAGGATTTTTTAAATCTAGTACAGTTCAATGTAATATGAATGTTACTCCTAATTGACCTATAGAGTGCAATAATGAGACTGTCAATGAAGCTTGCAGTTTCACAGATACTTTGTATCCACAGGACTGCAAGCTCATTTTCAAAGGAAGATTTCTTGTGGACTTTTCTTTTGAAAATGCTAGCAACACACACAGCATAGCTGCAAAGCCAGAAATTACAGTACATGTTGATTGCAAAATTTGATTTTGCAATCTTTATGCACAATTTCCCACCCCTGACTCAAAGTCATATTTTTTTTATTGGTGGGTGAAAACATGTGAGCTGTAGGTACACGTGCACTTTTATCAGCAGAGGGTGCTTGGGCCAATAATCAGCCTGCACTTTTAAACAGGTAAAGAAACATAAGCTTGCTTGTGTAAATAACTGAATATTGAGCCCATAGTGGCAATAAATGTTTGCTCTCAATTAATGGAGCACATCATGCTAGATACATGAAAGAAAATTTTGAAATTTAGGACATCTGCTGCTGCCAGCTGGCTTCTGATGGACAGATAACTGATGTTCTTTGGAAAGTTTCATTCAGACACCAGCTCCTCCTGTTTGTACATTTGGCATTCAGTAGCTTGATAATACATTTACGATCCAGATCTGGTGTGGAGGAATGCTATAAAAATTGCATGGAGTGGTAACTTCACGTTTGAGAAAACTAATTAAGGAATTTTAGAGTGAATCAATAATATAAGTGTAGCATATAGTGTACTTTCACTTAAATGTTACATATAGTGAAACAAAAATATGAGGAAAGGGCTTTTGAATTCACTGGCAATTGTATTAACAATGAACATGTATTAGGCACAGGGTGGTTTAGAGATAGGAATATCTTTAGCAAGCTTTTCACCAGGATAAATCTGGCTTAGGGCAATAGAGACTGAAAGTCATTACCTTCTAAATGTCATTAGGAGGCCTAAGTGCAGTGAGTTGCTCAGTTGCCAGGTGTCCATATTATTTAAAAATAATAATAATTTGTCATGAATTTGCAGTCTTTACAGGGAGGTCATAAACTGAACAAGCATGATACAATGAAATACCATTTCACCCTTAAACATTTGGGATGGGCATTGGGGAGAAACAAAATAGGAAATGAGTTGAAATTTCCTATTTTGTTTTGAATCATTTTCAAAACAGAATGAGTTAAATTCTAATGAAATTTCAACTGAATCTAGCTTCATTTTGAAAACAAATAAAAAAAAAAAAGTATCTGGTTGGGCCTGGACCTTGGCTTAGGCCAAGGTCCAAAGCCAGGGCCTCACTTAGGGCCAGATTTTATAACATGCACGTGGGCGTAGATTTGTTCACCCAACCTGGTGCGAACAAATCTGTCTGAGTTGATTTGTTGGGGAAGGCCGTAGCGAGGGATTATCTGGTGCAAGAGTAGGGTGGTAACCTCCTTGGCTGTCTCCGTTCGAGTGGGGACAGCCTCGACCCAGCCAGTATATGTGCAGACGGTTACTAACATGGCCTTGTATCCTTTGGACGGAGGCATGCGAGTGAAATCGATTTGGTAGACTTGGAAAGGACTTGTTCCCCGGAGGATGTGTCCTGGGGCTGGACCTGGCCCGGACCGGGGGTTATTCCGGGCACATGTGATACATCTGTTAGCTGCATGTTTAGTCCAATGCGTAATACGATTAATATAGTAGATTTTGTCCAGCAGTTTGGCCAGAGAGTCGCGACCAAGGTGGGTATGGTCGTGTGTTCCCTTTACGATTGTCCATGCAAGACCCTCGGGTATCCAAACTCTGCCGTCCTGTAAGAGCCACCACCCGTTCTGCTGGTGAAGGCCCTCATTATGAGCCCAGTCAGTCTCTTCAGATGCATAAATGGGAGTCTCAGTTGGAAACTGGAGGAGCGGACAGACAGCCGAAGAAGTCGGGGAAGGTTCCTGGGCCGCCCTTTTTGCGGCCTCATCTGCTCTGTGGTTGCTACCGGGCTATGGGATCTGATTTCCTGGTATGTGCCTTACAGTGCATAACGGCAACCTTACGGGGTAACCACACTGCATCCAATAACTTGCGCACTTCCTCTGCATTGGCTATCTGTTTACCTTCTGCAGTCAGAAAACCCCTTTCTTTGTACAGTGCTCCATGAACCCGAATTGTGAGGAAGACATACTTAGAGTCTGTATAGATATTGGCAGTCTTTCCCTCGGTCAACTGCAGAGCTCGGGTGAGGGCGATTAGTTCAGCTCTTTGAGCAGAGGTCCCCGGAGGTAGAGGCTGGGCCTCAATGACTTCATATTCAGATACTACTGCATATCCGGCGGATCGTATACCTTGGGTTATCTGGCTGCTACCGTCGGTGAATAACGTCAGGGCTCCTTGCCAGGGTTGGTCCCTCAAGTCTGGCCTGCTAGAGTGAATGGCGGCCATGACTTCTCCGCAGTCATGGACGACTGGTTCCGGTGATGGCATGAGGGTGGCAGGGTTCAGGTTACTGCTGTCTTGTATTTGAATTTCAGGTGTTTCACAGAGCAGAGCCTGATACTTAACGAGACGTGAGTTAGTCATCCATTTCGGCCCATGAGTCTCAAGCAGTCCCCTGATAGTATGGGGTGTGGTTATCTGTAAGGATTGGCCGAATGTTAATTTGACAGCTTCAGGTATCAGTAAGCATGCGGCAGCAATGCTTCGGAGGCAGCCGGGCCATCCCTTGGCAACATTGTCCATTCCTTTGGACAAATATGCAACAGGTCCCATGACCCGAAAGTTTGTGTCAGTACCCCAATGGCCAAACCTTTCTTTTCGTCCATGAACAGGTGATATGGTTTCATGACATCGGGTAGGCCCAAGGCAGGTGGTGAGGACATGGCCTCCTTTAATTGGTCCAGATTCTGTAATTCCTGTGGGTCCCAGTCAAAGGGCTTGGATTCGGCCTCCGGGCCATGCAACTTGTCATACAGCGGCTGTGCAATGAGAGCGAAGTTAGCGATCCAGATTCGGCAATATCCTGCAGCTCCCAAGAACGCACGGAGTTCCTTTTTACAGGTGGGTACAGGTTGATCTCTTATAGCACTGGTGCGGGAGACTCCAAGTCGGCGGGTGCCTTCCCTGAGACGGAAACCCAGATATTTGACTTCCACTTCGCAGATATGTGCTTTCTTCTTGCTCGCACGGTACCCCTTTAGGTAAAGCGTCTTCAGTAGTTGCAGGGTCGATACCGCACATTCATGGTAGGTTTCCCTGAAAATCAGGAGGTCATCCACATATTGCACAACGGGTCCATGATCGACCTGGTACATCTTCAGGTCTCTGGCCAGTTGTTCTCCGAACAGAGTGGGTGAGTTTTTGAACCCTTGGGGTAGGCGAGTCCAGGTATACTGTTGCTTTTCTCCGGTCTGGGCATCCTCCCAGGTGAAGGCAAAGATTTTCTGGCATGTCTCCGCTACTGGAACTGAGAAGAAGGCGTCCTTGAGATCAATAATACTGTACCACTTGGAACTGGAGGAAACTTGAGCCAGGATTGAATACGGGTTTGGCACCAGTGCCACTAGATCTGCCACCTGATTATTCACCTTCCTTAAGTCTTGCACGGGCCAGTAGTCACTGGTGCCGGGTTTTTTGACTGGCAGCAAAAGTGCATTCCAGGCCGACCGGATCTGTCTGAGGATACCTAATTTGAGAAGCCTTTTAAGGTGGGTCTGTATAGCTTGTCTGGCCAGATACGGAATGGGGTACTGAGGTTCGTTGACGACTTGGGTGTAAGATTTCATTTCGATCTACAAGGGGATAGCATCGGTGGCCACGCCCCCAGGGTTATTTTCGGCCCAGACTTTAGGTATGCTATTCATCAATTCTCTCTGTTCCTTGTTGAGGGGCGTTTCCTTTTCATACCGGTGGTCTGCAGGCCCGGCGACAAGTGGGAGGTGAAGCCTCCACTCTTCCTGAATAGGACAGATTAAGGATACAGGCGTGTTTGCAAAGGAGGCTGTAACCTTGCCAGAAGGTTCGAATTGCAGAGTTGCCTGTAGTTTACACAGAAGGTCTCGGCCAATCAATGGCACGGGGCATCCTGGAACGTATAGGAATTGGTGGGACACCAGCTGTCCCCCAATGCGGATTTGCCGGTTTTGGAGTATGGGTGCTGCCAATGGTTTTCCCGAGGCTCCAACAATGGAGATGCTTTTGGATGTGGGGGTTGTGATTGCTGTAGTCATCACCGATCGTTGTGCTCCTGAATCCAATAATCCTTTGAATTTTTGCTTCCCATGCAGATTTCCACCAGAGGGACAGTGGGAAGGTTACCCTCTCGATTTAGTCATGAATCCCGGCCCCCATCATCCCCGGGCATCTTGTCCAAATTCATCTCCCACTCGGTATTCCGCGGCCTATCCTGCCGGGGCCTGTATTCATTTCCATTTCGCTGCTGTTTCTCTGGACACTCGGACTTCCAGTGTCCTTCTTTCTTACAGTACGCACACTGGTTCTGCCCCAGAGGAGGCCGAGAACCTCCGGGTGGTCTGCCCCTACCTCTACCTCTGCCTCTCGGGTGATCCCGGTCACGATCCTTTTGGTTAAACTGGGTCTCTTCCAGGGCTGCGGCGAGGAGACTGACACTCTCCTTCATCCGTCGCCCAGCCTCTCTTTTGTCTTCTTTCCTTTCTTCAACATCTCGATTCCCAAACACGCGATCCGCCATCGCTTTTAGTTGACTAATGCTCATCCCTTCAAAGCCTTCTGCTTTCTGGAGTTTCCGACGGATATCGGGGTATGACTGGGTTACAAAACTCATTACTATCATAGGCTGGTTACCTTGGGCCTCCGGGTCAAAGGGGCTATTTTTCCGGTATGATTCCATGAGGCGTTCGAGGAAATCCCCTGGACTTTCCTCCCTCTTTTGCACAACATCCTGAATTCTACTCATATTCATGACCTTGCGTTTTCCTTTCTTTAGGGCATCCAGAAAGGCTCGTTGGTAACGGGCAATGGATGCCCTACCGGCCTCTGTAGTATGGTCCCAACTGGGGTTTCCTCTAGGCGCGTGCCGCTCTATCCAACCTGCCAGGTTCTGACGTTCAAGGCCTTCTGGACACGTTGTTTGGGCGGCCTCCTCTAAGTTCTGTTGGACGTGCCTCCGCTCTTCTGTCATGAGGAGGAAGGCGGACATCTGGCGGATATCTGCCCAGTTTGGATTATGAGCCATGAACAGATTATGGATTATGAGCCATGAACAGATTATGGATTATGAGCCATGAACCAAAATATTCTGAAAAACCAGAGCAGATGCTTGAAGAATTCAAGCATCTGCTCTGGTTTTTCAGAATATTTTGGTCCGTGTGTTCGCCAATTGACCAAATCGGCAGAGGAAAATGGAATATAGGTATATTTTTATTTTAGCGCGCACATGTTATAAAATCCAGGGTCGGCACGCGCAGGAGGGTGCACATTTGTGGAACCTGCACGCGCCAAGCCGAGCAGCCTGCCTCTGTTCCCTCCAAGGCCGCTCCGAAATAGGAGCAGACTCAGAGGGAACTTTCCTTCTGCCCCCCCCCCCCCCCCGCATCTTCCCCTCCCTTCCCCTATCTAATCTGCCCCCCAGCCATAACTAACCCCCCCTGACCTTTATTGAAGAAGTTACGCCTGCCTCCAGGCAGGCGTAACTTGCGCACACCGGCTCTCCATCCCCTGGCCCGGTAGCTGTTCCGGAGGCCTCGGGCCTGCCCCTGGAACACCCCCGGGCCGGTGCCCCACCCACGGCCCTGCCCCGGAATTCCCATTTTTTCAAGCCCCAGGACTTATGCGCATCCCGGGGCTTGCGCGCGCCGCCAAGCCTATGCAAGATAGACTCGGCACGTACAGGGGGAGGCAGGGGGAGGTTTTAGGGGGTTGTGTGCGTATCCTTAAGCACGTAACCCTTTGAAAATCTATCCCATAGGGAATAGGCCAAGATGCAAAACTGGGGCCTAGACCTATGCCTGAGCATGATTCTGGTGACTCCATCTAGGCCCTGGCCCAATGCCAGGGTCTAGGTCAAGATCCAAGCAAAGTTACAGGCCCAGGAAAATTCATAACACCCCCCTATACTTAGTAAATCAAACACCATGTCCTGGCCCAGTCATGACGCCAGATTCTGGCCCAGAGGCCAGTTCCTAATGCCTGGGCCTTGGCCTAGGGTCAGGCACAAGCCCAGAGCCCAGGCCTGGGATCTCCCCTTCAGCATCTTATTTCGTCTTTGTCAACTAATGACGTCTCCTGGGGTTGCGCCAGAGATAATTAACTCCAGCACATCCTTTTCAGCGGAGGGCACTATTTTGATGTATGGCAGCTGATTGCCTTGCTGTACATCAAAATGCTGCCCACCACTTTGGAAGGTGTGCTGGAGTAAATTAATTGCAGCGTGACTCCAGTGGATGGCATCAGTTTGTGAAAAAGACAAGAAAAAGAAGATGTTGAAGAGGAGCTCCAAAGCCTGAGCTCCAGGCCTGGGTCTGACCCTGGGCCAATATCCAGGTATCAGAACTTGAGCTTCAGGTCAAGACCTAGCATCAGGCCTGGGTCTGGACCGAGGCCCTGGCATCAGGGTCCAGCCTCCTGGCTTGGTCATGCCAATATGTCAGGTCTGGGCCTGGTTCCTGGCCTAGGCAGAGGCAACAGTTTTGGGACCCAGCCTCTAGGCCTGGCCATGGCATTAGGCTTGGCCAAGGCCAAGTCCCAGGTGTTTGGACCTGGCCTCTGTGTTGGATTCTAGCATCGGGTCTGGGTCCAGGATGAGGTCCCAGCATCATGCCTAGGCTTGTCCTGGCCAAGGCTGATGGCCAGATGTTGGGTCCAGGCCTCCAAGCCTAGGCCTTGCATTGGGCCTAGGCTGAGGTTTCGGCAGCCTACTGCAACCTGGGCATACGCAAGAGTTAGACCCTGGCCAAAGCCTCAGCCTTGCATAGGCTTAGGCTGCATTAGTTCACCATGATCTTAGCCTAGGCCCTATGCAAGGCCCTAGCAATTTTCTGGGTGGGAAGGATGGTTGGGGTGTACAGTCTAATTTGTAGGGGTGTGCATTCGTTTTGAACTTAAATGTAAAACGCTACTTATTTTTTTTTAACTTAAAAAAGTGATAACACGTAAACGATCGGATTTCCAACTTATTCAACATAGCTGTGTTGAATACGTTGGAAATTGCGATTGTTGATCCAAAATAAAAATTTAAACCCCTCACCATCCTTAATCCCCCCCCAAAGACTTACCACAACTCCCTGGTGGTCCAGCGAGGAGTCTGGATGCCATTTCTGCCATTTCTGAACTCCTTTGCGTGGAGCACGTGACGTCGGCGCCACAACGTCACGTGATTCCCCGTGCGATCGCTCCGGGACCCTCCGTTCGACCCAAAAGGAACTTTTGGCCAGCTTGGGGGTGTCAGGAGGCCCCCCCAAGCTGGCCAAAAGTTCCTTTTGGGTCGAACGAGGGTCCCCTGGAGCGATCGCGCGGGGAATCATGTGACGTCGGCGCCACGTCGGAGTGACGCGGCGTCACATGTTTCCCCGCGCGATCGCTCCGGGACCCTCCGTTCGACCCAAAAGGAACTTTTGGCCAGCTTGGGGGTGTCAGGAGGCCCCCCCAAGCTGGCCAAAAGTTCCTTTTGGGTCGAACGAGGGTCCCCCGGAGCGATCGCGCGGGGAATCACGTGACGTCGGCGCCACGTCGGAGTGACTCGGCGTCACTTGATTCTCCGCGCGATCGCTCCGGGACCCTCCGTTCAACCCAAAAGGAACTTTTGGCCAGCTTGGGGGTGTCAGGAGGCCCCCCCAAGCTGGCCAAAAGTTCCTTTTGGGTCGAACGAGGGTCCCCCGGAGCGATCGCGCGGGGAATCACGTGACGTCGGCGCCACGTCGGAGTGATGCGGCGTCACGTGATTCCCCGCGCGATCGCTCCGTGACCCTCCGTTCGACCCAAAAAGAACTTTTGGCCAGCTTGAGGGTGTCAGGAGGCCCCCCCAAGCTGGCCAAAAGTTCCTTTTGGGTCGAACGGAGGGTCCTGCGGGGCTCTCACAAGTTTTTAAAACTTGTGAGAGCCTTGCTGCAATACAGTTCTGCTTACTGTGTCTGCTTAATAGGGATGTTTCAGTTAATTCAATTGATTTTTAGATCACCAACAATTGTTTGGTTCATTTCAAATGAAAAAACAAAACAAAACATGTATTTGTTCTATTTATTTATTCATTTCCCATTAAAGCCAGAGAGAAAAATACAGTCTAATTTGGGCTTCAAAATTGGGGCGTTTAATGATCTCCATAAGAGGGAAGAGAATTGCAAGACACAATGTCTGCGTCAAAATGGAAACAAAAGTGACCTGAATAGTCCACGGCATGATAACGGGCAAAGGAGCCCAAACAGAGGCGACCATGTCCCAAGGCACTAAGGGCCTCATTTTCCAAGCTGCTCGCACGCGATAAGGGACCTTTCGCACGAGAAAAGTCCCTTATCGCGTGTGATGGCGGAGTCGGGGCGGAGTCGGCCCCAGAAAAGGAGGAGTCAGGGTGTCACCGGGGCCGACTCTGCGCCGACGTCGCGGACAATGAAAAGGTAGTTGCCTTTTCGCTGCCTATTTCACTCCCAATAGCTACACCTCCTATGGTGGCGCTATTGGGTGCGAAACCGGCAGTGATTGCACCGTGACAGTGCGATCGATGCTAGCTAGCGCAGGCCTGCCCCCCATTTCGCCCCCCGCCCCATATCTTCTAAAGTATCGCAGGCCTGCGATACTTTAGAAAATGAGGCCCTAAGAGAGGAGCAAAGCAGCTGCAAGAGTGGCAAGCACATTCCAAGGTCCAAAAGAAGGGAAAAGGAAACCAACCCACAGTGTTATATACTTTTTACATGTAGAATTTAGCCCTACAAGACTGTATATTTTACTTATTTATTTGCATTTCTTATATATCGCAGATTCATTGTGGTTTACAAAATCATAATCATAAATACATAATCATAACAATAAATACGAGTACATACAACTCACTGACTTTCAATCATCTAATCATCCCGACCTCCAATTGAACTCCCAATTGTTTACTGCATAATTCACCCCTTCTCCCTTTTCCTCCTTCTCTCCCCCTCTATCCCAATTTTAAATCTTTCTGGACTTGATATCCATTTCTCTGATATTGTTTAATAGTTCAAATGGTTTTGTACTGCTACCCATCTGTTAAGAATCTGTTTACTGTTTCTTACTAATGCTCTGTTACAAGATAATGTACACTCTTGTAAACCGTTATGATGGCTCAACCGAATAACGGTATATAAAACTCATCAAATAAATAAATAAATAAATAAATAAATAAAACAAACAAACATATATGTTGAAAAGTAACCTCCTTACGGATAGCAGCATTACCTTGGTTAGTTCACATATTCTCAGTAGATCAGATTTACCACCACCACTCAAAATCCGAGCACGCTCTAGAGAAACATCCTTGTCATCTTCTGAAATGGGCAGAGAGTCAAGTTTGACAGTCCTGCAAAAATTTAAATTTGTAAGTGACCTGTACAGCTAGTACAGCTAATATTTATAGGCCAAAATCAAAGAGTATAACTGTAACCTTTTCTCTAGTTATGTATTGCCCCATCCTTCAACCAATGAGCTGCTTTATTATGCAATGAGAAAGTATGGAATCTGAGGCAGGTAAACAAATTAATCACTTATATTTTACACTGCAATAATCAGATTAATTTGTAAAATAAAAGATGTATTGAATCATATTTTGAAATAATTGCTATCTACTTCTGACGTGCAGAACTCTGATGGCATAGTATGTTTCAATTCAGAAGCTGCCGGAATAGTTTTTCTTTTTGGCCCTGTAGTTCATCCTTTCTCTTCCAGTTAAATTGGAATCAGTGCTCAGATGCTGAAGCCATAAGCCTTCACGCATATTTTTTCAAACATTGGGGAGGCCTCCTTAAGAGGCAAACGGTGGTGGGACTGGAGTCTTTCCAGACCCTCAGGGGTTTTACTGTGACTGCAGGGGTGTGGGGGGCAGGTATATTTTTAGACCTGTCTGGCTTCTTTAAAAGCTGACATTCCCTGGGATACAGGGCTACCATTGCACATTATTTTCAGAGGGCAGCTAAACCATCGTATTCTTCCTCAGGGAAAAATACCACAGAATTGACAAATTGACAAATTCTGTGGTGGTTGATACTGCAGCTTTGTTGTGGCCTTGCCCCTTCCTGGGAAAATACTACAACTTAGCAAATGCCCTAAGTTTGCACCTGAGGCCTGAGGCAATGGACAGTAAGCTTACTTGGCCAAGGAATGTCAGTGGTAGAAGCAGGATTTGAACCCTGGTTTCCCTGGGTTTCATTCTGCTCATAAAATATCACTCTTTATCCAAGACAATTTTTGTCCTCAACTGATTTCTACCATCTCAAGCAAATGAGCATATAAGATTAGTTCAAACCTAGTACCTCTCCCTTTCCATGTTTAACCACAAAATTTAGATTGTATAAAAAGTAGAGATGTGAATTGTGTCCTCGATCGTCTTAACGATCGATTTCGGCTGGGAGGGGGAGGGAATCGTATTGTTGCCATTTGGGTGTGTAAACTATCGTGAAAATCATTAAAATCGTGAACTGACACACTAAAACCCCCTAAAACCCACCTCCGACCCTTTAAATTAAATCCCCCACCCTCCCGAACCCCCCCAAATGCTTTAAATAACCTGGGGATCCAGCGGTGGTCCAGAACGGCGGCGGTCCGGAACGGCCCCCTCAATTGAATCCTGTTGTCTTCAGCCGGCGCCATTTTGCAAAATGGCCGCCGCAAAATGGCGGCGGCCATAGACAAAAACGATTCGACGCAGGAGGTCGTTCCGGACCCCCGCTGGACTTTTGACAAGTCTTGTGGGGGTCAGGAGGCCCCCCCAAGCTGGCCAAAAGTTCCTGGGAGTCCAGCGGGGTTCAGGAAGCGATTTCTTGCCGCGAATCGTTTTCCGTACGGAAAATGGCGCCGGCAGGAGATCGACTGCAGGAGGTCGTTCAGCGGCGGTCTGGAACCCCCGCAGAAAATGAGGGGGAAGGGAAAGGGTGACAGCCATCAGGGGGAGAGAGTAGAGTCAGAGAGTAAGAGAGAGACGAGGGAAATAAAGGCATGAGTGGCTTTTCCTACCCCCTCTCTCCCAACATTACACCAAGCATTCATCCCCCTGACTGTTCTCCTCTACCTTCTTCCTTCCTAATAAATACCATGCCTTTCCACACCCCCCACCTCCAATCTCTTCTTTAAATTTGGAGCAACAAAATATGCCACACTAATAATGAACATGTTTTCTATTTGCTAATTCATCTCGATAACAGTGGTATTTTATGGCTACCTAAGATTTTATTTTTCTATTTTTGTTCATATAGTGAAATGCAGCAAGAGAGTTGTATATTAATACGCTAACTAAATTCCCAGAGATTTGACCTATAGCCCAGAGGGTACGAAAAGCTGGAGTATTGAACAATGATTCCAGATAAGTCTTAGGTTCCTACCGTGATCTGATGAAAAACTTGTACTGTAGGAGAAGGGTAAAGCCGAAGAACACAATGCCTTCTATAAACATAGCAAAGAGGTTTTTGCCTACTAATTCCCACTTGAAGGGGTTTTCGAAACGATCTTCACCTTAGAAAAATAAAAATATGCAAAAAGATTCAATTTAAATTGTAAATAGTAGGATTTATCAGCACTGTTATTGAAGTTACCCTAGTCACATAAACCATTATTAACGTAAATAAGGCCCCGAGTTAAGGTGATGCCTGAAAAAAATACATAAGGAAAGGATTTTTCTTATTAAAGAAAAATTCAACAAATCACCTTGGCATATGTTTCTCAATTCGTAGACTGTCTGCCCATGAGATTTCCGCCACTAATCAAAGCAAAACTGTATTGCTCCTGTGAAAAAGTAACCACAGACATCTATGCTTGATTTTTCTGCAGGTACTTTTTCCAGCCAAGTTATGTATAGTTTTGAAAGTTCAAAACTACTTGTATTGTTGCCTTCTGTGACCAAACTCTGCCCATGGAGTGAATTTTAAAGGCTGGCATGCACCAAAACCAGGAGATATGAGAGAATGTCCAGCCTTCACACCCTGAGTGGATTTTAAAAATCACTCGTATATCTGTCTATCACCCGGTATGTGCACAAATAAGAAGCTGCAAAAAAGAGGCAGGGCATGGGCATAATATGGGTAGGGCATGGGTGTTTCAGGACTTTAACATGAAATATGCACACAAGGGTTTGCACACACAAACACGCACTGGGGTTCCCTGCCGCCTAATTTTACTACTGCTATGGATAGTATTTAAGAAATAAAATTTAAAAATCCAGGCTAGACAGTGAGGTTTTAAGGGTTCCTGCTAACAGGGTAAGAAGGAAGCTATTTAGAGGGGTTAGGAAATCCTAACGAGTTGAGGAAACTGGTAATTGAGTTGGCGCATGTGCCTACTAAAATCTATCTCACTTACATAGTTGAGGTGGAATTTGGACGCATATGTGCGCGTCCATATAAAATTGTGCACACATATACGCACATACCACCCATTTTATACCATGCATGCATATACGCACATATGTTATAAAATGGCTACATCCTTTGGTGCAAACTGGCATACGCATGCATATGTGTGCCCATGCACCGGTATCAAATTTACCATCTATGGGAATGCCTCCAAACAATTTTAACAACATAGAGAGTGGCCAATTGTCAAAGAGCCCATTTATGCTAGTAAAATACAGTTAACCTTTCTTTACTCTGTAATTTTAATAACTGTTATTAGCACTTTTTTGTATTTTTTCTTCTTTTAACTACTTTACATATTAATTTGGTAACACATGCACAAATGTTGTCATAATAATAACATTTCCTGCATATAAATCTGAGAAAATCAGTGAGAGAGGGAGGGGAGAGACAGAAAAGTAATGGTGCCTCTTTTCTCTTTTAACCTCCTTCCCACAGGTGCTTTTCTCATGCCATGAATGTGCTAGAGGCAGCACCAGCATTTAAGTGTTGCTCTCGTACCTCTTGCTGGCAGGAAGGAGGGTGTGATGGGAGGGAGAGTGGGAGGAGGGAATTGTGCTGTCACTGAAATCTGCAACTGGTTGCAGGGAGTAGGGATATTACCTCAATTTCTCTCTTTCCTCCCTCAAGAATAGCCCTGTATCAGAATACTTGCATCTTTATTTCTAGAAACAAAAATTAAAAAGCACTGCATGTATCATTTAAAAAAAAAATCTTGATTTAATAACTACTTACCAAATCTGGAAAATGCCGTTGCTATGGCTTGGTTCCTTGCCATGTCAATAAGTCCCCTTCCCAAGCAAAAGTGTGGGAAAATCAATAATATTTTCTTAAGAACATCATTAATGTTATTCAAGTTCTGTTAAATAAAAA
This sequence comes from Rhinatrema bivittatum, assembly GCF_901001135.1. Classification (NCBI taxonomy): domain Eukaryota; kingdom Metazoa; phylum Chordata; class Amphibia; order Gymnophiona; family Rhinatrematidae; genus Rhinatrema; species Rhinatrema bivittatum. The sequence goes on from NC_042615.1 coordinate 369,703,607, forward strand.
AGAAAGAACAAGAGAAGAAAAAAGACAATGAGCCAATAAAGAAGAGAGGGTACAGTTTTTCTGCAGATTAGTTTTCTTTACAAAAATGTATTGATAAGGGGGGAGAGGGGGGCTAGATGATACACATTTTCAAATATTTTGAACCAAATGAAAGATAAATGAATAAACCCAAAAGAACAGAAGCAGCAAGGATTGCACAGCAACCCTATAAAGTAGAAATGACAATGGACCAACCAGCCCATCCAATCTGTTGCATTCTTTCTTCCTGTTCACACTGCAAATATTTATTTCAACTGCCAGCCATAGAGAATGATTGCTCCTAAAATATCTCTATCCAAGATGTTTTTTGTCATTGTCCTCTCCTGATCTGCAGATACCTAAAAGTTCTCAATGATGTATGGACTTCAAACCTTTTCTGTTGGAAAGGAAAAAAATAGAACTAGGGATCTTGAAATGAAACTCCATGAGGGGACAACTCAGAACAAACGGCAGGAAATAATTCTTCAAAGAGAGGGTAGTGGAAGATGACGTGCCCTTCCAGAGGAGGTGGTGAAGATGAAAACAGTCAAAAATTTCAAAGGAACATGGAAAAAGCACTGTGGATCTCTAAAGGCTAGAGGACGGAAATGAGACAAGCGTGCAGTGGGTAACTTGCTGGTATGCTGGTTCCTACCCTTGTAGTAACCAGCATACCAGCAAGTACTACCCTTAACCAGAAAGCTTTGATGCTTATATTGCAACTGCAACAATGTTCCCTGCTTAGATGGCAAGAGGATAAGAGGAATTGGATTCAGATGACAACCGAGGGCCCTTACTTCCATGGTCTGAGATACTGTTATGTGGACATAAGAAAAAAAGCACAGGACTGCTTCTACGGCAAAGTCCTAAAGGAAACGAAGAAAGTGTGCATGGGTGCGGTGGCTACCACCCTTAACCAATAATCCTTGACACTTTTGATGCAACTCCAACATTGCTCTCTGCTTCATCGGCAAGGGAAAAGGGGACTTGGATGTAGACAGTAACAAATGATGGCCCTGACTTTTACAGTCTGTGGAACTGATGAGCATAGGGGTAACGAGCACAGTGCAGTGGTGGTTACTACCCTTAACAGAAAGCATGAGATTACTACATTCAATCAATAAGCCTTGATGCTTTTAATGCAATTGCAACATCGCTCTATGCTTTGAAGGAGGGGGGTGGGAGCTTAAAGAAAAGAGAAATTTGGATTCAGAGACAACCAACATGAGCCATGGCTTTTTTACTGTCTGGGGTACTGATGCTCAGACATTAAGGAAAAAACATGGAACTGCTTCTCTAGTCAAGTCCATAAGTAAAGCATGTTAAGCAAAACTGACTGATACATGGGGATAACCTGCACGGCACTGCAGATACTACCATTGGAAACTTGTTGGGCAGACTGGATGGACATTGGTCCTTTTCTGCCTTAATTTCTATGTTTCTATATGTTTCTATAATTTCTACCATCTCAGGCAAATGAACATATAAAATTGGAACATAAGAACATAAGAAATTGCCATACTGTGTCAGACGAAGCCCATTAAACCCAGCATCCTGTTTCCAAAGTGGTCAATCCAGGCTACAAGTACCTGGCAATTACCCAAACACTAAATAGATCCCATGCTACTAATGACAGTAATAGCAGTGGCTATTTTGTAAGATAACTTAATTAATGGCAGTTAATGGATTTCTCCTCCATGAACTTATCCAAACCTTTTTTAAACCCAGCTACACTAACTGCACTAACCACATCCTCTGGCCACAAATGCCAGAGCTTAAGAACATAAGAAATTGCCATGCTGGGTCAGACCAAGGTCCATCAAGCCCAGTATCCTGTTTCCAACAGAGGCCAAGCCAGGCCACAAGAACCTGGCAATTACCCAAACACTAAGAAGATCTCATGCTACTGATGCAATTAATAGCAGTGGCTAATACCTAATTAAACTTGATTAATAGCCATTAATGGACTTCTCCTCCAAGAACTTATCCAAACCTTTTTTGAACCCAGCTACACTAACTGCACTAACCACATCCTCTGGCAACAAATTCCAGAGCTTTATTGTGCGTTGAGTGAAAATGAATTTTCTCCGATTAGTCTTAAATGTGCTACTTGCTAACTTAATAGATTGCCCCCTAGTCCTTCTATTATTCGAAAGTGTAAATAACCGAGTCACATCTACTTGTTCAAGACCTCTCATGATCTTAAAGACCTAGAGAATAGCCACTGCCATTAGCAATGGTAACATGGAATAGACTTAGTTTTTGGGTACTTGCCAGGTTCTTATGGCCTGGATTGGCCATAATTGGAAACAGGATACTGGGCTTCATGGGCATTTTCTTATGTTCTTATGTTCTTATCATATCTGCCCTCAACCGTCTCTTCTCCAAGCTGAACAGCCCTAACCTCTTCAGCCTTTCCTCATAGGGGAGCTGTTCCATCCCCTTTATCATTTTGGTTGCCCTTCTCTGTACCTTCTCCATTGCAACTATATCTTTGTTGAGATGTGGCAACCAGAATTGTACACAGTATTCAAGGTGCGGTCTCACCATGGAGTGATCTAGAGGCATTATGACATTTTCCGTTCTATTAATGCCTTTAGAAATCAAAACACAAAGAGACATCAAAGCATTCAAAAAAAGTTTAAAAACATGGCTATTTAAGCAAGCATACCACAAAGGGAATGAAGAGTAGAATCCAGGGAATTGTATGATGCAGTCCGAAGAACTCCCACACACACATCAGCTTACTCGATTGCTCTGTGTGTGTATATTTTATTTTACTTTACCTCTATTAGATTGCAACAACAGAGGACCAGACTTAAGTGTTAATTTATCTTATAGCTGATATACTTAAAGTAGACATGACTTATCACAACCACTGAATAATATTTAATATGAAACTATGTTACAGTATTTGATGGCACCTGTTTAATATAACTCAACACATTTAAGTTTGAAATTATGTGCCTTATTGTGAACCATTGTGATGGCAACTAGCTTAACGATGGTATAGAAAAGATTTTAAATAAATAAATAAAATTAACCATTCCCGTCCTAATAATTCCTAACATTCTGTTTGCTTTTTTAACTGCTGCAGCACACTGAGCCGACAATTTTAAAGTATTATCTACTATGATGCCTAGATCTTTTTCCTGGGTGGCAACTCCTAATATGGAACCTAACATCGTGTAACTACAGCAAGGGTTATTTTCCCCTATATGCAACACCTTGCACTTGTCCACATTAAATTTCATCTGCCATTTGGATGCCCAATCTTCCAGTCTATTTGATAACCTCACTCATCGTATTCCTTTCCAGGTTATTTATATATATATTGAAAAGCACCGGTCCAAGTACAGATCCCTGAGCCACTACACTGTTTACCCTTTTCCACTGAGAACATTGACCATTTAATCCTACTCTCTGTTTCCTGTCTTTTAACCAGTTTGTAACCCACGAAAGGACATCGCCTCCTATCCCATGACTTTTTAGTTTTCGGAGAAGCCTCTCATGAGGGACTTTGTCAAATGCCTTCTGAAAATCCAAATACACTACATCTACCGGTTCACCTTTATCCACATGTTTATTAACCCCTTCAAAAAAATGAAGCAGATGTGTTAGGCAAGACTTCCCTTGGGTGAATCCATGTTGACTGTGTTCCATTAAATCATGTCTTTCTATATGCTCTACGATTTTGATCTTGAAAATAGTTTCCACTATTTTTCCCAGTACTGAAGTCAGGCTCACTGGTCTATAGTTACTAGGGATGTGCAGACAAAAAGTTTATGTTCATAAGTCCATAAGTCGAAAGGGGGGGGTCAATTTCGGTCAATATGGACATATGGAGAATTCCATAAGTTGAGGCTATGTCCATACGTGCACCGGTTCCCTAAATAAAAATTTAAACCCCTCACCCTCCTTAATCCCCCTCCCAAGACTTACCAAAACTCCCTGGTGGTCCAGCGGGGAGTAAGGAAGCCATTCCTGTATTCATTTGCGAGGAGCACTTGACGTCCGCGTCACTCCGACGTGACGCCGACGTCACGTGGTCCACCGCGGTTCCGCTCCCGGACCCCTCGTTGGACCCAAACGGAACTTTTGGCCAGCTTGGGGAGTTTTGGTAAGTCTTGGGGGGATTAAGGAGGGTGAGGGGTTTAAATTTTTATTTAGGATCAATGATCGCGATTTCCAACTTATTCAACATAGCTATATTGAATAAGTTGGAAATCGCGATCGTTTTCGCCTCATCACTTTTTTAAGTTAAAAAAAAAAAAAGTTGCGTTTTACACATGCGGTCAAAACGAATGCACACCCCTAAAAGTTACCCGGATCTCCCCTGGAGCCTTTTTTTTAAATATTGGGGTTACATTGGCCACCCTCCAGTCTTCAGATACAATGGATGATTTTAATGACAGGTTACAAATTTTAACTAATAGATCAGAAATTTCATTTTTGAGTTCCTTCAGTATCCTAGGATGCAATCCATCTAGTCCTGGTGATTTGCAACTCTTTAGTTTGTCAATATGGCCTACAACATCTTCCAGGTTCACAGTGATTTCATTCAGTTCATCTGACTCATCACCCCTGAAAACCATCTCCAGAACAGGTATCTCCCCAAGATCCTCATTAGTAAACACGGAGGCAAAGAATTAATTTAGTCTTTCTGCAATGGCCTTATCTTCCCTAAGAGCGCCTTTAACCCCTCGATCATCTAATGGTCCAACCGACTCCCTCATAGGTTTCTTGCTTTGGATATATTTTAAAAAGTTTTTATTATAAGTTTTTGCCTCTATGGCCAACTTCATTTCAAATTCTCTCTTTGCCTGTCTTATCAATGTTTGACACTTAACTTGACAATGCTTATGTTTTATCCTATTTTCTTCAGATGGATCCTTCTTCCAATTTTTGAAGGATTTTTTTTGGCTAAAATAGCCTCTTTCACCTCACCTTTTAATCATTTTCCCTTCCTTCCACTTTTCTTAATGTGTGGAATACATACGGACTGTGCCTCTAGGATTGTATTTTTAAACAATTTCCAAGCCTGTTGAACACTTTTAACCTTTGCAGCTGCACCTTTCAGTTTTTTTTCTATTTTCGTCATTTTATCAGTTTCCCTTTTTAAAATTTAGTGTTAGAGCTGCAGATTTAGTTATTATCCCCCTTCCAGTTATTAGTTTAAATGTGATCATGTTATGATCACTGTTGCCAAGTGGCCCCACCACCGTTACCTCTCTCACCAACTGTGCATTGAGTGAAAAAGATTTTTTTTCAATTAGTTTTAAATGTGCTACTTGCTAACTTGATGGAGTGCTTCCTAGTCCTTCTATTTCCTGAAAGAGTAAATAACCCATTCACATTTACACGTTCTAGACATCTCATGATTTTTAAGACCTCAATCATATACCCCCTTATCCGTCTCTTCTCCAAGCTGAACAGCCCTAACCTTTTTAGCCTTTCCTCATGAGGAGCTTTTCCATCCCCTTTATCATTTTGATCGCCCTTCTCTGAACCCTCTCAGTCACAACTATATCTTTTTTGAGATGCAGAGATCAGAATTGTACACAGTACTCAAGGTGTGGTTTCACCATGGAGCTCTAAAGAGGCATTATGACATTTTATGTCTTATTCACCATTCCCTTCCTAATAATTCCAAACATTGTTTTCTTTTTTGACTGCCGCAGCACACTGAGCTGATGATTTCAATGTATTCTCCAATATGATGCCTAGATCTTTTTCCTGGATGGTAGCTCCTAATATGGAACCAAACATTGTGTGACTACAGCATGGGTTATTTTTCCCGTATATGCATCATCTTGCACTTGTCAACATTAAATTTCATCTGCTATTTGGACACCCAATCTTCCAGTCTCGCAAGGTCCTCCTGCAATTTATCACAATCCGCTTGTGATATAACTACTCTGAATAATTTTTCACAGTGATTTGGTTCAATTCATCTGAATCATCACCCTTAAAACCATCTCTGGAACCAGTATATCCCCAACATCCTTATTAGTAAAAACAGAAGCAAAGAATTAATTTAGTCTTTCTGCAATGACCTTATCTTCCCTAAGAGCCCCTTTAACCCCTCAGTCTTCTAATGGTCGAACCAACTCCCTCACAGGTTTCTTGCTTCGGATATTTTTAAAAAAATATGTATTATGAGTTTTTGCCTCTACGGTCAACTTAATTTCAAATTCCCTCTTAGCCATCTTTATCAATGTTTTATACATAACTTGACAATGCTTATGCTTTTTCCTATTTTCTTCAGTTGGATCATAAGAACATAAGACATTGCCATGTCATTGGGTCAGACCAAGGGTCTGACCCAATGACCCTTGGTCTGACCATTGGGTCAGACCAAGGGTCCATCAAGCCCAGCATCCTGTTTCCAACAGAGGCCAAAACCAGGCCACAAGAACCTGGCAATTACCCAAACACTAAGAAGAACCCATGCTACTGATGCAATTAATAGCAGTGGCTATTCCCTAAGTATAATTGATTAATAGCCATTAATGGACTTCTCCTCCAAGAACTTATCCAAACCTTTTTGAACCCAGCTACACTAACTGCACTAACCATCTCCTCTGGCAACAAATTCCAGAGCTTTATTGTGCGTTGAGTGAAAAAGAATTTTCTCTGATTAGTCTTAAATGTGTTACTTGCTAACTTCATGGAATGCCCCCTAGTCCTTCTATTATTCGAAAGTGTAAATAACCGAGTCACATCTACTAGTTGAAGACCTCTCATGATCTTAAAGACCTCTATCATATCCCCCCTTAGCCATCTCTTCTCCAAGCTGAACAGCCCTAACCTCTTCAGCCTTTCCTCATAGGGGAGCTGTTCCATCCCCTTTATCATTTTGATTGCCCTTCTCTGTACCTTCTCCATCGCAACTATATCTTTGTTGAGATGCGGCGACCAGAATTGTACACAGTATTCAAGGTGCGGTCTCACCATGGAGCGATACAGGGGCATTATGACATTTTCCGTTCTATTAACCATTCTTTTCCTAATAATTCCTAACATTCTATTTGCTTTTTTGACTGCTGCAGCACAAAGAGCCGACGATTTTAAAGTATTATCCACTATGATGCCTAGATCTTTTTCGTGGGTGGTAGCTCCTAATATGGAACCTAACATCGTGAAACTACTGCAAGGATTATTTTTCCCTCTATGCAACACCTTGCACTTGTCCACATTAAATTTCATCTGCCAACCGACTCCCTCACAGGTTTCTTGCTTTGGATATATTTTAAAAAGTTTTTATTATGAGTTTTTGCCTCTATGGCCAACTTCATTTCCAATTCTCTCTTCGCCTGTCTTATCAATGTTTTACATTTACCTTGACAATGCTTATGTTTTATCCTATTTTCTTCAGATGGATCCTTCTTCCAATTTTTGAAGGATGTTTTTTTTGCTAAAATAGCCTCTTTCACCTCACCTTTTAACCATGATGGTAATTGTTTTGCCTTCCTTCCACCTTTCTTAATGCACGGAATACATATGGACTGCGGCTCTAGGATTGTATTTTTAAACAATGTCCAAGCCTGTTGAACACTTTTAACCTTTGCAGCTGCACTTTTCAGTTTTTGTCTAATTATTTTCCTCATTTTATCAAAGTTTCCCTTTTTAAAATTTAGTGTTAGAGCTGCAGACTTACTTAATGTCCCCCTTCCAGTTATAAGATGAAATTTGATCATGTTATGATCACTGTTGCCAAGTGGCCCCACCACCATTACTTCTCTCACCAAATCTTGCGTTCCACTAAGAATTAAATCTAAAATAGCTCCCTCTCTTGTTGGTTCCTGAATCAATTGCTCCATGAAGCAATCATTTATTATATCCAGGAACTTTATGTCTCTAGCAAGTCCTGATGTTACATTTACCCAGTCAATATTGGGGTAATTGAAATCTCCCATTATTATTGCACTGCCAAATTGGTTTGCTTCCCTGATTTCTCTTAGCATTTCATCATCTGTTGCCCATTTTGTCCAGGTGGACGGAAGTATATGGCTATCACTATACTCTTACCCAACACACATAGGATTTCTACCCATATAGATTCTACTGAGCATTTTCTCTCTTGTATGATCTTTATCCGGTTGGACTCTATACCCTCCCAAACATAAAGGCCCACACCCCCACCAAGTTGGTCCTCCCTATCATTGCGATATAATTTGTACCCTGAAATAGCACTGTCCCATTGGTTATCCTCCCTGCACCAAGTCTCTGTGATGCCAGTTATGTCAATCTCATCATTTGCTGCTATACACTCTAACTCTCCCATCTTACTTCTTAGACTTCTGGCATTGGCATACAGAAATTTCAAAGTGTGGTTTTTGTTTGTTTTAACAACCTGCTTTTCAGTTGTTTGGGATAATTCAGAAATCATTAGCTTTGGTGATTTTTTACATATAGGCATATGAACTATGTTTGCTTTTGATGGAACCTCTCTGTTGAACCTCTCTGTCCTTCCAATTTTTGAAGGGATGTTTTTTGGCCAAAATATCCTCTTTCACATCACCTTTTAACCATACTGGTAATCATTTTACCTTCCTCCCACCTTTCTTAATGCATGGAATACATCTGAACTGTGCTTCTAAGATTGTATTTTTAAACAAAGATTATATTTTTAAACAATGTCCACGTCTGTTGTACACTTTAAACCTTTGCAGCTGTACCTTTTCTTTTTTTTTTCTATTTTCCTCATTTTATCAGTTTCCCTTTTGAAAATTTAGTGATAGAGCTGTAGATTTATATATTGCCCCCCTTCTAGTCATTAGTTCAAATTTGATCATGTTATGATCACTATTGCCAAGGAGCCACACCACCATTATCCTTCTCACCACATCGTGCATTCCATTAAGAATTAAATCTAAAATAGTGCATTCTCTTGTTGGTTCCTGAACCAATTGCTTCATGAAGCAGTCATTTATTCCATCCAGGAATTTTATGTCTCTAGCATATCCTGGTGTTACATTTACCCAGTCAATACTGAGCAATTTGAAATCTCCCATTATTACTAGGGGTGTGCATTCGTTTGCAACGTATTGGTAATGTGCAACGTATAGGGCCATAGTCGTTGTATTACTATTCGTTCTATTCATGGGGAAGCGAAATGTATCGTGATTCCCTACAAATACAACAAATCTTCACTGAATTATTCGGCCGTCTAAAGGAGCAAATTTAAACAAACCCCCCACCCTCCTGACACCCCCCCCCCCCCAAGACTTGGATATATTCAGTCATTAATCGGGTTTCGGGCACAGATAGTGAGTAGGTCCTACCCCTAGGAGGTGTAGTGCCCGGCAGCAGCTCGATGGGAGAAACTTGTGAAGAGGCAGAAGGATATCTGCCTTCTGCTTAGAGAATACATCTTCAAAATCCGCATATGGAGGTGGAAGACCAGAAGCAGTCATCGCAAGGGGAATTGCAGGAAGAGGTGCCACCTTCTGATGACAGGCTGAAAGATTGAAGGCTGCAGAGCAAACTGTATATAGCACTGGTTGATAAACACTCTGTAGAGTCTGGGATCCCCATTGAAACGGGGTGGAGCAGGTAGGGCCAACAGAGCCCTAGATGGTGTGGGCGACAGCTAAGGGTGGTTGGTGCAGCGTCTGTGCTGTAGGGCCAGTGTGAGTATCTGCCCGGACATGGAGGCGCTTGACGGAGCAGGCCAGCATGTCCAGGAACTGGTGCTGTTCCTGGATTTTCAGAGCCAGGCCCAGAATGGCTTGGAGGGCAGATGGCTCCGCCGAGTCCATGGCCTTGGCAACCTGTTGTGTTGGAGGTGGACCCTTGGGTGGTGGACCTGGTTGGGAGATGGAGGCCGGCTGGAGCTTTGCCAATACCACCCCTTGTTCCGCGCAGGTTGAGCCCTTGGGTGCCAGAACTGGCTGGTCTTAGGTGGGCCTCCGTCATATGACTCCCAGTTGGAGAATTGGTAGATAGCCAGGGACCAGCAGAGGTAATAGGAAGACTGCAGCAGGTCCGGACGAGGCAGAGATCCAGAGACCCGAGCACCAAAGAGGGCCAGGAATGAGAACAGGTGGTGCGCCCAGGTAGAAGTAGGCCATAGCCTGAGAAGGCCAAATCCAGGAAGATACCAGGAGACAAATGGAGGAAAAGCTGCTGTCAGGGCAGGCAGTAAGTTAGGTGAGGTACGGAGATCAACAGAGCGAGGGTTGAAGCCAGATATCAGCCCAAAGTGTAGTAAGGGTCGAAGCCAGAGGTCAGTCCTGAGCGTGGTCCAAATTGTAGCCAGGGTCAAAGCCAGAGATCAGTCCAAACAAGGCTAAGAAAGCACCAGGAACGAAGTCAGGAACAGGAACCAGGAATGATATCAGGAACAAGGAATGAACATACAAAAAGCATGGAGACCTGTTGCAAAGGCGAGGAACTAGTGGCGGGCCCTGCTTAAATAGCAGGGCCCGATGATGTCATCATCCTGGGCCGCAGGTTGGATTCCTGCCACGGCTCCTTTAAAAGACGGCAAGGCGCATGAACGCGCACCTAGAGGGCAGCAGAACTCTGGACGGCGGCGTCTCCCCATGGCACACGTGGGGAGACCTACCAGGAGCAGGGGAGGTCTTCAGTGGAGCCAGAAACGGCCAAAGAGGCAACGGAGGCTCGGGAGTGTAGGCGGCTGCCCACAGCCGCGAGGGAAGAAAGGCCAGGACTGGGGGCTAGGTGCCAGAGGTGAGTAGGCCCGGTCGCGGGCCTGCCACGGATGGGACATGCAACACCTCTTCCCTGCCCATCATCTCATCCATGCATTTAGACTCCAGAGTTCAAACCCAGAACCCCTCCTTCCCCATGTTTAATCACACAGCTTTATAATAATCTAAATAATCACCATCAGTAGCTAGGTTGTGAAATTTATTTCTTTATCACCAATAACCTCTGACCTTAGCATCAATCAAAGAAAATTATTCAGATGGAATGGGCAAGTTATATTTTATATTTATGCTCAAATCATTTTTTATTATTTTTCTGAATTCCATTTACAACCAAAAGATGAGACAATGATGGGTTTTAACACCAAATCTGTGTTTTTTTTCAAATTAGGACATTTGTATGACTTTTACACATTAGTAATATTTACTATATTGAAAAAAATGCAATCCTTATAACAACCTATTTGATGACCAGAGTCCTACAGAATTGATTAAAGTTTATTACGGGTTTGAATAAATCCTAGTATTCCAAAAAGCAAAGGAAAGGGAAGATAAATTTTACTGGATTAAGATTAAGCTGACTTTCAGTATTGCTACTATTATGGTTTTATAAAATGAATACCTTTGTGTTCAAGATTCCTTTCAAAGTTTATACTAAACTCCAAACTGCCATTGTGAACTAACTGATTAGAGTATTTGACCTTCCACTCCAGAAATATCAACAATAGTCAAAGAAGTATTCTTAATATTTCATGTTATCTGTATAGTAGAAGGTCAAAACATTCTGAAGAATTGTCATAGACTTAGATATGGGAATAATGTTTCCAAATGGGCTAATTTTATGCATACCTTGACAGGAATGAATGTCACTCGTAAGCCAGGGAATGCTGAGTCTGATCCTAGCTTTTCAAATGTATTGCTAATGTTCTTCTTAACATTTGCATTGTGCCAAAGAGAGGTTCCTTCTGGAGTTCATAAGGTGTTAAGTGCCCAGGCAACATGTCTGGATATTCTTGGAAGTTCTTTTTAATCAGGCCAGTGTCATACAATACAGTTGGGACTATTTCTGTATTTTTCTGTCACATTTTCTTGGTGTCTGATTGTATCATTTACTATTTGAGGATCTTCTCTCCCTCCACATGATTCATAGAATAGTTACTTGATACTGACACTTCTATCAGCAATGCTTTTCTTGTGCTTTTATCTATTACAACTTTATCTGGTTTCTTGCACTTTGCTTTTTATCTGTTGGAATGGGAATGTCCTAGGTGATCACAAATTCTTCATTCTTTACAATTTGGTCACGCCATAGGCTATTTTGATGATGTTCTTTCTGGTTAGTATCAGAACAGAATATTGAGATGGAGAAGTTGAATCTAATCTGAAATATTTATGAAGAGTAGGGCACATGTTCAATTTTAGCAGTCCCTTGGTCAATGTAGCTTATGCACATTTTAAATGTTTATATATTATTGATGATTATTATTATTATAGTGTAACACAACAAAGTATTATTAAATACTTGTAGAATTCATCAAAATGATGGAGTAAAATGGGCTTTAAATATGCAATCTCTGTACTGTAATGACCTCTTCCCTCGTCTATATGCACACTCAACCATGTCAGCCACTAAGCACTCCCTTCCCCCCACTCAGCCTCCCCACCCTCTAAGAACTCTCACCGCCAATTCACGCACTAAACACCACCACCATCCAGTAAACTCCCAGCCTCTTTTCTTCCTTACACATTGAAGTCACCCCCCCCCCCCCCCCACCACCTCCAATAATAACACAATGCAGGTCCTCCAGTCTTCTGAAACATCCAAACCAGGTGCTTTGTGTGCTGTGAAGCTGAGTGAATGTGTGCATATATCCGTGTGAGTGGGTGATGTGGATGTTTGTGAATGTGTCTCAGTAAGTAGGGGGCATGGGGCATTGTATGTGTATCTCTGTATGAGAGGGGAGCATGGGTGTGTGTGTGCATATGTGTATGAGTTGGAAATATGGGTGTACACTGAGTGGATGTGTATGAGTGTGTGTGTGTGTGTCTTTGAGTGGAGGCTTGAGTATACCATCTATGGTGCACAGTGGTGCACAGTAACAACCTAGAAAAAGGGGGCATGCAGTTCATCACCAACCTGAAACACCGGCATCCACTGCAGAAATCCTTTAGTCTGCTGGCCGCCTTCCTGCTTCCGGATACTCCCCTCCACCTCAAAAGCTCATTTGTTCCACTTCCACTGCTGGCCCAGAATTAGCTGCACACATCGACCTCATGTCGATATCATCGATGGCCTGACATTGTGTGTTCGCATGTCATAAAGGGTGATATGATAGGACTTTATGGATACACACATACTTCCCCTGTGTGTGTTGATAAAAGCGAGGGATAAAGCTTTCATCTGAGTAGGACTTTATGGATGACATCAAGCACCGCTGGGGCAAGCAGACCAGACTGTCATCAGCTCAGAGGCAGAGTAGATTTGCCTCTGCTCATGCACGCTGACATTCGTACCATTTTTGTTTGTTTGGCATGAAGCTGGAGACGACCAGTTGACAGTACCACAGCAGAAGCAGGTGCAGAGTATTTGATCTGCACTTCTGCATCATGCTTAGCTTTGCTTAAACCCCAAGCTTGCCACTGCTGTCTGCCATCCGCCGTAACTGCTGAAGCCGCAATCGTACTAGCAAATTCTCTGAAGCATCCAAGTCACCAGGGGCTGAATGCCTCTCCTCTTGGTCTGATTGTAAATCACGCTGTGACTGTGCTGAATAACGCTGTTTAAAAGCAGCCACAAGAATATGTATGTGTAAGTGCAGTTTTCTGAGGGGGGAGGGGGGGGGGCCTGTGGTAACCTTCTTGAACAGAAGTCTGTCTCTCTCTCTCTCTCCTCCCCCAGCACATCAATCCTCAAGTTTCAACAGATTAAGGAGAATTTTATGTTGGTCTGGTTCAGCCTGAGGACTAATCTGCTGGGAGAGGGGAGAGAGAGAGAGAGTAGCACTATTGTGGGAAAGGAGAGGAAGGAGATAGAGAACAATAAGGTTGGGAGAGAGATGGTGATGTTGAACCCCATGAAAAGGGGGAAAGTGAGGGGGTTGAGGAGAGGAGGATTCTGGTGGGTGGGTGATTTGTAACCAAGTGTTATGGTAGTATGTATATTTCAATATGGAAATAAAACTGTACTACACATGTCCTTCAGGATTTGTGCATATTGGGGGGCAATATTCAGTCACTGAGAGGCTTGGATACTTAGCCAAACACCTCCCGTCTGCCCATCGGAACACTCCTGACTATTCTGGCAGGAATTTAGCTGCTAAGTCTCAAAATATGCCAGTTTTATCATTTTTCAGTTATCCATCCAAATAGCTTTTGAATATCAACATCCTTGTTGTACATATTTCAGTTTTGTTTTGTTTTTTAAATAAAGCCTGATGAAAATTTGTAACATGGTTTTGAGGCCAATATTCAAAGGCATTTAGCTCTCTCCTGTCTCCCTTCCATGTATACTGGGCATTAGCACTGGACCCCTCCACCTCCTCTCTCTCTCCAGACTCCAGCACAACTTGGACTGCACTGCTCTTCCTTATAATCTACTTCACTTCATCACTTCCTTCTAATTAATCATGTAGCACTTGTACTCCTATCAGACTTCTACACACAGACTGTCATGCACCCCTCTCCGTGTTCCATTCTCCATACTCTCAAACTCTGTTATGCCTCTCTTGTAAACCCTAACATTTGGAGACTAAAATAAAATTGAAACAGGCAGAGACCAACAGACATGCATAGCAGAAGATGGAGATAGAACCATGAAGAGAAGCAATACAGCAAACAAAGATAATAAGTTATTACACACAGAACTCTTTCGAATTTTCTTTTTCTCTGTCACTGGATTATCAGACCCCCCCCACGCCCGATTCCAATTGTTCTCTTTTTCCCACATGCAGCACTGATAACCAGAGAACATGTTAATCTCTCTTTGATATATTCTGAGAGAGAGGGCTAGGAGCTGGGAGAAAGCAACATTGTACAAGCACAGAGAAGTATACAGATGGTACAAAGCCTATATTATTGCTCAACTGTTTTCTGCTAACATGCACGATAAACTTTTAGTGTGCACACTAAAAAAATATGTCATTATTTTTTACAATCACATGGTCTGCATATCATTATCTTAATGAATAGCAAGTTAAGAGGTCTGTTTATCAAGACATGATGCATGTTCACTTGCATAAGTAAATAGACACCCATTGCAAATAATGGGAACCACAGTAAATAATACACATTATAATAAATAGATCTCTGAATGTGATTTTCGCATGCATGCTAAAAAAAAATTAGTACTTCCAAACAAATATTTTTTAGCATGATCTTTAGTGAATCAGCCCCACCACATTGTTCACATTTTTGTACAGAATCAACAGGGCATAGAATTCAGAACGACTTGTACAGAATACATAGCAAGATACAAAGAAAACAATGGATACTAAAAAAGGAGACAGTAGGAAAACTAGAACAGTTGAAATCTGAAGATTTATAACTGGAAAAAATATTTTAAAAATATCTGTTAAAGTGGTAGTGTTGGGAATGTGGACCCTTGAGCCAAGAAGAGGTTGTCGCTACCACCAGGGAAGGACTCTTGCTGGTCCTCATCATTGGGAGGCAGCTTCGGAGAAGGAGACATCACAGGACCTTCATCTATACCAGTCCTCATTCCCCGCAGGTTGAGCCCTTGGGTACCGGGACCGGCAGGACTTAGGCACGGGTCTTCCTCTCTGTCAAGGTGTTGGACCATGAGTCGAGAGGCAAAGGCAGTGTCAGACGGGTCCAGGGTTGAGGCAGGTGGTGGACAAGTGGGAACATTAACAAGTCGGAGGTCAGGGCAGGCAGCGTACAAGCAGAGACGAAGGCCAGGCCAGAGGGAGGGGCAGACTGAGGACAAGCAGAGATGAGGTACCAGGCAGGAGTCAGGGCAGGTGGAGGTCAAGCGGAGTCAACAAAGCAGGGTTAGAACCAGAGAATCAATCCGAAGGGACGAGGAGTGAGGCAGGAACTGGAGGTAAGTAACAGGAATGCAGGAACCAGGAATCAGGAGCAGGGACCAAGACAGGAACACAGGAACCAAGGCAGGAATCAGGAATGCAGACAACTCACACTCTAGATGAGCAGGACCCATTGCTGAGGCAAAGTGCTGGTGGCAGGACCGTTAATAAATACTAGGGATGTGAATCGTTTTTATAATGAATTGAAATATCGCACAATATTTCTTAATTCATTATATATCAGGTAAAATGAGAAACAAACACTTTTCCCCAAAACTTTTCCTGAAAATCGTTTTTCGGGTTAGTGCGCGCTAACTCCCTTTAGCGCACACTAACAAAAATACGTTTATTTTTGTTATTTGTATTACTTTTTGTTATGTTTTGTTAGTGCGCGCTAATTCAAAAAACAATTTTTTACTAAAAAAAAAAAATGCCGATCCGCGGGAAAACGAGATTTTCCCACGGCCACACGAACCCAAAAGCGCAAACAATCGGGCACCCGTTGCACATCCCTAATAAATACCCAGCGCATTTGACTTCATCTCCTCAGGATGAGGAGAGTTTTCCCACCGCTAGCCCTTTAAATTCCCCGAAGGGACATGTGAGCACAACTAGGGGGCCGGACAAGTAGCTGAGCATCAGCGGCATGTGGAGGTGATGCAAGAGCAGGCCATGGCTGCAGCGGTCAGTGGGAGGAGACAGTGATGGGGAAGCCGGCATGGGCTTCCTGCCCATCCAGGTGAGGGGACCTGGCTGCAGTCTCACGCAGCTGGGAACCCTAACAGTACCCCTTCCTTTACGACCCATCTTAGAAGGTCCAGGCTTTCCTGGATGGTAGGTGTGGAACTGCTGGAGTAGTGTCTTATCAAGTATGTTGAAGGCGGGCTCCCAAGTGTTCTCGTCAGGTCTGAAACCTCCCAGGCAATTAAGTATTTCCACCTTCCGTGATGGCATCTTATATCCAGGATTTCCTTGATTGGAATATTTGTTCTTCCTCCGCCTAAACATCCTGAGATTCAGGGGATTTTCCGCTGTGGCCAAGATAAGACTAAGAGTTTCAGGAGAGACACATGAAATGTATTGTGTATCTTCAGGGAGGTCGGTAATCTCAGATGGTATGTGACAGGGCCAGTTCATTCAGTGACAGAGAAGGGGCCAATGTATCGGGGATCCAGCCTCACTGAAGACACCCAAAGATGGATGTGGCAGGTACCAAGCCACACACGGTCCCCAGGATTGAAGAGGGTGCAGACCGAAGATGTTTGTTGGCCACCCTCCTTACCTCCTCCGCTGCCCGGCAAAGATTGTTCTGTGTGCTGGTCCAGAGAGAGAGCAATTGCTGGGAAGTAAGCTGAGCTATGGGTGAAGGTACCATGAGGGGAGTGAGAAGCGGCAGAGCCGGTTGCCTGCCATAGACTAACATGAACGGTGAAGAACCATCTGCGGAGTAGGAGTGAGAGTTATGTGAAAACTATGCCCAAGGAAGCAGGACAGCCCAGTCATCTTGTCTGCTCTTTATGAAGGAGAGAAGGAAGGTCTTTAAGGTACGGTTGATATGCTCAGCCTGGCCATTACCCTGTGGGTGGTATGTGGTGGTGAAGTCGAGCTGGATACCGAACTTCTTACACAGTGATCGCCAGACATTTGTCATGAATTGGACCCCATGATCAGAATCAATGTGCTGCAGAAGCCCATTGGAGGCATAAAACAGCTGGGCCAGTTCTGGAGTTGTAGGAAGTTTAGGACGAGCAGTGAAGAGGACCATCTTCGAGAACCTATCGATAACGACTCAGATGATGTGGTGACCATTTGACGAGGGCAGGTCAACTATGAAGTCCATTGAGAGATGGGTCCATGGTTCTTTAGGAGCGGGTAGTGGCTGTAGGAGGCCCCAGGGATGTCCAGTCAAAGGCTTTTGCTGGACACACATCAGACAGGAATTGACATAAGCCCTGACATCCTGCTCCATCTGTGGCCACCAATAATACCACTGCAGTAAATCCAGTGTGCGTGCCCTACCTGGGTATCCGGCGGTGAGGGAGTCATGAACCCAGGCTAGGACCTTCTGCTGGAGATGGAAGGGAACCACTATCTTCCCAGGAGGAACAGCCTGGGTGCCAGCCAAGAATACCTTCACAGGGTCGATGATGTACTGCGTAATCACAAGAGTAATGTTGTAGAGTGGAGGAGTAGCCTAGTGGTTGGAGCAGTGGACTATGAACCAGGAGACCAGGGTTCAAGTCCCACAGTCACTCCTTGTGACCTTGGACAAGTCACTTTACCCTCCATTTCCTCAGGTACAAACTTAGATTGTAAGTCCTCTGGGGATAGGGAAATACCTACAGTACCTGAATATAATCCACTTTGAAGCAGTGCAAAAAGCAGAATATAAATAAGCCTCTGTCTCAAAGGCCCTGGAGAGGGCATCAGCACATGTACTTTTGGAGGCTGCCCTGAACACAGGGTGAAGTCAAACTGGCTAAAGAATAGCGAACAGTGGGATTGATAAGGGTTTAAACATTGAACTTGGCTAAGGTATTCTAAGTTTTTATGGTCCATGAAGACCTTGATGGGATGTTGTGCCCCCTCAAGCCATTGTCGCCATTCCTTAAATGCCATCATGATGGCAAGGAGCTCCTTATCCCCAATTCTGTAATTTCTTTCAGTGGGGGAAAACCGTCGTAAGAAGTATGAGCATGCAGTAGGGCACCCTTGTCTGAGTGTTGGTTCAGCACAGCCCCTATGGTCATGTCAGAGGCATCAACATCTACTAAAAAGGATGTGAGGGATCAGGGTGTCGAAGAAATGTATCCTGAAGGAAGGTGTTCTTCAGGGCATTGAAGGCCACAATTACTTCTGGCGGCTATTGCTTAGGGTTGGCCCCCTTCCTGGTGAGCACGGTAAGAGGTGCCACCAGTCAAGAGTATTGAGGAATGAAGTGCCTGTAGAAATTGACAAATCCTGAAAACCGTTGTAGAGCCCACAGTCCTGATGGTTGTGGCCAGTTCTTGATGCTGGAAGTCTTCTCAGGATCCATGTGGAACCCGGTAGTCAAGACAATGAAACCCAGGAAAGGCAGAAACTCTTGCTCAAACAAGCATTTCTCCAGCTTAGCAAACAGCTTATGGTCCTGTAGCTGCTGAAGAACACATTTAACCTTTTGGCAGTGGGATGGCAGATCTTTGGAGTATATTAATATGTCATCTAGGTACATAATGACGCTGGAGTGGAGCATGTCCCGGAAGACCTCGTTCATGAGTGATTTGCCAGAGGACCCCCCTTGGGACTAGGTGGACCCTTGGGACAAGGTGGGGTTAACGCAACCCACAGGTAGGGACCTACAGGTCCCCACTGTCGGCAGGCGGACTGGGCTGATGAACAGAGACCAGCTGGAGCTTCACCAATACCAGCCCTCATTCCCAGCGGGCTGAGCCTTTGGTTGCTGGGGCTGACTGGACTTAGGTGGGCCTCTGTAGGTAGATGATGAAGAGATTGAGTTCAGCCTAGAGACAGCAGAAGAGAGATGGTACAGTCTTACACCGGACAAAGGACATCGTTTCTTTGGCATCCTGGAGACTTGGGCAACCATCGAGGAGACCTGTTGCAAAGTCAAAGTTAGGGAGCGGAGCCTGTGCTCAAATACTGAAGCTCTGCTGACATCATCAACTGGGGCTGCAGCTTAGTTCCCACCATGGGCCCTACATAAGCATTGGTGATGTGCACACGCCTAGGGAAGGGCGTGGCACCGAGTAGCGGCATCTCTCCATGGGACACGCGGAGAAGCCCGACATGTAGCAATGGACAAAGTGGCTAGACCTGGAATGCCAGGGACTACAGCTGAGCTGGAAGCACCAGGGGAAGACTGAGGATGGAGCTAGAGGCCCACTGCCACCAGAGAAGAGGAACTAGGAACTGGAGTTACTGCAGAGAGGTGAGGGGGCTGTGAGGCGGGTCTGCCGCACATGGCACATGTAACAGTACCCCACCTTTACGCCCCACCCCCCTTTGTGGAGATTGGGGTTTGCCTGGATGGGCACAATGAAAGTGCAGGAGGAGGGTTTTGTCAAGGATGTTCCGAGCTGGTTCCCACAAGTTTTCTTCGTGACAATAACCCTCACAGGAGAGAAGGTATTCCCACCAACGGCCCCTACAGTGGCCATCAAGGACTTCATGTACTTTGTAGGTCATATCAGTCTCAGCCACCAATGGAGGTAGTTCAGGAGCCTTTCAGGAAGGCCAGGACAAGACCACTGGTTTTAGAAGAGATACGTGAAATGTATTTTAGGAGGCAGCCAAAGCTGGCATGTAACTGGTCCAATGCGTCGGGTGACTGAAAAGGGTCCAATGTACCTTGGAGCGAACGTTTGGGAAGGAATTTTGAGTCGGATATACCGAGTGCTCAACCAGACTTTCTGGCCGGGAAGAAATTCAGGGGCCGAGCGTCTGTGACTGTCAGCAGATCTCTTGGCCCGGGAAGCGGCTTGACGTAAACGAAGGTTCGCCTGTTCCCATAAAGCCTTGAGGGCATCCACAGTAGCCTGCACTGCAGAAGAAGGTATAAATAATGGTATCGGTAATGATGGTCGTGGTTGCTTCCCATAGACGATGGAGAATGGTGACGTGCTTGTAGCTGTTACGATGTGGAAGTTGTGAGAAATATCCGCTCAAGGAAGAAGTTTGGACCAATTGTTTTGGCGATCATTGTTGTAGGCACAGAGAAAGGCCTTTAAGGAGTGATTCATTCGCTCAGCTTGTCCATTGGCTTGAGGGTGGTAAGCAGTTGTTAGACTGATGTTAATGCCAAATTTTCGGCAAAGAGCGTGCCAATATCTAGCAATGAATTATTGACCTCTATCAGAGACAATGTCCTTCGGTAGACCATGTTATCTAAAGATGTGACTAAAGAAAAGGCATGCCAGTTCAGAAGCAGATGGTAGGCCCGGTAGAGAGATGAAATGGGCCATTTTGAGATATTGGGCATGGCTCAGGTGTTCTAGGTTCTTATGGTCAGTGAATACGATTAATTTCTGTTGAGCGCCCTCTAACCACGGGCACCACTCTTCAAGGGCAAACTTGATAGCAAGTAACTCACAATCTCCGATACTATAATTTTGTTCCACAGACTAGAACTTGCGAGAGTAAAATGAACATGTGACTGTGAATCCAGAAGCAGTGCATTGGCTCAGGACCTCCCTGGCCCCAATCGTGGAGCAGTCCACTTCTACTTGAAAGAGGCAGTTCGGGTCAGGGTGATGGAGGCAAGACCCCACCTAGAAGGCTTCTTTAAGACGGCAGAAGGCTGTGATGGCTTCCGGTGACCAATTTTGAGTGTCCTGGCCCTTTCGAGTCAATGCAATCAGAGGGCAGTCAAGGTTGAATAGTGTGGAATAAAATGGCGATAATAATTTTAGAATTCTAAGAACAACTGGAGAGCCTTAAGGTCCATGGGTTGCGGCCAGTCTCGGATTCCTTTTAACTTAGCAGGGTCCATAGAGAATCCTCGTTGGGAAATAATGTACCTGAGGAAAGGCAGACTGGATTTCTCGAATAAACACTTATCCAACTTTACAAATAAGTGATTCTCACGAAGGCATTGGAGGACGGTGCAAACATCAGTGCAGTGTATGGCCAGATCTTTAGAAAAAACAAGGATGTCGTTCAAGTACACCACAACCTTGTATACAGCAAATCTCTGAAAATTGTGTTCATCGTTCGTTGGTAACTGCGGGCGCAATACAGAGGCCAAAGGGCATCACCAGGTATTCGTAATGCCCTTCTCTGGTGTTAAATGCAGTCTTCCAAATGTCGTCGGGACAGATTCGTACCAATTTATACACCCTGTGTAAATCCAACTTGGTAATTATGGATGCTCCATGCAGGCGTTCGAATAGTTCCGAGATCAGCAGCAGAGGGTACTTGTCTTTATGGGTAATGGAATTCAGACCATTGTAGTCAATACACGGCCTGAGAGACCCATCCTTCTTGATCACAAAAAAGAATCCTGCCCCAGCAGGAGAGGTAGAGGTGTGGATGAATTCCTTTGCAAGGTTTTCTTGAATGTACTCCATCATGGCTTTTGTCTTTGGAAGATACAGAGGATAGGTACGTCCTCGTGGAGGCATGGTCCCAGGTTGGAGGTCTATGACAGAATCAAAACTCCAAAGAGGTGGAAGAAGGTCTGCTTTTTGCTTGGAAAATACATCTTCGAAATCTGCATAAGGAGTGGGTATACATGATGGAGTGGCAGCCAGGGGAACCAAAGGTGGCGGTACCACTTTATGTAGACAGGACTGGTGGCAGGTAGAACCCCACTCCACCAGTAAACCCCAATCAAATTGTGGAGAGTGATGTTGGAGCCAGGGTAGTCCTAAGACCACCAGATGAATGGATTTCTCCAGTACTAGTAGTTTGATTTATTCCGTCTGGAGAGCATCAGTGTGTAATTACACTGGCTCAGTGGTGAGGAAAATTCGACCGGGTAACGGTTCCCCATAAATGGAAGCTATGCACAAGGAAGTCTCCAGAGGACGGGTTTTTATACCCAGGAGTTTAACTAGATCGTTAAAGATGAAATTACCTCCTGCTCCGGAATCCATCAGTGCAAGAACTGGGAAGGACCAGGAATCCCAAATCAGGTTGACTGGTACTGACAGTTGAGGGGTCAGAGATGTTGCGTCCAAGTTCAAGACCCCTACTGAACTTAGGCTGGGAAGTTTCCCAGATGGACGGGGCAAGTCTGTAGATAGGGCCAGGTGCTCCGCAATACAGACTGGTTTGTCTCCGCCGGAGGTACTCTTCCAGGGTCTGCCGCCCATGGCCCAACTGCATGGGCTCTTCCATCTTGACCAAAATAGAGACCCTACTCGAGGCAGGGCTGGTGGTCGGTGGCAAATGGGATCGAACCCGAGAGGACTTCTTGGGCATCTGACTCTCCCAGTGACGCTCTTGGAGACGATGATCAATTTGGCCCATTAAGACTAAAAGGTCCTCAAGAGGGGAAGGGAGCTCCTGTGCAGCCAGCTCATACTTCAGCTGCGAAGAAAGTCCATCCAGGTAGATAGCTTGTAGGCAGTCCTCCTGCCAGGCAAGTTCAGAAGTCAAAGTCCGAAACTTGATGGTATAGTCAAAAAGACTTCTTTGACCTTGATGAAGATGTAACAAACTAGTGCTTGCCACGGCATGTCACTCAGGATCATCAAAGTTCCATCAAAACACGGCCACAAAATGAGACAACTCCCTTAGGAGGGAGTCCGATCGTTCCAATAGGAGAGAAGCCCAGATCAGTGCTTTCCTTTCAAGACGAGACAGAAAAGAGGTGACCTTGGTTAGCTCGTCTGGAAGACAGAGGGCTGCAGGGCGAACTGCATATAGCATTGGTTGATGAACCCTCTGCAGAGCTTGGAGTCACCGTTGAAGCGCAGAGGTGCTGGTAGGGCCAACAAAGCTCGAGGCATAGAAGATGATGGCTGTGGAGGAGGAGGAGCTGGTACTGGAACCGGATTGCTGGTAAGGGTGTCAAGCTGGGCTTGGAGACGATAAATAGAGGAGGCCAGTGCCTCAAGAAACTGCTGCTGTTCATGTACATTGGATGCCAGACTAGGAATGGCCTGGAAGGCTCATGGCTCCATCGAGTCCATGGCCTTTGCAACCTGTTGCGCCGGAGGTGGACCCTTGGGCCGAGGTGGGGTAGGGACCTACGGGTCTCCACCGTCGGCAGGCGGAGTGGGCTGATGAACAGAGGCCAGCTGGAGCTTCACCAATACCAGCCCTCGTTCCCCGCAGGTTAAGCCTTTGGGTGCCGGGGCCAGCTGGACTTTGGTGGGCCTCTGTATGTAGACGATGAGGAGATCGAGTTCAGCGCAGAGACAGCAGAAGAGAGATGGTACAGTCTTACACCAAACAAGGTTATGTCCTTGTTTGGTGTAAGACTTGTTTCGGGCACCAAAGGAACGAAGGCAGACAGGGAGCGCCCGAGCAAGAGGAGGCCAAAGCCTGAATTGACCAAGTCCAGGAAGTAAGCTGAAGAGGCGTCAAGGGCAGGCTTGAGTCAAGGCTGACGGCAATCTGGAAACAGTGGCAAGCAAGGCTGAGGTCTGATAATGGAGATAGTAAAGCATAGTCGAACGATGCTGAAGTCTAGATCTGGAGAGAGGCAACAACGTAGTCAGGTGATGCAGAGGTCTGGGTCTGGAGAGAGGCAATGATGTAGTCAGGCAATGCAGAGGTCTGGGTCTGGAGAGAGGCAATGGCATAGTCAGGTGATGCAGAGGTCTGGGTCTGGAGAGAGGAGATGGCGCAGTCAGGCGATGCAGAGGTCTGGGTCTGGAGAGAGGCAACAGCATAATCAGGCAATGCAGAGGTCTGAGTCTGGAGAGAGGCAATGGTGTGGTCAGGCGAAGCAGATGTCCGGGCTTGGAGAGAGTCAATGGCGTGGTCAGGCGAAGCAGATGTCCGGGCTTGGAGAGAGTCGATGGCGTGGTCAGGCGAAGCAGCGGTCCGGGCTTGAAGAGAGTCAATGGCACGGTCAGGCGAAGCAGAGGTCCGGGCTTGGAGAGAGTCAATGACGTGGTCAGGTGAAGCAGAGTCAAAGTCCTTGAAGGCAATCCGAGGAAAGGTGCAAGGCAGGAACATAGGAACAAGGAGACAGGAACCAGGATCAAACGAGGAACAGGAACACAAAAGTGAGATGAATCTCTAAGTAGGCAACGAGTACTCAGCCATCGAGGAGACCTGTTGAAAATGCAAAGCTAGGGAGCGAAGCCTGCGCTCAAATACTGAAGCTCTGCTGATGTCATCATCTGGGGCCGCAGTTTGGTTCCCACCGCGGGCCCTACATAAGCATTGGTGATGTGCGTGTGTGCGTCTAGGGAGGAGCATGGCGCTGAGTAGTGGCATCTCTCCGTGGGCCATGCAGAGAGGCCCGACGTGAAGCAATGGACGTGGTGGCTGGACTGGGAACACCAGGGACTACAGCTGAGCCAGAGGCACCAGGGGAGGCCCAAGGACAGAGCTGGCAGCCCACCACCACCAGAAACGAGGAACCAGGAGCTGGAGTTACTGCAGAGGTGAGGGGGCCATGCTGTGTGTCTGCTGCGGAGGGCACGTGTAACAATGAGGTGCTGGAAGACCGTGGGGGTGATGCAAAGGTTGAAGGGCATCACTAAGTATTGATAATGTCTGTCCCTGGTATTAAAGGCGGTCGTCCATTCATCGCCACGTTTTATGCATTCGAGGTTATAGACCCCTCGGAGGTCCAATTTCGTGAACACCCTGGCCACTTGAAGACGATCTATCAGCTCTGGGATAAGAGGTAACGGGTACCGATCTCTCCTGGTGATGTCGTTAAGTCTGCAGAATTCAATACAGGGCCGCAAGGACCCGTTCTTTTTTACTACAAAGAAGTAGCCGGTGCCAGCTGGTGAGGTATCCGGGCAAATGAACCGCCAGTTGAGGTTCTCCTGGATGTATTTAGAAATGACCTAAGTTTCTGTCAGAGATAGAGGGTATACTTGGCCTCGTGGTGGTGTAGTACAAGGGAGAAGATCAATGGCACAGTCAAACAAGCAATGTTCTGGTAGGGTTTCCGCCTTTTCTTTGGAGAAGATGTCCATGAATTTGGCATATTGTGGTGGTAGGCCGAGTGGGATAGTGACCAGGAGGGCCCTTGGCCGTGACACCTCTTGGATAAAGTGAGACTCTCAGGCAGCAATTTGTAAGGTCTCCCAATTGATGAGGGGGGAGTGTTTCTGGAGCCAGGGTAGGCCCAAACACACTGGATAAGAACATAAGAACATAAGACATTGCTATGCTGGGTCAGACCAAGGGTCCATCAAGTCCAGCATCCTGTTTCCAACAGAGGCCAAATCAGGCCACAAGAACCTGGCAATTACCCAAACACTAAGAAAATCCCATGCTACTGATGCAATTAATATTAGTGGCTATTCCCTAAGTAAACTTGATTAATAGCCGTTAATGGACTTCTCCTCCAAGAACTTATCCAATCTATGTTCCAGTCTTGTTCCAACCTTTGTTCGAGTCTCGTTCCAGTCCTGTTCCAGTGTCCTTCTGTTCCAGCCTTCTTCCATTCCAGCATCCTTCTGTCTCCTCGTCTCCCCAGGTAGTACCTTTCGGACTGTCTTCTCAGTACTGACCTCAGCTTCATTTCACTACGTTGATCTCTGCCTGCCTCTGACCTTCTTCCGCAAATGGGGGATTTAAAATTCACACAATAATTTTTTTTAAGGAAATTTTAAAATGCAAAACTGTTGCACATAACTGTAAACCACTGCTCAACTCCATTCCCAGTAAAATCTCTGCTCACTGTGGGTACAATTACATGTGCATTGCCTGGGCGTGCATATGTTTGCCTACATATTGAGCAGGCAATTTTATACTGGGATGTTTCCACAGATAAAGCTCTATGTTGCCTGTGGAAACACCTTGGATAATTACCCTCTACGAGGGCAATTTTCATCACCATTTACCCAGGAAAATAGTTATTTAACCAGGTTAACAGACTGTCTGAAACCTGCCTTTCTCAATCCAGCTAAAAATAGATGCAAGGTTCTGTAACACCTGGACTTTTAGTCGGATAGAGGGGAGGCAGTCTTAGAATTGTGTTTTGCTTGGGATTTTATCAAATCTCCATGCATTCATTTCCAGTAGAAAGGGTACCCGCAGAAAATGCAGTTTAAAAACCTTTGGGTTTACTTTGTATCTGCGGCAATTTTCAAAGGACAAATATATGTGTACTTTCCTATTGAAAACAGGTTATAAGGTCTGTAAGGGCAAGGCACCAATTTTCTTTTCTCAGATTATTCATAAAAATAATTATATTTCATATACCCAAAGAAGTATTTTCAAATGCCTAAGTGACTGCACTATTTTTTAAAACTTCCTCCATTAATCGTGAATTCAAATTTTTATTGCTTGCCACATAAACTTTCACCATTAAATTTTATAGTGAAAGATTTTTGTGAAAAACAGCATGTGCTCTGGAAAGTATCATTTCCAAGAAGAAAGGACCTTTAGGCATATCTGTATCTGATAGTGGATGTGATCAAGCACTCACCTCATCTTTAAACATCTCCAGTACAAAAGTGGCCACGCTTCCGTTGATGCCAATGAACATGTTGACAGATGTCAAAACAACGTAGGCAGTACTGGGAATGCTGAATAAAAAGGATGAGGGATACATCAGGGGAGTGACAGACCACCTGTAAGAACAAGAAGAAAACAAAAGCACCGGAGTCAATCGCAGTCATGATTATGCAGTGAATAAAGTCTCACAATGAATGCCGAGCGGGAGGGGACAGATTTTTAAAGGTTTTTCTTCATTGGAAAAATTATTCTGGGTTCATCAATGAAAATATATCTCTGTACATGTTTTCTTTTTGCTACTTTGGGCCACCAGCGCAACTGAAATCAGCCACTATTGGACTTTGGTGCCATAGGCTTTTATTTGCACCCACCCTGGGACTTTTCTCTATTTTATTTCCCCTTTCCTACTCAGTTCACCCACTGTATGGTAGTCCTCAGCCAGAAACCATGAACAATGGCTTCTTCCAGAACCCAGATAACGAGGACCATAATTCTGGTGCTGCCCCTTCAACCCCACATCAGTGCTAACCTTGACCTGCCAGGGAAGCCAAAGCCAGGCCTAGGAATGGAACCCAAGTCTTCTGCATGGCTCTTGCCACAAGGCTGGCCTTAGTCTGCTATTTTTAATGGGACAACGCTAAGGTGAAACTGAAGTAAGTTTTGCATTGGAGAATAACTAATCAATATGCCTTGCATCGAGATGGCTCTGGTCTGATTCTTAGAAAACTACAAACCATTTAAACATTGAAACATTTCTTCCCTTCCCTTTTCTGTAAAGTGAACCTCAGGAAAACAGAGAACTTGATTCAATTAAATTCAGGATGCAGGAACATTTCTGGCTCAAATAGCTATGTTTGACAGATATAATTCATATAATAAGATATATTTTTAAAAAGTACACAATCCAAGGGAGCTGCATCACATAATCCTTCATTATGCAGCAATTTAGGGTGATCCAAACCTCCAAACACACACAGGCACACTCTCTCTCTCCCTCTCTCCAATTATCTGCCTCATTTCAACAGCATGTGGAGCTTGGTACTCCTAATATATACTTTTTTTCCGCCAGTGAGAGGTCAATTTTCAAAGCCATTGATGTGGGTAATTAGCCATTTACATGCATAAAATGACTGAAAATCACCCTACTTTAGTAGGGCTAAAAGTACATGTGTTTCTCTCTCTTTGTGCTGACCCTTGCACTACTGAGGGGTTTTAGTTAAGTGCCTGCAGTGTAAGGTAGAATATAAGATAATCTAGACCAATTGAACTTTTTATTTTTATTTTTTATTTGCCTGCATTTGATATACTCTTCCCCAGGAGCGAGGGGGCAGGAAAGATTAGAGGAGGGTCAGCCCAGCATGCCAGGTAGCACACTGAAAAATCTCCCTCTCCTATTTCCTACCACATATACCTTCACACTGCCAAAGGAAATGATATCCTTTTAATAAAAACAATTATATTTTTTACAGTTACATAACAGGGTGTGTTTACTGGAAGTATTATTACGTATTACTTGTAAATACGGGTGTCGTAATCTGAATACCTAACACATTATTGCATATTGTAGGTCTATGTGTTGGGTTTCATAATGCATTATTTTGTATAATTTTTGTTTTATTGTAGTTAATGTAAAGGATCCATTGTGCTTACAAGAAATCCATCTATGTATCAAATGAGATGGATCACACATGTAATAGGGGGATGTTTCTAAGAAGAAAATATGATGAGTGAAAATGGGGAAAGTTAAAGTTAGGCTACGGTTAAGTGTAACCCAAAGATAGAGAACTGTTACGTGAGAGGAAGCCAAAAAAGCTTGAAAAAAGAAGACATTCCCTTGCCACATTTATTTACTGAGCTTTTAAAGGGAAGAAATTGTGCTTCTTAAAAGGTGAGCATCGACCAATTGCCTGGGAAATACATCACTGACCCTCTTAACTCAACTTGTCCAGACCAAAATATGAAAGTTCCAATACCTGGTCATTCCTGCCTTGTTCCAGCATCTGCCTTGATCCTGTTTCATTTCTACCTTGTTCCTGTCTCTTTCCTGCTCTTGCCTTTCTCTCCTTGTCTCCTTGATATGATTTCTTGTGCTTGACCCCTGCCTGGATTCTAACTCTACCTTGACTGCCACCCGCCCTGATCTCTGCTCAGACACTGTCCCTGCCTGGTTCTACACCTGTCCTGACCCTGGCCCAGATATTGACTCTGCCTATCTGCCACCTGCCTTGGACATCACCTCTGCCTGACCGCTGTCTGCCTCAATCCTTGCATGTAAACCAGCTCTGCCTGACCGCTGCCTGTCTTGACTGTTGGATCATTCATCCGGATGTGGACTTTCATCTACGTCCTGCTGGCCTTAGAATCCAAGGGCTCTACCTATGAGGAAAGAGACTGGTATAGGTGAAGCTTCCTCAGTCCTAGCCAGCAGCGTGCCTATCTGCTGTTGGCATGGACCAAGGTCATTCCTCTTCCCAGTTAGAACCAGTGATTCCACAGTCCAAGGACTTAGACATTCAGAGTTAGCTGGATATGTTATAAGGACTCACAACCCACGACAGATTGTTGAGGCCATGAGTTTGGCAGGCTCACTTTTGTACCAGGCTGCACCAAGTCTGTCTCTTATGGTGCTGCAGCAGCAAGACCAATTAACCCAGATAATGGGATTGCTCCAAGGTCTGACCATGTGCCTTGACACGTTGCAGGCCCAGGCACCATTGGTGATGCCGCTGGTACTGCCTCTCACAGTGTTGGTATGATCATTGGCTTCGGTCCCATATCTAGAATGCTGCCCAGGTACAATGGAATCTTAAGGCTTACTGTGGATTTACCAACCAGAGATTGATGCGTTTTGAGATACAAGTGGCTTGTTTCCTATTGGACCAAGGTGATGTTTATCTTCTCCCTGCTTTCCAGACCAATCCTGGACTAGGCTTCCGCCATGTGGGAACAGAACAAATCCTTTCTGCAAATTCTTTGATGAGCTTGGATATTCCTTTGCAGCATAGACCTCCTTCACATTTACTCGAGTGGAAATTCTGCAGGCAATTACGCCAGCTACATCTGAGCTCCAGTAGTGTTTAGAAAGTCTGTTGGCCATCTTTTGGCAGGACCTTTTCACCGGATTAAGGATGAGCTGGCCGGTACAGGTGTACCCACATGATTGGATGACCTGATTTCCCTCTGCATTAAAAGTGACATAAGATCCCGGGGCCGAGCTCAGGAAAAGGATTTCCTTCATAAACACAAGATTAGCTCTTTGATTCCAAAGTTCAGTCATCATCCTCCCAAGGTGCATGAGTCATCCGTAGCCCTAGAGCAACCCAAGCAGCTCATAGGAGCTAAACTCTCCAAAGAGAGGAAACAAAGATTTATGTGCCTGTACTGTGCTGGATTGGGACACTATGCCACTCAGTGCTTAGAAAAGGTGTGAAACTCTCTAGTATAGGTCTGGTCAGGGAGGCAGCCCTAGGTCATTCTCCTTCATCTCCCTCTCTACAAATTCTGGTTCCAGTCCTACTGAAGACACATACCTTGGAGATTCCCATGAGGCATTTTTGGATTCTGGGGTGGCTGGGAACTTCATTGAAGAAAGTTTGGTGCAGAAATACAGCCTGCCACTGGTTTAATTGGCTTCCCCAGTCATGATTTCCTCAGTATACAGAGAACCACTACCAGGCATATTAGCTAATAGCTATTACTACTGAACCTTTGAATCTGTGGACAGGAGTCTTAAACCTGGAACAAATTACTTGCCTTGTTCTGCCTAAATCAGTAAACCCCATAATTCTGGGATTGCCCTGGCTAAAGAAACAGAAGCCTACAATCGATTTGGCATTGGCTGAGATTTCATGATGGGGGCCTATATAATTCTGAATGTATGTACAACCAGTGCTACAACCCCTCATCTTATGCTGGCTACACTCCCAGTTCCACCCAGACTTCCACAAGCCTATGCAGCCTATGGAGACATCTTCAGTAAGCAACAAGATGTGTCACTCTCGCCCCATGGGTCCTATGACTCTTCCATTGAACTCCTCCCTGGCAAGGCCCCACTGCACAGCTAGGTATATCCACCTCTGTGCCAGAAATACAAGCCATGTCCAATATATAAAGGAAAACCTTAAATGTGGGTTCATTCAACCATCCCCTTCCCCAGGATTTTTTTTTTTTTTTTGTGGGGAAAAAGGACAGGTCCGTACAACCATGCATATCATGGTCTCAAGGCTATTACTAAAAGAAACCGATGCCCAATCCCTCTCAACTCAGAGGTATTTGACAGTTTATTGTGTAGTACTGACTGGGTGGGAGGTCTGGGTGAACTGCAGGGAGTTCAGGCTGAAGAACTAGGAAGTTCCTGATGACCTGGAGGTCTGGTGAACTGGTGGACTAATTGGTAAAACTGGTAATTTCCTTAACATATGCCTGTTTTAAAATTGGTTGACTAATGTGCATAAATTGGGACTTATACGAATAAGTCCTACTTTACTTTCATGCGTAAGATATACACTAATATATTTTTTTTAAAAAAGGTAGAAAAAGTACGTGTTCATTGCATTGATATACAGTACATGTTTGTGTGTATTCATGTGTAAGCCTACATATGCACATTTGTTGTGGGGTAGAGATATGCATATTTTATTATATATATATATATATATATATATATACACACACACACACACACACACACATATATATATATATATATCATACATTATGGTTAGAAAATACTATGGCAAAACTATGAGCAGCCATATGCATGCGTACTCAGGAGCTTGAAAGTATCCTCCCAGTGCATAGCAAGCTATTCAGAGTGTATGCTAATTTACCTCTATCTGCATGTTGAACTTTAGTCCATAGGCCCCTTGACTTGCAAATCTCTACTAATTTCAAAACTTCTTTAGATGCATCAACATGATTTTACTTCATGGCCTGATAGTAATTTTCAGCTAGCCAATAGTGTTTGCATACCCACGGTTTCTTTGCACCTATGGATCTTCAAGTCACTTTACAAAATCAAAACTCCATGAGGCAGCTGGTACAGTGGGGGTGTTTTATAGACATCATTCATTACAGGCACAAGTTGTGAGGGTTAAGCAATATGCAAGGATTTCAAAATGAAATCCCTCGATGTACCTCAGCTGGTCCATCCAGGGCCCGTACCTGGCTCAATATCTTTTCTCTGTGGGGAAGAGATGTGCGCAGAGCTTTTCCAGCAGGGGAAAATAATCTCTTTGAAAATTGCCCCTATACAGAGTAAATTTTAAATCCATTTATCTGGGTAAATTGGTTGGTTTGAAATTGACCCCCTTCTGTCCAGCAAAACATTTCTGCAAGTTTCCACAGTAAGAATACTTTTAGCCAAATTAAAGGGAGTAATTTCTGGGATTGAGAAGAGGTTAGATGTAGTGGGAAACAATGTGCATAGTTTGGATTTTCAGATCTATGCAGTGCAGTTTACTTGGAGATTTTGCCCTCACAATAAAGCAGGGGTGACGTCCAGGGGTGTATTTCACCTGCAGATCTTGTTGGCAAGTTTAAAAGAGAAACAATCTCTGGTTAAAAAGCAGCTGAAGATTTTGCAGCTACAGGGGACAGTGACAGATTTAAGGTTTCCACTGCCTCTAGGCACTTTTGGTGCTGTTGCCATTGTTCCTCCTTCTTCCCCTCCTTGGACAAGGGATAACAGGGCAGAAGGTCTTAACTCAAAGCAATCACTGGTATTTACTAAAGATGTGAATCATGTGCCCGATCGTCTTAACGATCGGGTTTGGCTGGAGGGAGAAAAAAATCTGATCGCTGGAGATGTGAATCGGAATCGGTTCCGATTCACATCGTTAATTTGTTTTTTGTGAGGCCCGACCCTTTAAAATTGACCCCTTACCTTCCCCCCCCCCCCCCGAACCCCCCAAAAACATTTTACGAGTACCTGGTGGTCCAGTGGGGTGCGGGGACCGATCTCCCGCTCTCGGGCCATCGGCGCCATTTTGACTGCCACTCAAAAATGGCGCCGATGGCCCGATTAAAAAAAAACCCACCCGACCCTTTAAAGATGACCCCTTAACTTCTCCCACCCTCCCGATCCCCCCAAAACATTTTTAAATTACCTGGTGCTCTATTGGTGGTCCCGGGAGCGATCTCCCATTCTCGGGCCGTCGGCTGCCACTCATAAAATTGGTGCCGATGGCCCTTTGCCCTTACCATATGACAGGGTATCCGTGCCATTGGTAGGAGCACTGGCTGGCCGGCGCCATCTTTAAAGTTTTATAGGGTCGGGGTGGATTTAGGGGTTGTTTTGGTGAGCAGGTTTTCCCGCCCTCCCCCCAAATAACTCCTGTTAGTGGACACTAACGAGAGTAACGATTTTTCACGATAAATCGTGAAAATTTCTATTGTATCGCGCACTGTACCGATTTTTGATGATTTAAAAAATATCAGATGATTTTTTTAAATCGTCAAAAAACGATTCACATCCCTAGTATTTACTCACCTGCACAGTTGAATTGTTAATTCTATTCTGACCAACGGGCCACATTTTAACTATGTTGGTCTCATCATTAATGATGCTTGGATTTTATGTATGTTGAGCTTGTTCCCCACCATGAACATTGGAATGTGCAGACTATACATTTTTTAAATAAAAAAAGGCACAGCCTTCTTTGCTCTGCTCGCTCTGCTCCAGGCTTGAGTTCACCTCCTCCTTTCATGCCTCTAAATAATAGCAGGAGAGGAGCTGGATTAGGGAGCAAAGCAGCTTTTTTCTTTGCTCCCTGCTGTCTACTCTGGCCTCATCCCTCTCCTCCTTTTTCTTGCATGGGGGAGAGGGGTTGGAGGAGGAAGCAGAAGATTGTTCTCTACTGAGTGAGATTCAGAAGAGATGAGAGAAAGCAAACCTTCAGAAAGCCTGCTGTCCCTAGATTTTTGCTGCCCTAGACAAAGGTCTAGTATGCTTGTCGGCAAATCCAGGCCTGACAGGGGCTATTTGAAAATGGATCCCATGGGCGTAATTTTCAAAGGCACTTAGGCGAGTAAAACCCAATTTTATGCATATTTGTGGCTCTTTGAAAATACTTCCAATAAGTATGTGCATAAAAGTATGAGTGAAACATGATTTCATGCATGCTTTTATGAGCATACTAAATAGGAGGAAAAACGTAAGACCCATGTGCGCATGTTATAAAATCAGCTATCCGCTCGTGCATGCATGCACAATTTTCTTTTTTTTTTTAAATTATATTTTATTAACCATTCATTTCATAGTACATAACAATGTAACTTTGCAATTTAGAAATGGTTACATACATGCATGCACCCGCAAATGCCAGCTCAAGCACATAAGTGGGGGGAATTTATTAGGTACACACGATGATGCAATAGGCCTTTTCTTAGTTCTCTCCCAGGTTGCCCCAGTAAAGGAGAGGACTTCCTAATCACCCTAGCTAACTTGTTTCCCTTTTACCCTATTAGCCTCGTGCATTAAAACCCCACTGACTAGCCTCCTTTTGTTTTGTTATACCACTTACACGCTGTCCATAGCAGAAGTAAAGTTATGCACTAGGGGTCCCTGGCATGCGCTTGTGTGCGTAACTTTTATGATGCATTCCCAGTCTGCCTATGTCCCACCCATGCTCCACCCACACCATGCCCACACCATACCACTTTTTTGGAAAACTTTTTTTATGCGCATACCGGGAGATACGTGCATACCCGTGCAGTTTTTAAAATTTGTGCGGCGTGCGCCAGGCTCAGTCACACGCATATCTCCCAGCTTTGGCAGGCATAGGGCTTTTAAAACTGACCAGTAGGTGTTCTGGGGAGGAGAGATGGAGATGGATCATACTTTTAATTTTTGAAAGTATGATTGTGAATGTCATGCCAGGTTCTGGGCAGACCTGTGAATTTTCAAGGCAGATTTATGCACATAAATTGTCTTTGAAAATTCAGGCTAATGTCTGCAGGCAAAAAGTACCACAGACTTCAGCCTATATGGCCTGTCTGAAAATTACTTTCATGCTGTATGGTATAGTATTTTAGTTCAGGAATCATTGCTGTAAATATAAATATAGAGAACCTAAAGGGTTCCTTTTAATAGATGGCTGAATTTTAGCTCCCCCATGTAGGAGACTGAAATGGTGTCGTCCCAGACTATAAAATTCAGTCCCACCATGTTAGGGGATGGATTTTGATTTATCCCTTGCAGGAGGCAGGATGTCTCTAGGCCTGCTCCTGTTTTTGTTATGTTCCTGGGGAAAGGACCCTTTGGTTTTAAGGAAGGAAGCCTGGGTAAGAGCAGGAAGAATAGGTACCCTACTCTCTTTTTCGTACAAGTCACTTTTGCCCTTTTAAGTTTGGGTGAAGGAAGTTTTTTCATCCTTCCTTGCTCCCTTTTGGGTTTTTCTTTTTTTCAAAAGTGTTATTTTTGCAACCTACCAGAGTTCCCTAAGTATCAGGGACTCAGGGGGGTAACATCTTAAGGAGTTTGGAATTCCTTAATCAGAGAGGTCCATAGGACAATTGGAAGTCCTAATGGGCAGTGAATCTTCATTCATTGCTGGGGGAGAAGGAGAAATAAGGATACTAACAGCACCCTTCTAGTGTTAACCACGACTATTTTTATCAGAATATTGAAGAAAGGAGTTTGGAGGTGACCTTCAGTAACCAACAGGGAAATAAGGAGAGAGGAGAAGGAGTAACAACATTTGTTCTAAACAACTGGACTAGAGGTATGAGCAATGGGACTTTAAATCCATCTAATTCAGGAATATCATTCTATCCACCAAATTCTGGGAGGAAGCTTTAAAAGTTCCCATTAATTGGAAAGGATCAGGAACAAGAGAATTAACTGGCATCAGTAACATCATAAATTAATTGGAAGCTAAAAATCAGATTTATTAAAAGAACTAAAGTTGTAAGTAGACTGTAAAACGTAAGAGCCTGCAACATAATATTTTTATTAATTTTCTATCTTTAATCGGTAAAGGTTAAGTTGGAAATCAAGATCAACTTCCAGCATGATTAATTTTGAATTAATAAATGTATAATGCTTAGGGCCTAGAAGATATTATTCTCCTGATGGAGAATCTTGGATTTTCAGAGAGATTAACATCAGGAGAGGATAGTTAACTACTTAAGCTCATAAACTGAAGTGTGGTCTTTGGGGGTCCTGTGATGGAACATTAGCTTGGGGGTTACATAAACATAGTACATGCTCTGCAAGACTATAGCTGTGAAGGCATCAGTAACTTACCCGTAAAGTATTAGCAAAAGAATAAGTACAGGAAAATTTGAAGCAGACACATAAGCTTTTTGTTGGAAACTCAGGAAGAGAATGACAACGATGACACATGGGACAAGATAGTTGCACTGCAAAAGAAACACACCATAATATAATCATGCATTGTGCATTGAACAAATACAGTAACAGGCCAATTATCTCAAACATGCATGTGGAATAGGCAGTGCCAGATAATCAATGATGCTGCTTCCTGTCATTTCTCCTCCCCTCACTTCTTCTCTAGTCTCTTGCAGGGAACAAGAGGGGAGGAGGTAATGTCCATGTGGACAGAGAAGAGCAGGGAAAAACTACTCTGCTCTCTTATCCAACCCATTCTCTGCTGTCATCCCCCCCCCCCCCCCAATATGCTGCCTGGCCAAAATACTAATTATTTGAGCATTCTGGATCATCATGTGCCAGATAATGGGGCATTTACTGTACTAAATTTGAACACATATTATAATATATGTATATATTATTTTCAGGATGATTGAAGAAAGTGTGTTACTGCAGTATCACATATCATGCACTTTATTTACTACAGCTACCATTAGTTTTAGAGGACCTATTCACTAATAATGCACATTATCATGAATAGGCCTATATACATGAACCTTAATTGAAAAGGCGCCAGAATGTCTGCACTAAAACAAGTCTGTTTTCTTATTAAATGAAAGAACATGACAGCTGTAAAACCCATTCTGGCTCATATTCTGATGTCACTTAGTCATAGGATGCATCAAATTCCTGGAACATAAATTAAAAATAAAAGCATGATGTGGCATTTTTATGATCTGATGGGGAGATTTTATATGATAAATATCTTTACATTAAATGGAATCTGCTGGGTTATTGGATAT